>NC_141141.1:36607075-36912630 GCF_053477565.2 Lygodium microphyllum
ACTAGTATCAAAGCAAGCATTCAACAAGCTTCATCCACCATTTGCTTCAGCTAGTGAGGAAACTTTAGTAAAGCTTTCATGGCAACCACACCCCGAGGTATCCATCAGTACCATTGATACTTGGCTCACTCCAGACTATTCTGGTCTTGTTCGAGCTCTTCTGAGGGATCATTTGAGCTTTAAGAAGTGCTCCACTAAGCTATAGTTGACTAATAGTAGTAGCAAAAGCATTAGTCACATCATATTGTCTATTTTTTAGGACCCTCTTCTTGGTAGTCTACAACTCTCATATAGCTCTTGAAGCTCCTGGCTACTAGCCAAACACTTTGGTAGTTATCCCGATATCATTGGCTTCCATTTGGTCATCATTTAGAGTGATAAAATCTCTATTATTGATATAATACATAGCAAACTTGTTGTTTGTTAACCCTCAGATGAACAAAGTGGAAAATCCACAAAATCTAAAGCAGAAGACAAGGCCAAGGAAAAAGTAAAACGGAAGACGAAGGTACACCAAGAAAAATATGGAAACACAAGAAGTGCGAAAAAGTCCTAAATCAAGGAGAAAGGTGCACAAGAAAAAGCACAAGTCAATTCTTTTGTAAAAGAGCGCAAGGCGTGCCATGATTTATTTTAAGAATGCCACGCTCTCACCCATGCAAATTGTAAAGGTAGATGGGTGGTAGGAAGGAAGCTAGGGAGATAGGAGGACAATGGGAAAAAGGGCCTAGGCCACGGCCGGCCATGTAAGAAAGGGGACAAGGGGATGACCGAAGGGATTTGGGGCTTTGTATATAAAGTTGAAAAGTGAATGAAAAGCTCATTCTTGTGTGTGGCCAAAAGTGGCTCTCCTCTTCTTCTTCTTCTTCCTCTTCTTCTTCATGTTCTTGCTTGCTTGAGCTTGTGCTTGAGGGAGGGAGTGTGAGAGTGTGAGGGTGAGGGACCGGGGAGGAGAAGCTCTCCATCTTCTCCTCTCTTCTTCTCTTCTCTTCTCTTCTCTTCTCTTGCTCACAGTAATGGAGCTTGAAGGGTGGAGCTTGCACTTGGATCGTGCAGCTACCAGGGTGCTCGGGAGAGGAAGTAACTCGATCGAGCATGGAGGTAAGCTCACTACACCCGTAGAGATGGATGGTGTGTCGGCTATGTGAGAGGTAGCCATTAGTGCTCGGCTTGGAACACTTGAAGCAATAAGCAGTCTGTGGGTCTTAGCGGTTGATCACCTCCTCAACATTTTGGTTCCGTTGCCGGGACCAATGGATTCAAGCCTTAAGCATTTGCGCACTTCGAATCGAGCATTGAAGTAGGGTTTTCCCTGAACTGGTGCTTCAAGTAGATAGGTAGGAAGCGAGGGAGTTTGAAGAGGTATTCGATCTCCTTAGTGTTGAGATGACAAGCTCAACACATGCGGACATTAATGATGGACCGCCTGGTTAGATGGGTCCACATGTCTACACTTAGCACATCGGTGGTCATTATGACTCTCACATGGCCACTGACTCATTACTTATTATATTCAGGTTATTACACACCTATTTACAGCTAGCATAGTTATTTACACCTATTTACAGCTGGCATAGTTATAGCGCCAGTCAACTAGTGTAGTCGGTTATGCATTGTTTGACTTAGTAGGCCACTTTCCTTTATGTTGTATCTTATCTATACTTTGTGTACATTGTAAAGTGTGTGGAAGAAGAAGAAGAAACCAGCAAGAAAACATTTTGGCCTCCATCTCTCTTCTTGTCTCTTGAGTGAGCTTCTCCTTGTGCATTCTGTGTATGTTCGGTGCAGCATCTTGAGCAAGTTTCCCCACCACGTGATTCTTGACATGGTATCAAAGCCGCGCCACCACTGAGAGAGGCTGATTTCGAAGGCTGAAGTGAAGGAGAAGAAGCAAGGTTCAAGCAAGCAAGCCATGGGTAAGAAGCTCTCCCATCCTTCCACTCTCTCTCTTGGATAGTGCTTGTGGAGGCACCGGAAGCAAGGTCAAGCAAAAATCTCAGATTGCTGTGAGATTTGGTGTGCAAGCAGAGCACTGTATATTCTGCAAATTCAACCTTTTAGGGCTATCCCACAGTTATTTTGGGCATTTGAGGCCGTTTCAAGCCCCGTTTTAGAGCCGCAAGGTTGCGGACAGTAGTTTCAGGATACACTGTGATTTCGATTGTATTGGCCGAAAGTGGGTGCACATGTTACAGATTGCGAATCTGTAATTTTTGAGGTATTTTTAGGAAGAAAACATAAGTTTTATCTATAAATAGGTTGCATATTACATGTATTGTTGAGCAATCAGTGAAAAAGGTTGCTTGGTGTATTACTGTGTACATGTTGTGGAAGATTGCAAAAGACTAGCTTGCTGTATTATAATCCTTGTTTGGGATAATGGCAGAGAATAGTGAAAATCCCATTATTGAGAAGCTCGACAAGAACAACTACCCTTCATGGAAGTTCCGTGTGACGAACTTCCTCATTGGAAAGGGCCTTTATGAGTTTGTCTCAGGTGAAGAAAAGGAGCCAGCTGGGTATCCCTCCACGACTACAAATGAGTTAAAAGCATGGAAAGAGTGGAATGCGAAAGACAAAAAGGTGATGTACTAGCTATCTGCAGTAATTGATAATACTATGCTGGGACATATCAGGAATGCAAAAACTTCACATGGACAATTTTTGAGAGCATGTTTTCAGTAAATACAAAGGCATGAAAGATTCAACTCAAGCAAGAGTTGAATGCCTTGAAGAAAGGGAAAATGTCTCTCAATGAGTATGTGTTGAAGGTGAGGAGCATTGCAGATGCTTTAGCAACAATTGATGCAATGCCGGATGATGATGATTTGGTTTCATCCGCTCTGGGTGGCCTTAACAATGAGAAGGCATGGAAATCATTTGTTACTTCAGTATATGTATAGAAGCCATTTCCAAATTTTGATGAGCTGATCTCTCTCATGATTACTGAAGAGATCAATATGCAGGGTGATTTGTTTGAAAGAAATGGTGAACAGGTCCAAGAATTTTACTTGAGTTTAGGAAGGGAACATGATAGATCCTCTTCGAGAGGCCGTGATATGGAACGTGCTGGAGATAACCAACAAAATAGGTTCAATCAACAGTTTGATGAAATGCAAGTTTCTGGAGGCAGAGGAAACTTTAGAGGCAGGGGGAGCTCTAGAGGAAGAGGTGGATGGCAAGAATAGAGGTTCTGGAAATTCTGCTATTGTTTGCCATTATTGTGGCAAAATAGGCCATATTGCAGCCCATTGCTATGCAAAGAAGGATGATATTCATAGTGGTAAATTGCAGTAAGGGAACCAGGCATCATCTTCATGACAGAATGAATACAAAAATGAGCATCTGTTTGCTATGCAACATATGTTAAATGCTATTACAAGAAAGGGAACACATGATTATGTTTGGTATGTTGATTCAGGTGCATCCAATCATATGACCAGCCATGCAGAATGGTTTAGAGATGTAGAATTTGCAAAATACAGGTTATGTGCAGGACGGGTGATGATTCATGCCACCCAATTTCACACATTGGAAAAGTTCTTTGTCCTTGCATGATGGTAAGACAAAGAGTCTTTCAGATGTATTACATGTGCCATCTATTACAAAGAACCTGGTGTTAGTCGGGGTCAAATGGTAGAGCAAGGGCTACAAGTGAGATTTAATGCAAAGGGCTGCTTTGTAGAAGACTTCAATGACAAGTGCATGTTAGTTGCAAAAGGAAGTAGAGTTGGACGTATGCTTAGGCATATTGTTGTTTATATTATGAACAGAACTCCCACAGCTGCAGTTCATGGTATGACTCCTGAAGAATGCTTTACTAGCAAGAAGCCCGATATATCGCACTTGAAGGTATTTGGCTGTGTTGCGTACGTTCATGTGCCAGATGAGCTACGGAAGAAGCTTGATCCAAAGGCAGAAAAATGTGTTTTTATTGCATACTCTTTAGAGTAGAAAGGGTATCGTTGTTATAACCTTGTCACTTGTAAGTTCAGAGTGAGCAGGGATGTCATCTTTGATGAAATGAGTAGTTGGTATGCATCTAGTGGTGATGCATTGGATGATGATGATGATCATGACACTCATGTGCAGGCTAAAAATCAAGAATCACAGACTCTTAGTGGACCAAAGACATCATATGGTAGTCCTTGGTCTGAGAGACTAAGGAGTAGCTCTACATCTTCAAGTGCATCTAGTAGCACTACAAGTAAAGACAAAGGAAAGAATAAAGTGTCAAATGGCATTGATGCAGTTCTTGATGGAGACTCCAGTGGCTCAGAGAGCTTGGATGATGAGCTTGGCATTCCTTCAGTGAGGACTCCAGGTGTGCAGAGAGCACGCGTCAATGCAAAGACTCCATTGAGTGATCCAGTCGTATGCAGGTCTAGCAGGGTGAGATACCCTATTAACAAATTTGGTTTTGAAGGTTATGCAGCTCAACATTATGCTTATATGATGAACATGATTGAGGATGTTGAGCCCACATGCTTTGAGGAGGCTGTTGGTCATGCTCATTGGGATGCAACAATGGATGAGGAGATGGCTGCATTAGAGGCCAATAAGACTCGGGATCTGGTATCATTGCCGAAGGGCAAGAAAGCTATTGGATGTAAGTGGGTTTATAAGATTAAACACAATGCAAATGGTTCTACTAGTAGGTACAAAGCTAGGCTGGTTGCAAAAGGCTATGCCCAGACATATGGCATAGATTATGAAGAAACCTTCAGTCCAGTTGCTAGGAAGGCAACTATCAGATGTGTGATTGCTTTGGCAGCAGCAGCAGCCAGAGGTTGGAGGTTGCAGCAAATGGATGTGAAGAATGCCTTCTTGCATGGTGATTTGTAGGAAGAAGTGTATATAGATCAGCCAGTAGGTTATGAAGATTTAGAGCATCCCACGTATGTGTGCAGCTTGAAGAAGGCGCTCTATGGGCTCAAGCAAGCACCTAGAGCATGGTCTAACAAGATCAAAGAGTATCTTGTCAATATTGGCTTTTATGTTTCTGATGTTGATCACTCACTTTATGTGAGAAAGGGAGATGCAGGTTTGGTCATCATAGTCATCTATGTGGATGACTTGATTATTACAGGTGATGGTGATAGTGGGATTACTGAAGTCAAGGACTTTTTGAAGAAGAAGTTTGAGATAAAGGATTTAGGTGAGCTAAGGTACTTCCTTGGCATTGAGGTGATCAGATATGATGATGGTATATGGCTGTCCCAAAGACAATATGGCTTGGATATATTGTCCAAGTATGGTATGATAGCATGCAAACCACTTTCAGTCCCGTTGGAACAGAATGTAAAGTTGAGTGCTGATGTTGGGGATGAGATAGAAGACCCTACTATGTTCAAGAAGATAGTGGGGAGTTTGATCTACATGTCTATTACAAGGCCAGACTTGAGCTACGTTGTTGGTCTTGTGAGTCAATTTATGCAAATACCTAGAAAGTCACATTTGGATGAGGTCAGATGCATATTGAGATATGTGAATTCCACATTACATTATGGACTTTTCTATGAGGCAGGTACAGATGTACAGGTGTTTGGATACACAGATGCAGATTGGGCTGGTAGTATGTCTGACAAAAGATCTACCAGCGGATACACGTTCTCTCTTGGTAGTGCAGAAGTTACTTGGAGCAGCAAAAAGCAATCTACAGTTGCTTTGTCAAGTACAGAGGCTGAGTATAGAGGTGCTGTTGTTGCAGCATGTGAGGTAGTATAGCTGCAAAAGTTATTGGATGATTTAGATGTGCAGGTGGAAGGTCCTGTTGTCATTTATTGTGACAACATGAATAGTATACAATTGGCTAGGAACCCTATGTTCCATGCCAGGACAAAACATATTGAGGTACACTACCACTTTGTGAGAGAGAAGGTACTAGCAGGTGAGATTCACTTTGTGTATGTCAACACACAGGATCACATAGCTGACATATTCACTAAGGCATTGGGTACAAAGAAGCTTCAAAAGTTTCGAAGCTTACTTGGAGTTGCAGAGATACAGTTGAGCTTGAAGGGGAGTGTTGAGATGAGAAGCTCAACACATGCAGACATTAATGATGGACCACTTGGTTAGATGGGTCCACACGTCTACACTTAGCACATCGGTGGTCATTATGACTCTCACATGACCACTGACTCATTACTTATTATATTCAAGTTGTTACACCTATTTACAGGAGTTGGCATAGTTATAGCGCCAGTCGACTAGTGTAGTCGGTTATGCATTGTTTGACTTAGTAGGCCACTTTCCTTTATGTTGTATCTTAGCTATACTTTGTGTACATTGTAAAGTGTGTGGAAGAAGAAGAAGAAACTAGCAAGAAAATGTTTTGGCCTCCATCTCTCTTCTTGTCTCTTGAGTGAGCTTCTTCTTGTGCATTTTGTGTGTGTTCGGCGCAGCATCTTGAGCAAGTCCTCCCACCACGCGATTCTTGACACTTAGCAAGTAGGTTTTTGTTTTTTTGGATTTGGAAAAGCATGTTGGAGTAATGTAGGTATTTGCTTTGTGATTTGGATGCATTAGGGTAGGAAAAAATAAAGCAAAAGAAGAAAAATAAGCATCAAGGTTTGTGTTGTCATAACATGGCATGAGGGTTTGATTCATTTACCGATTTACATTTTGGAGTTTAATGGCTATTCCAGGTATATACAACTCTTTCCCTCCATCTATAGCTTTGATCTGGAGGTGTGTGCGATAGGTCGTGACATGAATCGTGTGATTCGAGCAATTTATCATTGCACCAGCCAAAATCACACCGCATTCGGCTCGTCCGAGTGACCACGATTTTGGGTCGAGTCTCGAAATCGGCCCTCGGACCACTCAGCCGCCCTCGGTCCACTACCACTCGGACAAGAACCACTTGGACCACTTGACTTGGACACCCATCACTCGGCCCATCCAAATCCACCACTTGGACAAACTTAATATTCGGCCCAACTTGGCACTCGGCCCTCAGCCCTTTCCACTCGGCCCTGGGACCACTCGGCCAACTCAGCCCTTTCCACTCGACCCTCAGATGAGGGCAGAATCGAACATTCGGCCCTTGCAATTCGGACCTGCTGGGATGAATTCAAATTTTTCCAAATCTTAACCTGTAGACCCCGAAACTGACCTAGAGACCATATAAAGCCAAAAACACATCAGAGATTTATCACTAGACTAAAATCTAGAGCAAGTAGTTTAAAACTTGGCTATGAATGGTCCTTTAAATTGTGCATGGTGTTTACTGTAACGGCCCCAAGGTCCGGGGGGACTGCCCCCCCGGACCCCCGCAAAGGGGGCTCTGCCCCCTCTGCACCTCCCCCAAGTAGGTTGAAGAGAAAATGCACGTTGTGACAGGTCCTTTAAATTAAATCCTAGTGTAGTAATGGCTCTACACAAGCATGCATTCTCACTTGCAAAAGAGCAACCAAAAGCCCATACCCGAACAAAGACAAACATAGACCCTAGAACCTTAATGGGCTAATCTAGCCAATAAGGGAAAAAAGGCAACACTACAAAAACACATATGTGTTGCATTCGGACCGCATCTAGTCAAAACGGAAAGCAATAACATCAAGCTACAACTGCAAGGATGACTAGATATGACAGTCATGATGATAGATGCACCTTGAATAGCACTGCACAAACGATCCAAGACATCAATGGTGGAGAATCCACATCTAGTCGTGCAATTGGGAACTCAAGGGCATTTGTCATAAGACTTAAAATTATAAGTCAAGACCAGGAAGATGAAGACATAGTACCACCTGCTTATCTTAGGGTCAAAAACTCACTGTGAAAAGAGAGCACAATGTCGATACTCTCATTGATGAAGGAGCTGATTTTAATATCTTGACCTATGATGCATGGACCCTACTAGGCCAACTAGAGCTCACACCAACTAATGCAACTCTTAGTCCTTATGGGGGACACTCCCAAGCACTTATGGGAAAGTTCAAAATCATTGTAACCATTGAAACATAAAGCTTGCCTATCCTATTCCACGTTCCTCCAAATAGTGCTAATTGTGGAAAGGAAACCCTCCTCTAATGACCTTTCAAAAGGGCGACAGAGTGTGACGATGATTATGTAGCATAGAGGATACACTTGACACTACCGGGTGTGAGGATAATCACAACCTTTAGTAAGGTTGAACTCATCAACCTCAAGGGAAAGACAAGGAACATTCTGACATGTGAGGAAAGCCTAGTGATGAGAGCAAGGACTTGTTGAAAGAGTTGCTACAAGCGCATGTTGAATAGAGAGAACCAGTGAGTGAGGCCAATCTTGAAACAAGAAGGTCGAGACAATGCCAAGGATAGTCTTTGGACTTACAAATATCATAGAAGACCACAAAAGAAGCCCAAGACTTATAGACAAAGGCATCGAAAGAGAGCCAACACAATGTCGCGATGGATATCCAAAGCATTGCTACGTGCTCAAGGTTATTATGTAGGTAACCGATGGATTTGGGTACCAAAACCCCCCTGCTAAACCATCCATCAGCTAAAGGCCAGATTGCATCAAAACCAAAGAAGCACAAGAGGAAAGCTAAGAGAAACTCTAGGGCTCGGGGCAAGAAACCAAACATGAGTATTCAAAAGGAAGAGCCTCAGCCTAGCATGCTTAATAAGCAGATGTCACGTGTAGCCATTGAGCGTGCACAAAGACCACTAGTGCTCAAGGATCTTTTGACTTCCCAAGAGGATAATGAGTACCAAAGGCACAATGCTACTCATAATAAGGCTAATTTCTCAACAAAGTAAATGGCACAATCGTCTAGCAGCCACAAGCAAATCTTTCAGCCAGTGCCAAGTCCACCTAAGAGTCCCAGATCCCCTACACTCTCTTTTCATAAATAGACACAGGAAGCACAACAGCATTCATCAAGTGCAGCTACTCAATCCCAATCTCTACCTCCATCTGAGCTTTCAAATGTCCAAGAGGTGGAACATGACACCACCCATAGCTCTCAACCCAAGGATATGCATGTGCAATCCACCGTGGCTAGCTCAATTGATGCTCGATCTACACAAGTGAATATTCAAAGGGCAACAAAAGACACGACCACTTTTGATTGGCCTAAGGACTTGACACCACAATCCACCAATAGTAGCTAGTCCATTGAACTAGCTGGTACTGCTTCCAATCAGGGATCACAACAGTCACAGCCCTTGGCCGTGACAAAGCCCCTTGTGGAATGTGTCCTTCATAGTTCACGTGTGGAGGAGGTGTTGTAACCATCATCCTTGACAACTCTAGCACTTCCAAAGCACCTAAAGCCTAGGCTTGAGGAGCTAAACAAGGGAATTAGCTGAAGAGCTAGACTCTCCAAAAAGAGAGGCAGTTGTATCCTCACAACCTAGCAAGGCTATTCAGTAGGCCACAGCCATTAGGCCGCAACCATGTCCCATAAGGACACATTAAAGAAAGAGAATGATGAGGCCCAACCAAACACATCACGATTGACCTAGTTCAGGGTCCAGAGTCCTTAAAGGAGACACCACAATTTCCCAAGAAAAAAAGGACAAAACAACAGAAACAATGGCAATTGCAAGTGGTGGTAGACGCCATGAAGATCAAGACCAAGAGCACTAAAGAACTGAGGAATAAAACATCAAGCCTATCCATCAATGAACCCATTTCCATCTCTTCTAACAACGGTGAAACCTCAGACACATCCGTGTGTTCTTAAAAATCAAAGCAACCATTACCATCAATGGTTGCTTGCAACACTCGATCCACCGACAACAAAACTTTCATTGACCAATCAAGAGTGGATACAACACTATCACAACAGGTTGCAGAATTGTACCAGTCACATCTGAGGGAAACCATAGCACAATAGTAGCAAAATCTCACGAGAAACATGAGAACCTCAAGGATATAAGCATGAGAACCTCAAGAGAAACACGAGAACCCCCTAGCTATGCTAAAGCCTAGAGAAACTCTCAAAGCCTTGCATGAGATAGCAACTGAGCAAGCCTTCATAGAACATGGAAGTGTCATAGAGTGCTTGACTGAGTGGGATGCTAAACTTAAATTGTTCACATGTGTCTATGTCCTTGCAGACATGGGCACATTCCCTAAGGAGTAGCTTGAGGAATACTTGCCATATCCTCTATCCTGGGAAGAGCAAGAATATCTTGACAAGCACTATGACAAGATCCTACATAAGCGCATGCAACTCATCTCTGACGAAGAAGTCGATAGACTATGCTTAACTGTGACATTCAACGAAGCACTTTGCCAACCAAATCTCTTAGAGATAGAGCAACTTAAGCAGCAATCAAAGTGTCAAGAGCAATGATAATCAAATGCAAGTAATATGCATTGAAGTCAACACCATGGGATTCAAGTAAGTGGCGTCTCTTTGAGTTGCACCTATTCATTAGGGTTGAAGCATACGACTTGCATATACTCTCACAAGTTGCCAAGTGAATGCAGGATGACATAGGTCTCGATACGAAGGTGTTCAGGGCCCAAGTCACACAAGACCACCAACCCCACAAAGAACCATTAACGAAGAAAGTGACAGAAATACCAAGAGCAAAGAGCCATGGCGAAGGCCCCGATGGAAGAGAAAATCAACCATGCAGAAAGCACACAGTGCATTTGAGCATGGCCCAAAGCATAGTCATTGGCTACTCTTTCTCTCTTGGCCAAACTCAACACCCAAATAGGAGCCACACTCTCAACAATGACAAACATTTCTTTGTCTACCAGGATGCAATTCACCACCATATGCTCTATCCCTTGTCCACGCATAGCTCACTGCAGTCGCTACCTCAATTGTATTGATGCCTCACATGTTACAAAGAGGTTTGCAAAATATCAAGTGTATCTCTTCATCTCAACAATTGTTCCTCTAGCATCGAGGCTAGTAACACAATCATCTTTGTAATATCCATTTTACATAACCTTTGGATCTCGACACTTCCCAATCCAAATGAAAGGCTGATAGCCTCAACGTATTACAATGGTTGTATTCATTTTATTCACAAAAGAGAGAGAGAGAGAGAGAAAAAGAACAGAAAAGAAAAGAAATAAAGAAATAAAGAAATAAAAGAAAAGAAAAGAAAAGAAAAAAAGCACCCACGATCACAACACAACACCTAGGGGATCTCAAATTAGGTACATCTAGTGATCTTGGTCGGTCGGCTAGCTCCATCCCTAATCCCCTAGCCCTTTACATATCACCCACAATTGTTCAGGGCACATCAAGGGCAGGACATACCTAGGGAGCTCGTGTTGCCTATGGTTAGACCTGTCACTTTGAACCATTTGCATAATTCTTTTTCACACTCCATCTCAATGCCATTGCAATCAGCAATGGTAAGCAAGGCATGGAAGACCATGGAAAGTACACTATACTCTTCAACCACTACATGTAGCCACCACCTACAAAAAGCTAAGGCGTTAATGATCTCAATTATGCTACATTGTGTTGTCAAAATCACAAATGATGTCTCAACAAGCCTTCAAGTGTACTTCTCCTCAACATCGAAAATTTTTCCCACCCCATCGAACCCTTGGTTCATCCACCCATTGCTATGAGGAACCAGACTAGCAACCTTCTAAGTACGTAATATCTAAGTATGCACATGCACTCACATAATATTTGCACCATGATATATACACAGTTTGGGTCCTCAAGTGCAGGACAAGACTCTCAGCTTACTTAGAGTTTGACATGTCTCCCAAACTAATCAAACTACATCTTGTGCACAATAAGAAGACTAGCACTAACTCTTAGGGAGAGACCACATATAACGATTTTCAATTGCAAGAATTTTTAACTCCAACGAAAGTACCGTCCACTCTTCATCAACACTCAACTCTGAATTCTTATCATTTATTATCTTACAAGCCCAACAAGCAAAGAATCGTCACCCCGCCCCAAAATCCCCAGAACATCGACACTTGTGCCAACCCATGGGTGCAACTCCCAACAAAAACCGGCCCTATCACCAACTTCAACAACCCTATCACCAACCAGTTAGGCCAACAAAGTGCCACCAACCACCTTCATCTGCACCACCACAAAAACTCCAAAGTTGAAACCACAGCAACCCCTTCCACCCACGTCTTTGGTGAGTGCCATGGGATTGGCACTCGTCTAGGAGGGGGGTAATGTTAACCCTCAAACAAACAAGGTGAAAAAACTAGAAAATCTAAAGAAAAATACAAGGCCAAGGCAAAAGTGAAATGAAAGACGAAGGCATAACAATAAAAATATGGAAACACAAGAAGTGCGAAAAAGTCCTATATCAAGGAGAAAGGCGCACAAGAAAAAGCGCAAGTCAATTCTTTTGTAAAAGAGTGCAAGGTGCACCATGATTTATTTTAAGAGCACCAAGCTCTCACCCATGCAAATTGTAAAGGTAGATGGGTGGTAGGAAGGAAGCTAGGAAGATAGGAGGAAAATGGGAAAAATGGCCTAGTAGGTCATGACCAACCATGTAAAAAAGGGGACAAGGGGATGACCGCCCAAAAGGGATTTAGGGCTTTGTATATAAAGTTGAAAAGTGAATGAGAAGCTCATTCTTTTGTATGGTCAAAAGTGGTTCTCCTCTTCTTCTTCTTCTTCTTCTTCTTCTTGCTTGCTTGAGCTTGTGCTTGAGGGAGGGAGTGTGAGAGTGTGAGGGAGTGAGTGTGAGAGTGTGAGGGAGTGAGTATGAGGGTGAGGGACCGGGGAGGAGAAGCTCTCCATCTTCTCCTCTCTTCTTCTCTTCTCTTTTCTTCTCTTGTCTTGCTCACGGCAATGGAGCTTGAAGCGTGAATCTTGAGGATGGTGCTTGCTTAAAGCTTGCACTTGGATTGTGGAGCTACCGGAGTGGAGAGGAGGTAACTCGATCGGGCATGGAGGTAAGCTTACTACACCCATAGAGATGGATGGCACGTCGACTATATGAGAGGTAGCCATTAGTGCTCGGCTTGGAATACTTGAAGCAATAAGTGGTCAGTGGTTCTCGGCGGTTGATTGCCTCTACATTGTTACATGTCTAAAATATTGTATTCTCAGATATTGAAGCTCACTATTGCCTCTACTAATGCTAACATGCTTATGCATTTGATGTTGGATCCTCGGAGGACGTATTGAAGTGCTTCTTGAGATGTTTTGAGCTTGCCTTTTACAAGGTTTTTTTGTCAAGATTGTGGGAGAGAAGGAAGGAGTCTCGCTTGAAGCTTTCTTGCTTGCACAATGGGGGAAGACACACAAGGGTGGAGGCTGAAAACAGTTTTCCTCTTCTTCGTTGTGTAAGCCAAAAAGAACTCAAGTACAAAGAAATAGAAGAACCCTAGATATGGGTCTCAAAACCAAACTCAACTAACTAAGGTGGCATACTAACTGAGCCAGGAACTAGGGTAGATAAGGATAGATATCATGTAGCTATTATTGAGGGGTGGTGTACCAACCGCATCTGCAACTGACAAGTCGGTGACATAAATACACAATGGTCACCCTGGCGTATCACAAGTGGAGCTCGATATCTCAACACTCCCCCTCGAGCTCAATCCCAATTCCTGCACACCAAGCAGGTCTCTGAAATTACGCAGCTTCTCTGTGCCCAATGCCTTCGTGAATATGTCAGCTACCTGATCCTCTATGCTGACATAAACTAGATCAATAAGACCTAGTAAAACCCTCTCTCGCACATAGTGATAATGCACCTCAATGTGCTTTGTTCTAGCATGATAGACTGGGTTATTTGCCAAGTGTATACTACTCATGTTGTCACAATAAATGACAACTGGCCCATCTGTAGACTGATGCATATCATAAAGTAGCTTATGCAACCAAGCTACCTCACATGCAGCCATTGCTGCACCCCTGTACTCAGCCTCTGTGCTCGACAAGGCAACTGTAGGCTGTTTCTTGCTGCTCCAAGTGACTACAGCACTCCCAAAAGAGAACACGTATCCACTGGTAGATCGTCTATCAGAAATACTACCAGCCCAATCAGCATCAGTGTATCCATGCAACTGTATCTGAACCCCAGTCTCATAAAATAGTCCATACTGCAATGTGGACTTTACATACCTGAGTATGCGTCTAGCCGCATCCAAGTGTGGTTTCCTTGGAGCCTGCATAAATTGACTTACCAATCCAATAGCATAGCTCAAATCTGGCCTGGTAATAGTCATATAAATCAAACTTCCTACTATGCGTCTGTACATAGTAGGGTCTTCTAGAAGCTCACCTACATCTGTGCTCAGCTTCACATTCTACTCCAAAGGAACTGAAATAGGCTTACAGCCTGTCATCCCATATTTGGACAGCATGTCCAATCCATACTGCCTCTACAAGAGCTGTATCCCACTTGGTAATCTAATCACCTCAATGCCCAAGAAATAACGCAGCTCTCCCAAATCCTTCATTTCAAACTTCTGCTTCAATAGCATTTTCACATGAAGGATATCTTCATCACTGTCACCTGTCATAATCAAATCATCAACATAAATGACAAGTAGAATAATACCTTTCTCTGTTTTTCTCACATAAAGTGAGAAATCTGCCTTGGAAATCTGAAAGCCAATAGTGACAAGATACTGTCCTATCTTGTCAGACCATGCTCTAGGTGCTTGCTTCAAGCCATACAAGGATTTCTTCAACCTGCAAACAAACTCAAGATGAACAGCATGCACATAACCTGGTGGCTGCTCCATATAGACCTCTTCTTGCAAATCACCATGCAAGAAGGCATTCTTTACATCCATCTGATGTAAAGACCATCCCTTTGATGCAGCCATAGCAATGACTGCTCTCACAGTTGCCATCCTTGCAACCGGACTGAATGTTTCTTCATAGTCAATGCCATATGTTTGTGCATACCCCTTGACTACTAATCTTGCCTTGTATCTATTCACAGAACCATGTGCATTGTGCTTCACCTTATAAACCCACTTACAGCCAATTGCATTTTTACCTTTAGGCAAAGGTACCAATTCCCATGTAGCATTTTCTTCCAAGGCATCCATTTCTTCATCCATGGCTTTCTCCCATTTTTCTTTTCCCATGGCTTCCTCAAAAGAAGTGGGTTCTGGTTCCTATATCACTTTAACCATATATGCATAGTGAATGGCTGTAAATCCATCGTATTTCAGCCTATCCACAGGATACCTAGCTCTCGTAGACCTGCGGAAAGTAGGTTCACTCCCAGGTGCTCTCAAAACATCCCTGGTCTTCCTTACTCCAGGTGTAACAATAGAAGGAATACCCAACTCATCATCAATGCTCTGTTCTGAGCCACTAGATTCACCATCCACATAAGAGTGACCTGCATTCACATCAAACATGGGCTGATCAACCTTCTCTTTTCCTTTTCGTGATACCTGCATACCACTATCTGCATTCCTTTGAGAAGATTCTCATGATCTCAATCTGCCTGTCCATGGCGAAGAATGTGAACCACTACTAGAGGATGCTCCAGGTCCACTAATATTTTGTGACTGCTGCTGTGAATTTTGTGCAGCATTACCATTTTGTGCATCTACATCATCAATCACATTTACTGGTTTATACCAGCTACTCATCTCATCAAAAACAACATCTCTGCTCACTGTAAACTTACGAGTAGAAGGGTTATAGCATCTATACCCTTTTTGCTGCAAAGAGTAACCAATAAAGATGCACTTCTCAGCTTTTGGATCCAACTTGGATCTCAACTCATCTGGAACATGTACATAGGCAATGCAACCAAAAATTTTCAAATGAGAAATATCTGGTTTCCTACCAGTATACCTCTCCTCTGGAGTCATTCCATGTATTGCTGCAGTGGGAGTCCTGTTCATTATGTAGACTGCTGTAGCAACTGCTTCAGCCCAATAAAAATCTGGCAAGTCTTTTTCATTGAGCATGGCACGAGATATCTCTCCAATATGCCTGTTTTTTCTTTCTGCAATTCCATTTTGTTGTGGGGTATGACTGCATGAATATTGTTGCTTTATTCCATGCTCCTGCAGGAACCTTGCAAACTCATTTGAGAGGTACTCTCCCCCTCCATTTGACCTTAGGCATTTTATTTGCAGACTTGTTTCTTTTTCAGCCATAGCTTTAAGGGTTTTGAAATGCCCAAAAACTTCACTTTTCTTTTTCATAAAATACACCCAAACTTTTCTGCTATAGTCATCAATAAAAGTGATAAAATAATGACAGCCTCCAAGAGATGCAGCTTTAGTTGTCCACACATCAGAGTGGATTAATTCCAATGGCTTCTCACTCTCTTGAACATGTCTAGGAAATGGTTTCCTTGCCTGTTTTCCAAACTGACAGGCTTCACATACCTTATGCATTTCTGCAACCTTGAATTTTGGCAATCCTGCAACAATATTTTGGGCCTACATTGATTTAAGTCGCTGTACATTAACATGACGAATGTGTTTATGCTAGATATCAATATCTGCAACTACACCGGTCCCATGTGCAAACATTGCTACACTCAATTCAGACATGTCTACATCCAACGTAAACATTCTGCCCTTCTTCTTTCCTTTTGCTATCAAGCGACCTTTATTTTTCATATCCTCAACAAAGCATCCATGAGGATTAAATCTGACCTGCAAGCCTTGCTCAACCATTTGATCGACAGAAACCAGATTCTTGGTGATATTCGAGACATGAAATACATCGGACAGGTATTTCTTTTTCCCATCCTGCATAGACAATGGAATTTTTCCAATCTGCACAATAGGATGTGCAGTATCATCACCAGTCTCCACAAATCCTGGTTTTTCCATTTTCCTTGCACCCTCCATCCATTCTGCATGACCTGTCATGTGGTTTGATGCACCTGAGTCAACATACTATACATCATTGCTTTCTTCTGCACTTGTCACAGAATTGTTCATGTGCTGCACCATGAATAAATGCTCATTTCTGTCATCACCCTGTCTGCTAGAAGATGCATAATTCCCTTGTTGCAGTTTTCCATTCATGATGTCATTCTGCTTTTTATAGCAGTCTTTAGTCAGATGACCCATTTTACCACAGTAGTAGCATTCAACATTACTGTTTGCATTTTGACCTCTTTGCCATCCACCACGACCTCTTTGGCTCCCCCTGCCTCTAGAGTTACCACGTCCTCCTCCATAGGACTGGTTTTCTTGAGTTTGCTGCATATTCTGATTTCTACCACGGCCTCCAAATCGGCCTCCTCTACCTCCGCCTCTACCTCTTCCAGTATTTGAGTAGAAGACAGCTTCTTTTAAAGTTCCTCCTGAAGAAGATGCACCACCATTTCTCTGTTCCTCAGAAATTAGAAGAGCAATCAACTCCTCAAAATCAGGAAATCTTTCACGAACTGAAATGGATGTCCGAAACTGTGCATAATCCTTTCCTAGACCATTCAAGGTCACAGAAACTAAATCATCATCTTCCACTGGCGACCCAATGGAAGCAAGTGCATCTGCAATCTTCTTCACCTTCATGTGGTAGTCATTGATGCTCATACTTTCTCTTTGCACATTATGCAACTCTTGCTTGAGCTGCATTTTCCTGGCTTGCGTATTTGTGCTATACATTTTTGACAAAGTGTCCCATGCCTCTTTTGGCGTACTTGCATCCTGAATATGCACAATCATAGAGTCTGAAATGCTGATCGACAGCCAGTACAAAACTTTCCTGGCTCTCTCATGCCATGCTTTAAATGCCTGCATTTGCTGTTGATTGGGAACATCTGGAAGAACTGGTTCTTCTTCATTTCCTGCAACAAATTCCCAATATCCTTTTCCCATAAGGAAATTTGTCATTCTAAACTTCCATGCTTGGAAGTTGTTCTTGTCAAGCTTTTCAGTGACAATCTGTGAAAGAGAATCAGATGCCATTTTAGAACACTGCAAAAAATTCTGTCACTGCAAAAAACACAGCTTCACCCTCACAAGGGAAAATCTGCAAAACTGGCGAAAGTGATATTTGACCACACAGCCACTTCCTAGTGACGATTTTGCATCAATAGGCAACAGGGATGATTCTGTAACTCCCAATGTCTCTGCGCACAAGCATACAATGCAATTTTTACAGTAACTATTCACCGACCTGTAGAATAGTGGCTACACAGCATAAAACTGGGCCTTTTCCTGAGTGCATGCAGAAAACTTCTGCCTCCAAAACAGGCCCCGAAATGGCCTCAAATAAAGAAAACAAGGTCGTCGAGGGCTAAAGCCCTCGCCCGCATCATATACTGCCCTCTTGCTTCACCGCAAAGGGCGTCTCAACCTGAGACAATGCACTCCTGCACTTTCCGGCTGTGCTACCTGCAGAGATCTGCTCCCAAAACAGAAAATGAAAGCAACACTGCTCCTCTTACCAAAACACCGTGAGCTTGGCTTGCTTTCTTGAGCTCCTTACCACGAACAAGGCTCTGATACCATGTCAAGATTGTGGGAGAGAAGGAAGGAGTCTCGCTTGAAGCTTTCTTGCTTGCACAATGGGAGAAGACACACAAGGGTAGAGGCTGAAAACAGTTTTCCTCTTCTTCGTTGTGTAAGCCAAAAAGAACTCAAGTACAAAGAAATAGAAGAACCCTAGATATGGGTCTCAAAACCAAACTCAACTAACTAAGGTGGCATACTAACTGAGCCACGAACTAGAGTAGATAAGGATAGCTATCATGTAGCTATTATTCAGGGGCGGTGTACCAACCGCATCTGCAACTGACAAGTCGGTGACATAAATACACAACGGTCACCCTGGCGTATCACGAGTGGAGCTCGATATCTCAACATTTTTCACTACTATAACAGTGTGGACAACAAGCTATTTCACAGGGAAAATTTATGCCTATTGTGTCTTAATGATATTTGGGTATACTACACACACACACACACACATATTGATGCATGGCATTAATGTTTGAGCCTGGATATGGTTCTGACATGGTTTGGTACTTGGATATGAGTTACATTTGATGTTCTTGGACTTAGGTCAGTTTCTTTGAGCTTCAGTGATTACTCACTTACAGGCATTAAAGATTCATTGGATACTTATACTCCCGGATGTTTGTTTAATATGCTTTGGGCACTCAAATGTTATATGCTTGATGCGTTGAGCTTGGTCTACTTACTTATAATTCAAGATTCACTTCTAATGGGAGATGCTTTTATTTACTTGGCACAACTTGGTTCTTTGAGACAATGGGACCCTTTTGATTTATATCCATGCTCTCATGTGTACTATTTAATGCAGTTACTTGTGCTTGTGGGGTTGATTTGATTTTCTATGCTCGTATGCTTTGGACACCAGCACTTACCTTTGTCACAACAGTTTATTAGTGATATAATTACATGTTGTATACGTACCACAGTTGGATTGACATACGCTACTGCATTTACTATAATAATGTTATAATTACTATTTTTGAACATTCTTTTGGAGAGGAAAGACTTTGTCATTCTATTGATTGCAGTTTGTAGATACCTATACTCTCTTTTGTTTTCATCATTTTGCTTGCTCCTTTTGAATTAGTTTTGGGCTATTTTGCTATAATTATGACAATCCATTCTCTTGACATCTGTAGTCCTTTGTAGTCATTATGGTAGGTTCTTCTCATGCATTAGTTGATAGTGCTATTTTTAACACTTACTATAATACGTATACTATATACTGATGTCTAAAGTGACGAAAATATTCATAACAAAATTGTCCCCATCATCATTAAAACCATTGATATACACATCTCTACAAATCCGTCACTATTTTCATCGCTATGTTGTGTTGTTATATAAGTTGCAAAAGCGATGTGAATAGCAATGCACATAGCAGCATTTTTTAATGCATTTAACAATGAAAATAGCAATATATGCAAGTTACTTGTGATGCTAATAGCAATGGTTGTAGAGAAAACAATTTAGATGGTAAGGTATGTTTCCTCGCTACCCTTTTAATCCCATGCATTGAATAATGTTTCATAAAATATTTATAAATTGAGTACACAATTGTCATCGAAACATATACATCATGGGATGCTAGGAAGAAAAAGTCGTTGATTCAATATTCAAATAAGTACAATAACAATGATGACGTGTCATAAAGCTACATGAAATGATAGGGAGGAGAGTCTGAAACAAACATAGAAATGTACTCATAAATATCGCAAAATGTGAATCTATACAAAGGATGAGAAATATATTCAAGGAAAGCTACATAAAAAGAGCTTGTATGGATTATAGATCCAAACAAGGAAACGATGTGTACTCCATAAATCTAAGTGACTGCTACAACTCCTCATCGTCTGAGAGCTCGTCTCGGTGCAATGGAGTGTCGAATGGACTTTGCAATATAAAAAATCAAAGATTAATCTACAATATATAATGCATCATAAAAAAACTAAAATATTTGGCCACCATGCGTATATAATCTATCAATGAGTGTAGTGAGATTGTGTCTCTCTACATACCGAGTCTCCAAATGTGTAGTAAGATCTTGACTTGTGATGATCGAGTGTTGCAAGAAAAACAAAGTAGCATCATTAGAAATAAGGCTATTAGTACAAGTGGTATACCAAATAAGAAAGTGAACACACAAAAGAAAACTTACAAAATCCTTCAAATAACTTCTATGTCTGCCACTCCCCAATTGATGCACGATCCTTGCCTCTAATCGTGCCCTTGTTGCCTTTCGTTGTTGCCGTCATTGTTTTGGAGTCTATGGCCTCCTCCCTCAAGTCTTTGTTAATTCTTTGTATCCAAACAGTCAAGCTTTGGAGCACCATTCTTGATTTCCTTGTGCACATCCGATATTCTAAGTGATATATGTACACATACAATCCATCATCTATCCTATAGAAAACTTGTGGGAGCTTTCGCTCAACCGCCAAGACCCACGAACTGCTTATTGTTTCAAGCGTTCCAAGCCGAGCACTAATGGCTACCTCTCACATAATCGACATGCAATCCATATCTACGAGTGTAGTGAGCTTACCTCCATGCTGTTCGAGTTACCTCCTCTCCCGTGCACTCTGGTAGCTCCACGATCCAAGTGCAAGCTTCAAGCAAGCTCCATCCTCAAGATCCACACTCCAAGCTCCATCACCACAAGCAAGAGAAGAGAAGAGAAGAGAAGAGAAGAAGAGAGGAGAAGATGGAGAGCTTCTCCTCCTCGGTCCCTCACCCTCACACACTCACTCCCTCACACTCTCACGCTCCCTCTCTCAAGCACAAGCTCAAGCAAGCAAGAACAAGAAGAAGAAGGAGAAGAGGAGAGCCACTTTTTGCCACATACAAGAATGAGCTTCTCATTCACTTTTCAACTATATATACAAAACCCTAAATCCCTTTTGGGCGGGCATCCCCTTTTTTACATGGCCAGCCATAGCCTAGGCCCGTTTTCCCATTGTCCTTCTATCTTCCTAGCTTTCTTTCCACCGCCCATCTACATTTACAATTTGCACGGGTGAGAGCCCGACGGCGCTCCTTGAATTAAACCATGATGCACTTGCACTCTTTTACAAAAATTTTGACTTGCGCTTTTCCTTGTGCGCCTTTGTCTTCCATTTATCTTTGCCTTGGCCTTTGTCTTTGTCTTCTATTTTAGCTTTCCGGATTTTCAACCACCTGGCACTCTTTTACAAGTTTTGAGGGTACGCCTTCATATTTTAAAATGCACCTTTCCCCTTTTACAGTTGCCTTGGACTTTTTAAGGTTGCCCTTGCGCCTTTGGTCTTTTCTCCTCTTCTTTCTTCAGTCGAGCTACCTTTTTTCCGCCTTTGCCTTGCGTTTTTTAATTTTGTTTTGCCTTCTTTGTGTTGCGGTTAACATTACCCCCCTCCTAGACGAGTGCCAGTCCCATGGCACTCTGCGTTGAAGGTAGCATGCGGAGCTTGCACCGAAGATGTGGGTGGAAGGGTTGTTGTGGTTTGCCTTGGAGGAGTTCTTATGTTGGTGCGGAGAAAGGGCGTTGGTGGCACTGTGATGTTCCGATTGGCTAGTGATATGATTGGTGTAGGTGGCGATAGGGCTACTCGTTTTTGGGAATGGCCACTCATGGCTGGCACGGGGTTTGGTGTGCATGGGATGCTCATGGTGGATCCTGCTCTTGATGATTCTCTAGTGGTTTGCATGATGAAGAAAAGGACAAGAGTTCAGAGTTGAGTATTGATGTAGAGCTGACGGCGCTTTCGTTGGAGCTTTAATACCTGCAATTGGAAAACCTCTCAAGTGGTCTCTCCCTAAGGGGTAGTGCTGGTCTTCGTAGCGTGCACAAGTCATATTTGGATTAGTTTGGGAGACAGGTTGAACTCTAAGCAAGCCTGGAGTATTGTCCTGCACTTGAGGACCCAAACTATGTATAGACTTTGGTGCAGATATTATGTGAGTGCTCGTGCATACTTAGATATTACGTAGGTAGAAGACTGCGGCTTGGTTTCTCATAACATCGTGTGGATGAAGCAAAGTGGTTTATGACAGAAAGAAGTACGTGTAAAGGTGGGTGCAACATCCTGTGCATTGTGATTGCACGACGTAGCATGATAGAACCCAAGGATAGTGTACTATCCTTAGGTGGTAGACATGGGGCCGGTGCGATGAGGACGGTGTACTGTGCATGGCCATTCATGCGGTATGTGCCCCAATTGATTGCCATGGTTTTAAGGCAGAGTGTAAGAGGGAATTGTGTGAATGGTTCAGGGTGACAGGTCTAACCACAGGCGAGACAAGCTCCCTAGGGTTGTCCTACCCTTGATGTGCCATGAACTATTGTGGGTGATGCTAGGGGGCTAGGGGACTAGGGACGGAGCTAGTCGACCAAGGTCACTGGACGCACCTAATTTGAGGACCCCTAGGTGCGGTGATGAGATCGTGGGTGCTTTTTTATTTTTTCTTATTTTTTTTTTCTTCTCATTTCCCTTTTTTTTTTCCACACTAGAACCATTGCAATATGCGGAGGCTATGAGCCTTTCAATGGGTCGGGACATGTCAAGCCTCGGAGGCTCAAGAAATGGATATGACCATGATGATTTTGCCCTAGCCTCGTTGTTAGGGGAGCCATTGTTGCAATATCGGTGCGATTGCAGCGACACCCGTCGTGAGCTCACTATAGAGCTTGGCCCAAGAAGAGAGTGTAGCCCATGATTATGCGTTGGTTCGTGCAATGTGGGCACTTGCAAGGGTGATTGTTCACATTCAACAGCATGGCTTTGTTGCGGTTTGTGCAAGGTTGCTGGTTTTGCGGTGACCCAGGTGTTGAACACGTTTGCATGAAGACCTATGTTACCCTGCATCCACTTGTCACTTTGTGAGAGCACATGCTTGATTTTGTTAAGTAATTCAACAAATGCAGTTATGTTAAGACATGACTTTTCGAAATGCTATGATGTTAATTGCAATGCCCATGCGATTGCTTGTCAAAGACATCGCATACATTAGTGATAGGCAGAAGAAGTTGTACAAGTGGGGAGTTGCCCTTTTACCCATCAAAAGACAAAAAGTTATGTCATGATAACTTGTCAAGCTACTTGTACATCATAGGGGCTTAGTCGATTTATACTAGGCGCAATGAGTCCATTGGTTAGGCGACTGGGGTGGTGCTGGTGTGGGACTCCCATGAGGTCGGGCAAGGCACATG
Organism: Lygodium microphyllum; assembly: GCF_053477565.2. NCBI lineage: Eukaryota > Viridiplantae > Streptophyta > Polypodiopsida > Schizaeales > Lygodiaceae > Lygodium > Lygodium microphyllum. Next base: position 36,630,627 of record NC_141141.1, read on the forward strand.
TCAGCTAGGACATGAATGGTGTAGTCCTGGGCCGCCACCATTTCCAAAATGCCTTTAAATAATTCATTGAAATCTTCCCTATCCCGGGCCGCCTTTTCTGCCCTTGAGCATCTGGTGCTTGAGCGTACGTTGGGGGTTTGTGCAACTGGTGTTGCCACGTCTTGTGCGCTTCGTTGAGCTTCGACTTTCCTGGTCTGAGGATTTTTCAGCCTTCATCCGGGGCGGTGTCGCTTAGGTCCTCGTGTCTTTGCATATCTTTTGAGAGTGGGCACATAGCGCACCGGTAGAGGGGCATGTGTTGCATGTTTCCGTCATCCGCGAAGAGCGTCTCTGCAAGCCAGATGCTCGTGGTTCTCCATGTTTCCTTGTGGGGGGCCTACAAGATGCAATCCAAGGGTTAGGCCTTGATACGGAATAAGATCGTTCTCATGGGAGGGATTTCAGTGTGGGTTATCAAACGCATATGACTAGAAGAGGAGGGGTGGAACGTGATGTGCTCGTTGTAGCGGAATGGCCCCCGTGATGATGTTGACTTAGCCTCCCGCCATTAGCAGATCTCGGCTCATGCCGAGTTACATCGGCTGCTGGAGGTCATGGATTTGGGGCAGGGCTCATCCTCAGAAGGATAGACCGGAAAGGGAAAGGTGTATAGGAAGGGACTTCACCCTGCTTACATCATTAGAGATGTTAGTCAAGGCTTTCTACGGTAGCAATGCGGGGTGCATGCCCTTCGGCCGAAGCTGGAAACGGTCATGTGAGAGAGGGACCAGACGAGTTTAGCCTGTTGGCCCCAACTCTTCTGTTTGCGCTTGACTATAATTGCTTGTGTGTGTTGATAGTGTCTATACAGGGTGACACAAAAATCATTGTTTATATATATACATATTTACAAATCCATGTCACTTCATGAGGGTAGAAACCAATTGTAGAACTCGGGATTGTACTGAAGCGTGGCACATGCATCTAGTATTCGTGGCACCTTACTCAATACCGATAGATATTTTGTCACATCGAGTAGCATGGAACCTTGCCCGAGTCTACTGGCAACTTGTAACTCCTCCTCAGTGAGAACCTTATCAAACAGAGAGTTTTCTTGGCTAGGTTCAGCCAAGTCCGTACCCCAAATGGCAGTCAAACTCGAAGGGAGGTTGGTGCCACATAGGTGGGGTCTCTTTGAGACCGCCACTTGGCCAATCGCTCCTTAGAGACTGTCATGATCTGAGCTCCTAGTTCGGCCATTGCAACGTAGTTTTCACACCAACGCTGTTCAAATTGAATTTGACCTTTTGACAGTCGCCTTAGTTGCTCTATCTCTAAGAGATTTGGTTGGCAAAGCACATCATTGAATGTGACAGTTAAGCACAGTTCGTCGACTTCATTGCCCGAGATGAGTAGCATGCGTTCATGCAGGGTGCTCGGCAAGATGTTCTTGCTCTTCCCAAGATAAGGGAAATGGCAAGTATTCTCTGAGCTACTCTTTAGGGAATGCGCGCATATCTGCCAGGACATAGACACATGCGAACACCTTGAGCTTGGTATCCAACTCAGTTAAGCATTCGATGACACTTCTATGTTCAACAAGGGCTTGCTCGGTTGCCATCTCATGCAAGGTTCTAGGAGTTAGCCTGGGCTTTAGCATAGCTGGGGGCTCAGGCCTCGATGAGCAGGATCGGTCCACGCTAGGATGTCTGATGCTCTTGGGGTTTTCATATTTCTCCTGAGAATTCGTTATTGCATCATGGTTTTCCTTTGATGTGACTGGTATAGGTTTGTCACCCTATTGTGACAGCGTTATATCCACTCTTGATTGGTTAATGCAAGTTCTATTGTCGGTGGATTGAGCGTTGTAAGCAGCCATTGATGGTAATGACTATTTTGATTTTTCAGAGCACACAGATGTGTCTAAGGTTTCACTGCTATTAGGAGAGGCGTCAATGGGTTCATTGGTGGGTGGACTTGATGCTTTGTTCATCAATTCTCCAATGCTCTTTGTCTCAATGTTCTTGGGGTCCACAACCACCTGCAACTATTGTTGTTTTTGTTGTTTTCTCCTCTTTTTCTTGGTCAATGAAGGTGCATCTCTCAACATCTCAGGACTCTGGACTAGGTCATCCATTGTTGTGCTTGGTTGGGCCTTAGCATTTCCTATCTCTAGGGTGTCCACATGGGTCGTACTTGTGACTTGCTGACTAGCCTCGCCAAGTTGTGAGGGTACAACTATCTCCCTTTTTGAAGAGTCTAGCTCTTCCACCAATTTCCATGTGTTTAACTCCTCCAGCCTAGGCTTTAGGCGCTTTGGAAGTGCTGGAGTTGTTAATGAAGTTGGTTGCAACACCTCCTCCATAAGTAAACTACTAAGGACGTGTTCTGCAAGGGGCTTTGTCACAGCCAAGGGCTGTGACTGCTGTGATCCCTGATTTCAAGTACTAGCAGTTAGTTCAGTGGACTTGCTACTATTGGTGGATTGCGGTGTCCAGTCCTTAGGGCAATTGGAAGTGGTCGTGTCTTTTGTTGCCCTTAGAGCATTCACTTGCGTAGATCAAGTATCAGTTGAGCTAGCCACGGTGGATTACACAGGCATGTCCTTGGGTTGAGAGCTAAGGGTGGTGGTGTGTCCTGCCTCTCGGACATCTGGAAGCTTTGATGGAGATAGAGATTGGAAGTCAACGGCTACCATTTGCGACCGCTGTTGTGCTTCTCGTGTCCATTTGGAAAAAGAGGATGTAGGAGGTCTAGGACTCATAGGTGGACCTGGCACTGGCTGAATGATTTGCTCGAGGCCATTGGACAATTGTGCCATTTGCTTTGTTGAGTGATCAGCCTTGCCATGAGCAATGTTGTGCCTAAGATGCCTGTCATCCTCTTGGAGAATCAAAGGCCCTTTGGGCACTAATGCCTTTTGTGCATGCTCAATGGCTACATATGGCATCTGCTTAATAAGCATGCTAGGCTGAGGCTCTTTGTTTCGAACACTCGTGTTCGGTCTCTCGCCTCAAGGCCCAAAGTTTCTCTTAGATTTCCTCCTGTGCTTCGTTGCTTTTAATGCAATCTTGCCTTCAGCTGAGAGAGATGGTTTAGCAAGGGATTTTGGTACCCAAATCCATCGGTTACCTGCATAATATCCTTGAGCACATGGTAACGCTTTGGATATCCATCACGGCGTTGTGCTGACCCTCCATCGACGCCTTCGCCTATAGGGCTTGGGCTTCCTTTCGGGTCTTCTACGATATTTGTAAGTCCAAAGCCTGTCCTTGGCATTGTCTCTTGACCTTCTTGTTTTAAGCATGGCCTCACTCACTAGTTCTCGTTGTTTGACCTGTGCTCGTATCAACTCCTCCCACAAGTCCTTGCTCTCGGTAGTAAGCTTCATTGTCACGTGAGCACCTTCCTTGCCTTTCCCTCGAGGTTCGATGAGGTCACCCTTGCTAAAGGTTGTGATTATCCTCACACCTGGTAGTGTCAGGTGTATCCTCTAAGCTACATAGTCAGCCTCACATTTGGTCGCCCTTTTGAAGGGTCTTCCCAGGAGGGTTTCCTTACCATATTTAGCACTATTTGGAGGAACATGAAATAGGATGGGCAAGCTTTCAATTTCAATTGTTGCAAGGATATTGCACTTCCCTATGAGTGCTTGTGGAGGTCCCCCATAAGGGCTAAGAGTTGCATTAGTCAGTGTTAGATCTGGTTGGCCTAGTTGGGTCCATGCCTCATAGGTCAATACATTAAAATCTGCTCCTTCATCAATCAGAGCATCAATAGTATGCTCTCTTTTCACAGTGAGTTTGACCCTAAGATAGGCAGGTGGTACTATGTCTTCATCTTTCGGGTCCTGGCTTGTAAATTTAAGCCTTCTGACAAATGTCCTTGAGTCCCCAACTGCACGACCAGATGTGGATTCTCCATTGGTGCATTGGATCATTAGTTTAGTGCCATTCAAGGAGCATGTATCATCAAGACTGTCATATCTAGTCATTCTCACTATTGTAGCTTGAGGTTGTTGCTTTCTGCTTTGACTAGATGCAGTCTGAATGCAACACGCATGTGTTTTTGCACTGTGGCCTTCTTGCCCTTGTTGGCTAGACTGGCCCATTGAGGGTCTAGGGTCTCTGTTTCTCTCGGTCCGGGCATGGCCTTTTGGTTGCTCTTTCGTCAATGAGAATCCCGGTTCATGTAGAGCCATTACTACACTAGGGTCGAATTTGGAGGACCTATCACGGTGCACGTTTTCTCTCCAACGGGAGGTGTGGAGGGGGCAGAGCCCCCTCTTCGGGGGTCCGAGGGGCAATCCCCTCCCTGGCCCACAGGGCCGTTATGAAAAACACCAAGCACAGTTTGGAGGACCGTTTCGGCAAATCTTGAACTACTTGCTCTAAGTTTCAGCCCAGTGATGGATCTGTGATGTGCCTTTCGCTCTATCTAGCCTGCGGGGTCAATTTCGGGGTTCAGAGTTTTTTCTAATTTGTTGCCTCGTTCGTCTTTGGGTCCAATCAGGCTTTTCCACTCAGCGGTTTGTGTCTAAGTCCCTAGTCTCGCAACTGCCTACTTCTAGCCTGCTAAGCAGCTGCGCCCTATGATTTTGCCTATTCCGTGTGCCAGAATCAAGTTATGAGCATCCTAAGGGCTTTTGACACTTTGTGTTACTGAGTTCTAACTTGGTCACATCAATTTTTGGAGAACTTGATTAAAATCTACACTCAATCCAACTGGTCCGAATTGCAGGGGCCGAGTGTCCGATTCGACCCGCATCCGAGGGCTGAGTAGAAGTGGCCATATGTAGCTGTCCGAATGCCAAATTTGGCCAATCCGAACCTAGATGTCCGAGGGCCGAGTGGGCCGAGGCCGAGTCAGGGGGGACGAGTGGGCTGAGGCCGAGTCAGGAGGGTCGAGTGGGCCGAGGCCGAGTCAGGAGGGCTAAGGGCCGAATTCCAAGCTAGTCCAAGTGCTCAATTCGGACATGCCGAGCGGTGGGTGTTGCGTGGTAGTGGGCTAAATGGTCTGAGGACCGAGTGGCCGAGGGCCGAGTGGGTGGTCCGAGGGCCGATTCTAGGACTCGGCCCAAAATTACCGTCACTCGGACACGCCGAGCACGGCGTATTTTTTTCGTCGGACCTCACGAATCTGCCGCCCCGAGCATTGGAGGCCTTCCCCTTAGCCAAGCTACTCCAAATCCATCCTATTCATGTAGGGGAAGGTGTAGAATTACTTGGACTATGCAAATATCTCTCGGATGACAAGATTGAAGTGGATCCACTCACGAAGCTTCCCTCTTCTCTCCTGCTCTCCTGAAACCTTGCAATGCACAATGTGGCCTTTCTTGCCACTCTTGGCCCTTATACCCCTTCCCGGGTATGGTATTGATGCCCCCAATCACTCACTTGCCAATCTTAGACATCACAAGCTAGATTTTTACCATTTTTTGCAAGATTTTTGCCCTGTTTTGCAATAGTATACCCTAATGCTTATTTTCTTTGTTTTCTCCTACTCTAATGCATCCAAATCACAAGGTAAATACCTACACTACTCCATCTCACAACATAAATCTCAAAAAAGCAGAAACCTACTTGCTAAGGAGATCAAATACCATCTTCAACCCCCTCACTTCCTACCTATCTCAAGCACCGGTTTGGTGAAAACCCTTACTTCGATGCTCGATTCGAAGCGTGCAAGTGCTCAAGGCTTGAATCCATTGGTCCCGACAACGGAACCAAAATGTGGGAGCTTTCGCTCACCGAGCACTAATGGCTACCTCTCACATAGCCAATGCGCAATCCATATCTACGAGTGTAGTGAGCTTACCTCCATGCCGTTCGAGTTACCTCCTCTCCTGTGCACTCCGGTAGCTCCACGATCCAAGTGCAAGCTTCAAGCAAAGCTCCATCCTCAAGCTCCAAGCTCCAAGCTCCATCACCGCGAGCAAGAGAAGAGAAGAGAAGAGAAGAGAAGAAGAGAGGAGAAGATGGAGAGCTTCTCCTCCTCGGTCCCTCACCCTCACACACTCACTCCCTCACACTCTCACACTCCCTCTCTCAAGCACAAGCTCAAGCAAGCAAGAACAAGAAGAAGAAGGAGAAGAGGAGAGCCACTTTTTGCCACACACAAGAATGAGCTTCTCATTCACTTTTCAACTTTATATACAAAACCCTAAATCCCTTTTGGGCAGTCATCCCCTTTTCCCCTTTTTTACATGGCCGACCAGGCCCTTTTTCCCATTGTCCTTCTATCTTCCTAGCTTCCTTTTCACCGCCCATCTACATTTACAATTTGCACGGGTGAGAGCCCGCGCTCCTTGAATTAAACCATCATGCACTTGTGCTCTTTTACAAAACTTTTGACTTGCGCTTTTCCTTGTGCGCCTTTGTCTTCCGTTTCTCTTTGCCTTGACCTTTGTCTTTGTCTTCTGTTTTAGCTTTTCGGATTTTTCGCCGCCTGGCACTCTTTTACAAGATTTCAGGGTGCGCCTTGGTATTTTAACATGTACCTTTCCCCTTTTGCAGTTGCCTTGGACTTTCTTTGGTTGCCCTTGAGCCTTTGGCCTTTTCTCCTCTTCTTTCTTCAGTTGAGCTACCTTTTTTCTACCTTTGCCCTGCGTCCTTTTTATTTCCTTTTGCCTTCTTCGTGTTGGGGTTAACAAAACTAATCCGTCGTATACGTACCGAGATCTTTTCGCACAAGGACACTACCACATAGTCATTTCTCTCCTCCACTATATTTTTTGAGTGGTATACAATGTTATGCCTAAATACTTGTAGGTACAACTCTCTCATACGTGCCATCAACCTTCTTCCCTCATTATTCATAAGCACGACACCGATTTTCTCCTTCACCAGGTATCCATACATTAGTGGGGTACATCTAAGGTATATCCTCTCCCACCTAAGACTATGCTCTTGGGGGCATAAATAGGAGACCCCTATCCATTTGGCGTACTTGTAGGGGTGGTATCTCTTAGAGTAGCACCCATAGGTATGCCACCTTTGGAGACAACGGCTTAGAGTTAAGGGAGTAGTTACCCCTACAGGTATAACAAACCCATGATAATTGTCTACTTGATTGGTAATATTGGAACATTGTATCGGTATCTCCACAACACCCACCTAAGCCATCCTCTCTAGAACTTGTATGGGAGTGAGGAGTAGCAACTGGTCATGAGGTCACAACATTTGTATATTCACAACATCTCCTAGAACCACCTTTAGAATGACAAGGAGAGGAAGTTTGCACCTCTCTAAGGCATCCACCACAATCACTCTCTCCATTGATCGAGCAGATGTCCTTGAGTCTCCCTTCATGGCCAATCTAGAACATCAACTTCATCTATTAGAGATCAATGCATCAGAGTGTATTGAGGAGAAATGTGTAGAACACCCACATGAAAATCAAGATAACTCCTGGTCTGCCATATCTATGAAATGTGCCATCTGATCCAGAGACATATGCATAAAGATCTCATGTAACTCCTCATCTGTCATCCCTTGACTCATCGTGCTCTTTGGATCGTTATAGTAACTTACACAACCAAAAAACGAAATTAGTGTAATCAAGTTAAGGGTGAAGATAAAGCACGATAACATAACTTTGTGAAAATTTATGTTAGTTAAAAAGCATATACTAAAGTACTAGTAAAAGCAAATTATCAATAAATTTGATAAGCAGATGTAAATACGACGTGTCCTACAACTCCATATCAAGCTCTTGATATAACTTGGCATACACTAAAAGGTTATGCATAGGTCTCCACAGAAAGAGGAGTCCACTTCATTATTGAAAAATTCTTGTACTCTTGTCTCTTTGTCTATCTTGTCCCTAACTATAAAAAATCATTTATATAATGTATGTTCAAAGGGTATTAAAAAATACCATTTCTTTACATGATATAAGACCATGAAATGATCTATTTTACTTTACTAAACTTATGATTTTTTTCAAATTATAATTAAAAAATCCCTTCTATAAATATAGTCTAGTAGATTTTACTTATAAAATACTATTTCCTTTGAATTCACGTGGTACCTTATATGTTCTATAAGGTGGACTCCCTAGGCATTGTCTGTTCTTGTCTTCGCATGCTCCAAGCCCTCCTTGTTCTCCACCCCCTGCAATATCAACTCCTCTATTTGCATACTCTCCTCGTCCATGCTAGGAATATTTCTTTCATCATACACTTGAGCACCACTAGGTATTGATGGCACAATATGCCACCAATGAGGTTGTTGGGGGTTTGGATAGAAGATTAGCTATTTAATATCACATATAAGCATGTTGCAAAGAATGAATCAGTATTTGTAACCATTTTATTATTGAGATGGCAAGCTCAACACATGCGAACATTGATGATGGACCGCCTGGCTAGATGAGTCCGCATGTCTACACTTAGCACGTTGGTGGTCATTATGCTACTCACATGGCCACTGACTTATCACTTATTATATTTAGTTTGTTACACCTACCTACACAGCTGGCAAAGATATAACGCCAGTCGATTAGTGTAGTCAGTTATGCACTGTTTGACTTAGAAGGCCACTTTCTTTTATGTTGTATCTTATCTATACTTTGTGTATATTGTATAGTGTGTGGAAGAAGAAGAAAAAAACCAGCAAGAAAATGTTTTGGCCTCCATCTCTCTTCTTTGTTCTTGAGTGAGCTTCCTCTTATGTATACAGTGTGTGTTTAGTGCAGCAGCTCAAGCACATCCCCCCATCATGCGATTCTTGACATTTATGTTGTGAAAAAATTAACAAAAAAGGTCATACACATATTCACAATGACTTGGAAAAACAAACTTGTTGCATCCAGCCCCTACATAGGTTGTATACTTCTCTCCTCTAGTTTCTCAATCTTTTTCTTGGATTGCTCCAATCCCCTACCATGGCACTTGGAATCTATCTCTAGGAATCCAAACAGTCCTAGCTGAACAATTATCCATGCTCCTTTCAATACCACTTTGAACCACTATACATAGAATATGATTATGGAGAAGCTACATTAATCTACTGAAATAACACTAGATATTGTCAAAATACTCCATCTCATCTGCTACAATATTCGGATCTGTGGCCCACCATCAACTCTCTGGCTCAAACTTCACCATGACAACACAATTTTTCGTGGAGTGCATTTTATCGATACACTCAACTTGAAAATATTACCCATGTGACCACACTATGCTATATATTTTGTATTGTACATTGAAATAGCTAGGTTAGTTGTCACATATAAAATCTAGATACAACAATAAAGAAAGCATGCGGTCATTTTCAGATTGCATCCTCTCAAGAATTCCCACTCCTCCCTAGAGATTTCTATCCCTTTATATGAAGTTGTTGTCAAGGCATCATGAAAACATAGCATGAACTGTAGCAACTCTTCCATGTCCTCAGGATATCAAATCGTTCAATGGCATATGCTATGTCAAAATTTTGATCATGCTGCCTTCCATTCCCTTTTGGCATGCTCGTACCTACTGAGCCACTTTTCCATGGATGCATAGTGCAACATAAAGAAACGATTTAGTTTCTCCTCTATGGCACTATCCATCCTCTTTTCTATTCCATTTTCAACCACCACATCTTCTATTAGTCTATCATCATCCTTTAGTATCCATATATCATAATATTATTTGAATCCACCCATCAGCAGCCAGTCACTCTAAAATATGCACAAATGCCTGTGACACTAGTCAACCTTCAACCATGCTGCCCTTTGGATGAGTGCATTATCTCACAAAGCTGTTTAAGGTTTTTATGAAGTGCTTTAAGAAGAACATTAATCGGTATGGATGGGTCTTGCAATCTCTACTTTGTCCATAAGATGTACTAGGAGGTGAGTTTGTATCGTGAGTATGCTTGTGGGTAGATATTTCTCAAAGAGAGACTGTCTCCATTGCTCCTTGTCTTGTAGATTCAATGGATGACATCTTGATCTCTTTCTATGAGATCCATTGCACTAAATTTAACAACTTATAAATTTTCGAACATATCTTTGAAGTGAAACACCCCGCATCACAATCGGTAGTATGAACTGTCAAAAATTTAAAGCATTACAAGACACAAAGTAGTAAAATATTGATTGTACTTACTATCAAAAACCTGGAATATCTTTTCCAATCATGGGATTTTAATCTTGTTACTTAGTCATCTCTAGAAAAAGTGAACTTGAGAGAACACATCATACTCATCGGTATACGAATAGACCAGATAATTTGCTTCAGCATGTGCTCCTCTTTAGTGGAAAAAATCCAAGGAGCACAAGGTAGTTGCATACAACCATCAGAGCTAATTGTGGCCAAAGTTCCTCCATCTTGCCTACCTCCTTTAATCCATCCATACTTCTACAATGTCTCTCTTTCCTATGATATGGTCTCATAATAAGCTACCTACATTCTTGAAAATGTATATGGGATTCAACAAATGGTTGATTTGTAAGTGGGTCCAATATGGCAACTCAGAGAAAACTGAGAACCATCGTATTTTGCTTGGAAGCGACTCCTTGTGGACCATCTTCCACTAACACAAGCTTTGGGCATTCATTCCTATATTGATTTTCTAAGGAAATGTATTCTCAAAATATGGTCCTCGAGCAAGAATGCAACGTGCCACTGATGTACCATCTTCTTTATGGTTCGTGACCTTCAATTGTGGTCCACACAATGGACATGCATGATAACTTGAGATAACCAGACCTGTCACAATATCCCTATTTAGTCGACATAAACATAAATGATCCATGTTAGATATCAATAATGAGAACAAAAGCTCGTTTACTTGAGCACTCCCTAAACCTCTAAAAGTCATGTATGGTCCATATAAGAATGACTCATATATTAACGGACCACTTGCCAACATACTTGCTCATGCCTTCCATAGCAATCCCCCTCTTCCACAAAATCTTAAGCTCATCAACTAATGGACGGAGATATAATTCCATGTTCTTGACTTTATAGCACCTAGGAATGAGTAAGCTAAGGATTAGATGTCCTTTCTTCATAGAAAGCCATGGCGAGATGTTGTAGTTTACAAGGACTACTAGTAGCTGCACACTCTAAGAAGTTAAGTAGAAACTGGATGGATTCACGCCATCCTTCATAGCAAGATCGAGCCAAAGATTCATTGGATCTCATGCAAAGCTTGAAAAGGTGGAGTCAATGTGACTCCATACTTGCTAGTCAGCTAGTATTCACTGGATTTTATATGTGGATCCATTTTGTGCATGCCACGTTATCAAGCTCGCTTTATCCCCATGGAAACTTGTCATCACATACCCTTGCCATGCATTTAGCATAAATCACAAGCACTTGGAACAATCATCCAAACAACAAACTAAAAACCAATTGAATGTAAAAGCATTTAGGATGTTGTTGATCAACCAACAAAAAAACCAATTGTATTCTTCCCAAGCAATGCAAGAATAGTTGCAATAATATTTCCATCGCATATCTACTCTTCCCCCTAGGATCAAAGAGTGATTCTATATAAAATTTACCTAACTCTTGTATGCACAATTTTTAATTTCATGATGATGCCAGAAGGCATATTCCATGGTGGATTCCGTGAGGTTTTGCGGTGGATTTCGTAAAATTTTATTATCGGCTCATACAAAAGGTGGATTCTTTGTGTGAAAATTCGATGGGGACGCCTATCCTTTTCAAACGTTTTATTATTTTAATGTGTAAGTGGGTGATTCCATAGCGGGTGATTCCACAAAATACATATTTAAATTAATAAACGTTTATGAGTTTAGAGTGCGCACTCGTAATAAATTAAGGTTAGGATTGAGTTCTAGCCAATTTATTTTTGTAACTGAAGACTGCTAGGTATTCACTTTTATCTGTTTAATTGTATTATTTTTCTAACAATTGTGAATGCTTCAATTGATGTGTAGAGCAAGCATCGGTGGCAATGGGAAGCATTGGAGTTTAGCGTGTATTCAAATTATCATCAATTTTTTATGGGCGCATATCTTAGACATGGCGTCCATATTTTGTCTCGCTTATTTACTAAAGCGCTTGATATTTATTTATTATTTTTGTATGCGCATGGGCACACGATTTAAATATTTGTATTGGATATTGTATTTGGGCACCGCCTCACTTATTGGGCGCCCAATAGCTTTAATTCTTTAGTGGCACAAAAGCAAACACAAAAGCTAAAGCGTGCTAATTGTAAATTGGGCTATTTCTTGAGCTTGAAGATGAATAATATATAAAATACATGCTTTGTGGAGCACTCACACAAGGCATGGGGGGAGATTGCACCCAATTTGTCTCTTACTTCATATCATGCAAGCTTCTTCATTGTTTTTTGTGCAAAAAGTAGAGTTCTTTTGTTCTTGGGGACCTTTTGACGCTCACTACGCGCACATACGGTGTCCGATCTGTGCATCACATGATTATGCCATCCATAACCCCTAATCAATTCTTCCTTGTAATTGCTCTATCAACGAATAATCCATATGCAACTAGGTGCAATTAATTTTTCTTAATACATGCACTTTGCAAGCTCGATCTTTTAAATACGTGAGATAAAATATATCCCTTTCGATTACCTATACTCGTGCATCATAGTATGGAGCCTAACGTATCTCAGACTAGAATCAAAACAAGCATTTATCAATTTGGAAACACATTACTTACAACCGGAACTACAATTGGATTAACAATGATCCCTTTGCCCGAAGTTTCATTTCTGGTTGTGGGATTGCCATCCACATGCAACATTATTCACTTGGAGGCCATCATCCACAGGTAGACTCAAGAGATTAAGAAGGCAGAATAGATTCGAGATGGGAGAGCGTAAGAGAAGATAGTTAAGTCGAGGATCGAGATAGAGGGAATTGTGCAGCCTCTCGGGGTAACTCTTCTCTCTCTCTCTCTCTCTCTCTCTCTCTCTCTCTCTCTCTCTCTCTCTCTCTCTCTCTCTCTCTCTCTCTCTCTCTCTCTCTCTCTCTCTCTCTCTCAAGCTCTCTTTCAAGCTCTTCCTCACAATCTTGTGGAGGGGTATCCTTCTCTCGTAGCCTCTTGAGGTCTCCTTATGCTTCTTGTGCCTCCCCATGCCTCATATTTATAGTGGATTAGAGAAGAGGGCTTGTGGCTAAGAAGTGGAGCTCTTTGTGGAGGGGGATCTTGGAAAGATCAGTGATCTGATGCTGAGATCATAAATTTGATGGTTCCATTGGCTCCAAAAGGGGGATAAAACCCCAAGACACTTGCTTATAAAGCTCTCGGTTCACTCCTTATTTTCTATGTTCATAGTGTTGGTTTCTGTCTGTAGACTGCGATCGTGGCATGTGCGATTTCACAAATCCCTCTCTTGATTTTTTTCTTTTTATAAAATCTCCAAAACTAACTAAAACATCACTTGTCTTTTCTTTTAAATTACATCTAGTTCTAGAAATCTCCATATCTTTTTAAGATAATATCTAAAATATACTAGTTTTGCCCAAAATCTAATATTTTTGGACCATCCAAACTATATACATTAATATAGTGATTAATATAGCTCATAAGTCTTGTTCAGGTTGTAACTTACAATCCGAGAAAAATATGGGATTTACAACTCTCTATTTTTTAATATATATTTTTAATTAAATAAAAATACTTAATTATTAACATTAGTTAGTTTTTTGTTTCTTTAGTTAGTCTTTAGTTAGTAATCTGACTAACTTATTAATTGACTAACTAACTTTCAAACTAACCAACTAACTTTTATTGTGTGGAAATATTACAGCACATTAGTGCATTTCTTTTTTGTTTCACCCCATTTAGGGTTTTGTCTATTTTTTCCCTATATATAGGTGGCCTACCCTCCCACTTTCATTTTCCATCATTGATCCTTCTTGATCAACCATTCGTCCTTGTTTTCTCATCCCCACGCTACCATCTAATGCCCACACTAATGTGTAGAGCTATGTGTTGGGCCTAACTATTGTAGCATGTATCTTGAGCCATTGCAATCACATTGTTCTTTCTCTCTCCTACGTTCTCTCTTTGTCTCATTTTTCTCTCCATGTTCAATTTCCTATTTCTGTTTCACACTCTCACATGGTATCAAAACCACTCATGGGAGCTAGAGATCTCAAAACGAAGCATGATGTCTGTGACAAGACTTACTATGTAACCATCGGCACAAGTGCTACAGAACTAGACCCTGTATCACTTGTGTTTTAATGCAAACAACCCTTGCACATTTGCTACAAGAATAGGCCCTGCATTGAATGTGTTTTCTATTGGTGATCCCCCTAAATCTATGTTTTGTTGTTGGACAGGCTCATTTTTGCCAAGCGGTAACCTTTAAGGTTGGGTGGTAGCTCTTCCTAGTTGGGGGGCATTGTTCTCTATTGGGCAGCTTGTTTGCAAGATGCCTATCTACAAGCAGACATATTTCTTTATCTACTACATTCTCATATATTGACTAGTCCTTACTAACCAAGATGACTTCTTTTTTGTGTTGGGTGGTCTCCATTGCATGCCCACATTAGGAAGATTTGTAGTAGGTATACCATTTTTGGGGACTCCTAGTACATTATCAATCCCTTGATTGGTTATTACGATTATAGACTGAGGACTTTTTTTTCTCTTCATTTACTAATTTCTTTTCCTAACCATCATTGTGTGTTCCCTTTGGCATTGGATACTCCCCATCTACCTTGCCTTTGTAGGTTTTCTTCTATATTGTGGCCAACAGACCCCAATTATCCCGAGGGACACCTCGTATTGGTCACCTTTATTCTAATGGTAGTATCTTCTTTTGCTTTCTTGCAGGTATTTTATTGAAGGACATCTTTGGTCAATGTGTATGCTATAGGGGATTGTGTAGTTTGGGATCATCTTATTACTCTTTCTTGTTATATTATTCTTCTAAGGCTTCCTCGATAATTGACATTGATGGCATCTCATGAGCAATTGCAAGTTGCCCTACCCTCTCTCTCCACATCTGATAAGCTAGATGGGACGAACTACTCTCTATGGTCATGTTGCATGGAGTGCCTCCTCGATGACTATGACCTTTGGGATTTTGTATAGTCCCTATACCTTGACATACCGTGGAGACTCATGATGGTGTGACCGTGAATTTGGCAACTTTATGGGATCGATTGAACGCTAGAGCCCGCTCTTCTCTCCTTTTGATTTGTACAATTCTATGCTCGTGGCATGTTAGAAATATCTGCACCATTGTAGATATTTGGAGGAGATTGGCATCTCTCTTTCTGATCCAAACATTTGGGCATCAATTCTCTCTTGACTTGAATGTAGGATGACTTTCTATCACAGATTTCTCTATGATGAGGGATCACATCCATAGGATGGAGGAGATTCAGGATGAGCTTTCATTCCTTGGTGCATACATTTATTTGGATTATTTAGTTATGACACTTCTCTCACATCTTCTATCTCATTGACATATGATGTATTCTACACCAATCTTCTCACTTCTTATAGCTAAGAGACTCTCACTTGGGAGGAGCTAGACCTTGGTACTTGAGCAATACGTGCACCAAGTGAGCTAGATTCTTACAGAGAATATGCGCATAATTGTGTTTATGCAACTTTATCTACAAGCCAAGCAAAAGAAAGGGAAGCAAAATAAGTTGGAGTTATCTTCTAACTCTAATATAGCTTTTGTGGGGAAGCATAGAGGATATCCCTCGTGTCCTCATTGTGGGAAGACCTCACACACCCTAGGAAAAAGTGCTGGAGGATGCACCCTCACCTTTGTCTAGGAGAAAAGGGTGGATCTACATCGGAGACTTTGTCTACCTCTACTTGGTCACCCGATATTTCCACTGAGTCAGTGTTTCTACACATTTCTGAAGTGAAGGAGCCTTCTCTAACTACCTCTTCCTCTGAGTAGGCTAGGCTCATTGCCAATGGTGCATTGAGTCCTATGACTCCATGAGATGATTTTTTATAAGTTATCTGTCCATCGGAGGGTCTTGTCACAATTGGTGACATTTCTTTGATGCCTATTAGTGGTGTTGGCACCTTGTCTCTATTTGGCCATGTCCATCAAGATTCGTTTTTTAGGCCCAATATGCTCTTGACTTGGGCTTCCCTCTCCTCCTGTTCATGGTCTTCCTAGTCTCAGGATCCATATTATGTACATCGAGCCAGTCATCTTTGTTGAGGATTCTTCTATAGGAGCCACTTTTGTGACCAATTGGCTAGAGAGGAGGCTGCATGTTGGGGCTGACTGTTGTAGCCTTTTACCTTCAACCATTGCAATCACATTGTTACTTCTCCCTCCTATTTTATCTATTTTCCTCCTTCAATCCATGTTTACCTTCCTCTTTCCATTGCACACTCTTACATTTTCTTTATCTCCTCAAGGACAACCACCCCTTCTCTAATAGGATCACTTCACCATCAACCATCCCCAACATTCCATGCCTTCACTACAAGCTACAAAATGCCAGCTTTAATGCGAATGGCTTTTGGCACTTGTCTAAGAGGAGGCAATGTTAACCATAATTTTGGAAGAACAAATTCAAAGAAAAGTCAAGGTACAAGTACCAAACTTTATTCTTGGAAGATAAATCAATTTTCAAGCTTTAGTAGGTTGTTTTGGGCACTTGTGATTTATTCCATGGACATCCTTGTCATTTTTAGATTATTTTGTGAGAGATAAATGCAAATTAAAATCCCCCATTGATGCATTTATCAAGCTATACTGGATATGAGGGTTGTGATAGAAATTTCTTATCATTTTCAACATACACTAGGTCAAATTAACCTTAGGTAGAAACATGCATCAAGAGGAGGACTAGTCATGATCCCACATAGTGGGTAAGGTCCTCAAAATAAGGGATGGAAACCCTAAATGAAAGGTTGAAACCTCATTCATAGGTGGGACTAATCCTAACCCTAATTTCTTGAGGTCCCAATCCTAAACCATTATTTTTATGTACACCAGGCTTGAAAGTGAATGGAGGAAGTTATGAAGGTATGTACAAACTTTGAGCTACTACTCATCTTGGTTCTATTATTCCATCTTTTGAAACCATTACTTGAGAGTGGACAAGAGAGTGTGTGATTGTGCATGAGTGAGGAACTTGGGATAGTGAAGTTAGTCTCTATCTCTTACTTTTGTTCTTTTCATCCCATCTTGGTGACAGGGTAAGTTTGAGGATGTATATGAGGAAGAGTTTGTGAGAGAGTGAGAAGCTTAATGAGATGAAGTTTTCTTCTTCTCCTCTTTCTTCTACTTTATCTTCTTTCCTCAATAGTGGTGTGCTCAATGTGGATGAGAAGGAGCTGAGGTGTTTGCTTTTGGGGCCTATCAGTTGGATCATGGAACAATCTTCAAGCTTTGTTGGGCTTCATGGTCAACATGCAAGAGCTTTTCCATGGGGTGTCTAAAGGTTTTGGCTTAGTGAGACATTCATGCGGTGTTTGTTTTTGTGTAATTTTTAATAAAATCCCATATATAAAAATCTATTTTTGTACAAAAAATAGACCTCTAATTCACAACTAATACTTGTTACAACACCAATGAGGGTGGTATTCTATTAATCCATGTCATATGGTCCTATGCCAATATGGGTAATGGAGGTCAAAGTATCTATTGAGAAGTCACCTGACTCTAAACTATTGGTCATGCAAAACTCTTTCTCATTCAATGTCATATCAAAAAAAGAGTGGTGCATAATGTTATCATCAAATAGTTAATCATGTCCTATTATTGTACTCACTAAATGAACTAGTTTTTCAATAATGGGATTCTTATTATGTTAGGTAGTCCAAACCATCTATGTCTTCTTGATTTCTTCTAAACAATTAGGCTTGAAAGAAGTGAATAAGTAGCCATGTGAATCTTTTTCCATTGACATTTATGTTACTATTACTTCTTCTACTCTGATGGCTTGCTTGATGAATATGAATTCATACTCTTCCTATGAATATGGAAGGGCTCTAATGGCTTTAGTTGTCTTGTTATCTAGAAGGCCTAGATTTAACAATGACCAAACAAGGTAAAAGTATTACCAAGTTTGATGCATACGGCTATAATCTAGAAGACCTAGATATGATAGTAACCAAACAAGGTGAAAGTATTACCATGTTTGATGCATACAAATTTAGTTTTACCTTTTCTAGCAACCATTTAGGCAGCTAATTCTATTATTGAGGTTCTATTATGTGTGTGACCGGGCCTTCCTTTATTCAAACTGTCACTAAAAGAATAAAGAATAAGGTGATGGTGATGGGCGCCCGCCACCTGTAGTGTGTAGTGGCGGTGATTTTCAGTGTAGTAATACACGGGCGACTAGGCAGAGGCGCCTTTACCCCCAACAACCTCCCACTTAAAGGCGAATCTACCCCAGTGAGGAGTGAAAAGAAAAAGAAAAAAAAAAGATAGTACAACATGTACACATGTACAAAAGGATGAGGAAAGACGTCATCTCATCCCACGCCCATCAACCTCCTGAGGAAGGCAAAGCGCTCTGTAGAGAGGATTTTTGTGAGCAGATCTGCAGGATTCAGGTTAGTTGAGATCTTGACAAGATCAACAGACTTGTCCTCAACGATCCCACGTATGAAGTGATACCTCACCTCAATGTGTTTCGTCTTCGCATGGAAGACCGAATTCTTGGCTAACTGAATAGCACTCATAGAATCCGAACGTAGTGTAGGGATAGCATCAATACCAAGGTCAGCAACTAAACGACCCAACCAAATGGCCTCCTTGCAAGCCTCAGTGACTGCAACATACTCGGCCTCTGTAGTAGAAAGGGCCGTGCATTTCTGCACCCTGGACATCCAAGAAACAACACCTCCAGCATAGTGAATACATAACCAGAAGTGGACTTCCTACTATCTGCATGTCTTGCATAATCAGAGTCAGTGTACCCCACGACTCTTGTATCATGGCTGCCGTAGCATATGCACATATCTGCAGTGCCCTTTAGGTACCTCATGATACCCTTCACGGCATCCCAATGCTTCTTGTCAGGTGTAGCCATATAGCGTGCCACAACACCAACTGCAAAGGCAATATCTGGACGAGTGGCTATCATGGCATACATAAGACTACCCATTGAGGATGCATAGGGAATCTTGGCCATCTCGGGCCTTTGCTCTCATCTGTCTGTGGATAATCAGCCTGTGATACCTTCACATAAGAAGGCAATGGACAACCAATAGGCTTTACGTCCTGCATGCGAAAGCACTCAAGGACTTTATGAATGTATTCCCTTTGTGACAAGTAGAGGAGTCCCTGATGCCTGTCGCGTCTAATGTGCATACCAAGTATGTGAGCGGCCTGTCCCAAATATTTCATCTCAAAGCTCTTCTTGAGCTGAGCCTTAAGAGCATCTAGCTCATCATGAGCTTTCTCTCTATCAGCATATCATCCACATAGAGTACCAAAATCAATAAAGAACCATCATGGGCTTTCTTCTGTAAAGACATGGGTCCATAGCACTTCAGCTGTAGCCCTGTGACTCCATAAAGGCATCAAACTTATGATACCACTCCCTAGGTGCCTGTTTCAAGCCATAAAGACTTTTCTTCAATTTGCACACTAGGTGCTGCTTGTCAAGTTTTGTAAAGCCCTTAGGCTGCTCCATATAAATCTCATCATGCAAGTCCCCATGTAAGAAAGCTGTCTTGACATCCATATGGTATAAATCCAAGTCAAGCTGAGCAACCAAAGCCAAGACTAAGTGTAGGGTGGCCATCTTAACCACAGGAGAAAAGACATCGTCAAAGTTTACACCATGCTCCTGCTTAAAACCCTTTGCTACCAATCTAGCCTTGTATGCTGGCTTGGGATGTCCAGGGGTACTTTTCCTGGAGTACTACATGGCTGCATGCTGACTCCTGCCCCCATGTCTACAATCCCTTTCCTCATGGTATCATCTAGAGCTAGGATCGG
Source organism: Lygodium microphyllum (assembly GCF_053477565.2). Classification (NCBI taxonomy): domain Eukaryota; kingdom Viridiplantae; phylum Streptophyta; class Polypodiopsida; order Schizaeales; family Lygodiaceae; genus Lygodium; species Lygodium microphyllum. Next base: position 36,650,492 of record NC_141141.1, read on the forward strand.
CAAGACTGTGTGCATCTCTGTGCATTTCAAGAAAGCATTAACGTGATATAAGGGCTTGGGCACTGAGTGCATCTATGTGCCTTTCTAGAAAGCATTAACGTCATACAAGGGCTTGGGCACTGAGTGCAGCATCATGCTCGGTATTTGTGTTACTGCATTGTGGTCTTGCAAGTCAATTCTCGTTTGCTCTAGCAATGCATCCATCCATTACTTTAGCATTGTGAAAAGATTGCTAGCTGCTTGATTCCCTCCTAGTTCTACACTCCTTGGCCAATGGCCTCAACTGGTTTGCTGGTCCGTAGTAGTGTTCAAGCTCCATCTAGGTGGCACAACATGTGGTGTAGATGTGTCTCTCAGTCATGTGGGTGAGACTAGCATGCTTACACTAGAGATCATTAATCTCATCCTCCAATATGGGCTCTACATCCTTTAGGTATTCTTGGGCTCCTTTCACCCACTCCTTGACCTTTTTCATGGCTTTGAGTTGGTGTTTCGGGTTGGGATATTGATCTCCCTTAGCATTCCCTTTCTTAGCAGTCTTTGGAGCGGATGTTTCTGTCTCTGCCTCCGTGACTTTCTTTCCAATAGGTAGTGTCATTGTGCTCTCAATTTTCAACGTGACCTTTGCTTCACTTTTCTTCTTTCTTCACCTATGGCTTTTCTTTTTTATTGAGGCTGTGTTTAGGTTACTAGGTCTTGGAAATGATATGTTGGTCTACTTCATTTGCTTGCGGGTCATAACATGCAATAGGATGGGCGTGGCCTCCCCATCAAGTGTTTCAACACCAAACATCCCTGATGGAATTAATGGTATAATTTCCAAACTAGAGGATGGTTTCTGTCTAGGGAAATCAGCAAAAAGGTGGGTGATTCCACACTCAGCGCATTTGAGATTAGCCTTATCTCGATTGTCTTGCTCCCTCTCAGGGCAATGTAAAGAGATGTGTCCTAGGTGACCGCAAGTCCTCGGCTCTTGGGTCTACCCTCCTAAGCCTCTACCTCTCCCTCTTTCTAACGCCATCATTGACTCTGGTCAATAGTCCATGAGAACTGGATTTCCCTCTTCATCGTATGAGATGTAAGGGTTCACATAAGGCTCCTCTTCGTTCAGCTCCTCCACATAGTGGACTGGAGTGTTCCTTGGTGGATGGGTTAGTAAGGTCCAGGTGGCCTAGGTATGCATGCGGGATTGATTTCCATCCTAGGGATGACTGGATTTGCATTGTTAGGTGTCAGAAGGGCCAATGGGACTACTCTCCCAAATAAATTCAAAGGCCTACTCCCTAGGTAAGGCTAGTTGTAAGACTGTGAGTATGGGAGTCTCCTCAACAGTCTCTGCAGTGCATGGCATTGTGGCCGAACCTACCACAATTGGCGCAAGGTCAAGACCTAGGTCTTGACACTCAACTCAAAGGTGGTTTTTGCCACAATACACGCATTGGACATGTGGGCGTGTAGGTCTTATCATCTCTTGTAGTTTGGCTAGCTCCATTTTCATCTATGCTAGCTCTTGGCTTGGGTCAATGCCCTTCCCTTTGTCTTCGTTGCTTGGGCCTAATCGTTCGCTAGATGTTGTTGCCCTTTCTGAGGTTTTAGAGTTGGCTTCATCTCGATTCAAGCTCCTAGAGCTTCTCTCCTTGAGCTAGTTATCTACTCATATAGCCTCTTCAAAGACCCTAGCCAGTGTGTTTCTCTACAAGCTTGAGTTGCTTGCCAAGGCCTTGTAGAGTTCTTCACTGCGTATCCATTGATAAACACGATGGACACCACTTTCTCAGTGTGTCATTTGTTAATTGGGATTCTCTTATAGAGACTCCACACGTGAGTAACGTAGTCACTAATATCCTCTTTGTCCCTCTGCTTGACATTCATCAATCGCACTACTATAATATTATCTGACTCTTGAGGTTATTGAAATTGTTGTGCTTCGCACAGTCTAAGCTTGTGTACCACGTTCTACCCTTATCGCCCAAGCATAGGCCAAAAGCTTGCAAATGTTGAGCAAGATTGGTGAGGTTATTAGCCTCACAAACCTTCTCGAACTGCTCTACGAAACTATACAGGTCATTGCTCAATTGGTGTTTGTCTAGTTGTTTTACAATTGCAAGGATTTTTTATTGGCTCTTGGAGCCATGGGTAACTCCTAATCCTGCAAGCAATGATGTTGCTAGTGTTGTTGCACTTTTTTCTATCAACATATTGTCTATTAGTTACTTCGTGAGAAGCTTGCTCAGTGTTAAATATGCCTCTAGCTCTCTTTTCCTCTCTGCGTTTGGTCCTATTCAATTTCTATTTGCTAGGGCTAGCACGAACTAGACTTCTCACATTTATATGTCTTGTTGCAATCTCCTAGTCTGATATTGTTGTTGTATGCTGCTATGCTTTGCAAAGCTTAGCGTAAAGCAGCTTTCTTTCCTCCTTGAGATCAGCTATGATATCTTTTGATGGTTTGCCATGGTGGTCCAGCCTAGTTTGCACGTCATATTTATTCACAATCTGCTGGATTTTAAATGGGAAATCCCCCAAGTCGAGCTCTTCATTACCACAGTTTATATTGGTTTTTGCCATATCTACGGTCTCTTGCTCCACCAAGTTGTTGATGAGGTTGATCAAGTCGGGAAGTGTCATGCTCCCAATGGTATCAATCCTTCTATGTGTTTGGCTTTCCATGTTGCATCTCTCACTTGGTCATACCAATTGGGGTTCTTGATCACGCATCTATGTTTGCAAGTAATCTCCTATTGGTGGGTTCATTTTGCTCATTAAGTTTGAGTGTATTCCTTCTTATTTACAGACAATCCTCAATTTACATTCAATCAATGTGTGCGTGGTACCCTTTTCCGTGCACTGTGAAATTACGCTTTCAGATTTTTCAAATGCACATCAAGTGTTGAAAACAATGTGGGTGTGAACACAAGATGATAAATGCAGCTTCCGCACTGCGGTCTATGTTTTTCGGACAAATAGGGGTTTAGGCTCAGTCACACTCGCCACTCTCATTGGTATCTAGGCTCTATGCTACATTATTCAGCTCGATCAAGGTCAATTGGATCTTGGAGGTCAATTTATGGCTCTAAAAGGGACTGAAAGTTGATGTGACTATTAGCAGTCATGTTTAGCCATCTTGCTACAATTTCCAAGTCCCCTATTGTGGGAGGTGTTCTGCTTCATCTAGAATATGCTAGATTTGCCACTTTTTTCCTTGTCATATTTTTGGTCCGATTCTGTAGTGTTTGATTTTGCAGTGTCCAAATTTCATGCATCCGATTCAGGCTTGATCAATTCTAGCATTCGATTGTGATGTGTCTATGGTATCAACTGTCCAATTCTTGTGGTTAGATTTCCAGTTTGTCTGATTTTCATGATTTTAGTGTCTGATTCTAAGAGTGGTCCGCGAGTGGTTGATGACCAAGTGTCCGAATCTGATTTTTGAGGTGTCCTTGATTGTAGGCCAACGATTGTAGGTCATTTGATCATCCAATTCAGATGGGGCAAATGTCTGATCGGACTGGTCCATATGATTTTCAAAATTGGACAAGCAGTGTCCGATCAAATAAGCCGAGGTAGTTTGAGAGTTTGCTCAACTACCGAGAATTGGACATTCCAGTGTTTGATTTTTAAAATCAGACCCTGCGAGCCCTAGGCATGAAGGTAGTGACCACGAAAAATGGAATCAAAGCAATGATCTTGGCCATGCAAGCATGCAATAAGCTCTAGAATACAAGAATGGCCATATATGTAAGAAAAACACATGTGGAAGACGATCGATCTGCCCAAAGCTCTCTCTCTCTCTCTCTCTCTCTCTCTCTCTCTCTCTCTCTCTCTCTCTCTCTCTCTCTCTCTCTCTCTCTCTCTCTCTCTCTCTCTCTCTCTCTCTCTCTCTCTCTCTCTCTCTCTCTCTCTCTCTCTCTCTCTCTCTCTCTCTCTCTCTCTCATTTTGCTAAAGGTGAAAATGAGCTTCCTCCTTGCTCTTTTAGGTCTTAAACCCTTGTTTCACTCAACCTTGACCTCTCTAATCACTCCCCTTATGGCATTAACACATTTAAGTGCTCTTTTTTCCATTTTTCCTTGTTTGTGCCGTGTTTGGGCCTATTTTACAATAGTAACCCTAAAGCATTTTGCTTCAATCTCTCGATCATATCCTACTCTAAATACAAAAAAAATCAAAACCCAAATACTAAAATGATTTATCCTACTTGCCTACTCATCAAAAACCCAAAATACTTACTTATTTTGAAGATTAAAAACCCCAAAACTCCTACCTATATCAAGCACTAGTTCGGGGATGAAACCCTACTTTGACACTCGATTTGAGGTGCGGAGATGCTCAAGCTTGAATCCATTGGTCCAAGCAATGGAACTTAAATGTAGTGGGAGCTCACGCTTATTTGCCAAGACCTATGGATTGCTTATTGCTTCAACTATTTCAAGTGAGCACAAATGGCTATCTTTCACCTAGTCGATGCGCCTTCCATCCCATGGGGGTGTAGTGAGCTTACCTTGATAGCCAAATGCGTAGCATCCTCCCTCAAGCAAGCTGGTAGCTCCACAATTCGATATGTGAGCGCAAACAATCTCAAGCCTCCTCCTTTGAGTTCCATCCTCCATAGTTGTGCATGAGACAAGAGGAGAGAAGAGAAGAGAAGAAGAAGAGAGGAGAAGATGGAGAGCTTATCCACCATGGTATCTCACCCTCACACTCTCACGCGTTCACTGTCACACACTCCCTCTCTCAAGCTCACACAAGCAAGCAAGAAGGAGAGAAGAAGAGAAGAAGAAGAGACCACTTTAGCCACACGCCAGAGAATGAGCTTCTCATTCACTTTTTGAGTTTATATACAAGCCCTAAATCCCTTGGGCACCTATCCCCTTTTTTACATGAGCGGGCATCTTGCCAAGGTTCTTTTTCCTATTTCCTTCTAGTTTCCTTATCCCTTCACCTATTCTTGTTTAGACTTTACAATTTGCACAAGAGGGAGCCTGGTGCTCTTTTACAAAATTTTAGTGGTGCCTTTGCATTTTAAGATGCGCCTTTGTCTTTGACTTGGCCTTTGAGGTCGCCCTTGCACTTTTGACCATTCTTATCTTATTCCTTTTCTTGCATTATTCCATATTTTTTAATTTTCTTTTTCCCATCTTGCATTGGGGTTAACAAAAATCCTCCACAAACTAGCCCACACATTCTTCCTTTGCTCCAAAAAATAGCTTGAACTCCATGCTCTAAAGTTTTTGAAAGAAATATCCTTAGCGTGGGCACTAGAAAGATGTGAGATATTATTCATAACCAAGATGAGAAACCCAAAACCTAGGAATTGATATAGCTCAAGAGATGAAAACCAATAAAAGTGATGATAATAACAAGGTTGGGATATAATTAGAATTTATTGGTCTCTCTAATCCCAAAAAACATGAGTAGAACATAATATCAAGAGACAAAACTTGGTGTATAAGGGCGAGTCTATTTATAAATTATTATATGTCCATGAGGAAGGTGACACTTCTAACACCATGATAGAAGTGCATTGGGTAGCAAAGATTATTAGGCACAGAGTTATTGGATATGAGAGCACCTTTGAACTTGGGCTCTTCATGTATGAATTGGCACTCATTCACCCATGGCTCTCACACAATCAAGAGAGACATCTTTCAAAGAACTTGACTATAGGAATGATACAATCAAACAGACAATAATAAACCAATTCAAGAATGCCACAAGAAACTTCAAAGCCAAGATCTTAGCTCCCCAAAGTCAAAAGCTCCTCTTGCATTATGAGCACTTAAACTTATCTTCCTTGGATTAATGAACCTAAGAGCTTAATGAAGATGTGCTCCTCATGATTATTGTGAGTAGATAGATTTGATGATCTTCTCTTCAATTCACTCTCCTTGTCTCATCAAGTGTGGGCATCACCTCCCCCACCCTCCCCCCAATTGCACGACTACTAAGACGACTAAAACAACCCTGACTTACACTATTACTCCACCCAAAATATCCATGTTCTTCTCATCTATCCTCACTATAAGGTTCAAAGGTCAAGCCCTTCCTCCCATGAAATGTCTCCTCTCTTGGCTTCAAAATAGCTCTTATGGCTTGGAAATCATCATGTTACCCTTCTTCTTCTAGTCACCACAATGTGGCTTACTCTAACCCCCTCCCAAAATTGATGCCTTGCCTCTTTGTAGGCTACCATGGACTCATTTTAGCCATTCATAGCTCCCCATCACAATTTAGAAATCATGATTTGATCTCAAAGATGCTACTAATTGTAAAAATTACATGATGCAACAATTAAAGTCTGAGCAAGGAGTAGAGAAAACACAACAAACATGAGAAGAGTATAACTTCCTTTACTTCAAACAAACTGAGGATCTCTCCACCTATATGCTTCCACTTTGAAGTTTAGAGGGTGATCTAGATAGATGATAGGAAAAGAGATTAAGGTTAGCTAGAAGAACTCTGACTAGGTGAAAGATGGATTGATGATGGCTTGGGAGGGGTCTTCTGTTTAAAGCCTAGGAAGGTAATCAAGTTAGCATGTTAGACCATATTATGAACCTTCCCACAACTCGATGCATTGTGCCTCAAGTTGCTGCCAAAATAACTACTGTATCTAACCCAAAGGCTAGATCTAGAAAGGTCATCTTTTTACCATTAGATCACATAGACCTCATTTAACATAGAAGTTATGACCCAACCAATGTCTAGGCTCACACGTGCCTTCTCCTCACAATGGGGCCCTTACAACTTAGAGCACCGTGGTTGATTGGGGTGGGGCATTGAGCATACCTAACACTAATCAAATTTCTAAATGTTCTTCTCAATCATCAGCACGACCATTTTTTGTTGTTATAGTCATTGATGACAATTGGAAAATATGGAGAAGAAATTTGCACATCCTTTGGAGGAGGTTACTTGAGGCTTTGAACAATCCTACATCTTCAATGTTTCTATGATCTTGAGCTCTTCTAAGAAATTTTTTGTTTTGTTTCTTATTGGATGTTAATGTGTTTTTTGAGCTCATCTTGCTTGCAAGTCACCTACTTTATCCTACATTCACTTGATAAAACCTCATTGGCACATGCAGTCGATCCTTGCATAAAATTTTAAAATTTAAATTTAGATTTCTAAGCACTTTAGCACTTATTGATACCATAATACATATTGTAGAAGCTTCTTTAATATTTATCTTGTCCTTGTTTCCCCTCCAAGAAAGGTGTTGTAATGCTATCAAGTATTATAGGGTAGGGTTCTTGTTGTGCGTGTGGGATTTCCTATTGAGAGAGAGTTATTTATAAACAACCATATGATGAATGGTTGATTTATATGCAAATGGGTGGCTAAAGTATATTGTCACTCAATCGTGGAACAATAAATTTGTAAAAGTTGGGATTGCATTGAAGTGCTACATAAGTATCAAGAAATTGTGGGACTTTTTCAAATAGCTTTGTGTAAACCATAGCATTGCAAATGATGTTCCTTGAGCATGATCAACTAAGAAACATATAACTCCTTCTCTATGAGACCTTTTTTTTTAGTAGAGGTGGGTGATTGAGGACCAATCCAAGTAGTTTTGCATCATGCATGGTTGTGAGTACTTGAAGGAAGTGGGAACCACATACATTGGATTATAATTGGAGTCCCATATTTCCTATCACATTGCAATGAGAGTCATTAGTTGAGTTCCAATTTTTGCTATTGACACTCGCATGATAAACCATTATTTGTCAAACTCACTTTGTCATTATGCTTTTAGGTTGAGTGTACGTACTTCCTCCACAATGTTATCACAATTCTCAATGTGGTATATGTAAGAATCTGGTGAAGTTATTCTATGTGGATTTTAGGCATACAATGCATGAGCACGAAGATTGTTTTTTGGTAGCATGCACAAACATGTGCTTGCTTGTCCCATGTTAGTGGCCATTTTGGGTATTCATGATACACATCAACCAACATTCCTAGGTCTACATGAGCAATGACATGTGCAAATAATTTTATATTTTATCAATTTCATTCTAGCACTTCATTACTAATTGATTCTCCTTTTGCACCCTATCTTTGCTCATCTTCCTAAACAAATCTTTATTTTTTCTTAGGCTTTAGGTTCAAAGGAGGTTTTGGTCATTGAGAGCATTTTTTGCAAGGGTTAGGCCAGTGATGCTTTTGATATTCATGTTTGTATCCTATTTCTTTATATCATTTGTGCTTAGTTCCTAAGTAGAGTTGAGTCTTTTAGTCACAACCATGGGATACAATTGTTCTAATTCCACTAATTTGGATTGGGAAGTGATAGCTACAAGGTTAGTGGATTTTGTTGCATGGGTAATTGTGGGCAACTGCTAGATTTGGGATCCTAGGATTTATTGGAAGTATTCTTGGGCTCAATTATAGCACAAGAAAAGAAAGTAGGAGTGTTAATATTAGGTTTGAGAAATCTAGACATTTTTCCAATCAGAAAGAAGAACAATAAGAATTAAAAGAGGTAACTTGAAAAGTGATAATGCTACTACTTTAACAACTAGAAGACAAGTCATAGATGTAGAAGATGAAACCTTAGTACCTAAGATAGAGAAAAAGGGAAGCACTAGAATAGGATAATAGCTTGACCCTAATGACTTGGAGAAGATTGTAGAGAAGGTCAGAGGTTGGGTAAGAAGAGGTCCAAGCATACCTTCAAGATATAGTCATGTTAGATCATGATGCTTAGGACCTTTGAGCAAGGAGCCACCATCATCCTGGACTTACATTAGATTTGTTGGGAATCAAGTATCTAACCCATTGTCAAGGGGCAGGAAGAATAATTGACCACATCCTACCATAAACAAGGTCATCAAAATTGAGGTCTAGGAGGCATACATATGACAAAGTAGATGTAGATTTATTAACTCTCCTAGCCTTGACTCAAATAGTAGTGCCTCTTACTCTATTGATGAAGTGAAACCTTGAAATGTGGCAAGCCTTCAAATCTTGGATGGAAAAACCATTAGATCTAGTGACCGGTGCAAACATACAAGAGACCAATCCCTCTATGTGTGTGCGTGTGCGTATGTGTGTGTGTGCATGCGCGCACATGTGTGTGTGTGTGTGTGTGTGTGTGTGTGTGTGTGTGTGTGTGTGTGTGTGTGTGTGTGTGTGTGTGTGTGTGTGTGTGTGTGTGTGTGTGTGTGTGTGTGTGTGTGTGTGTGTGTGTGTGTGTGTGTGTGTGTGTGTGTGTGTGTGTGTGTGTGTGTGTGTGTGTGTGTGTGTGTGTGTGTGTGTGTGTGTGTGTGTGTGTGTGTGTGTGTGTGTGTGTGTGTGTGTGTGTGTGTGTGTGTGTGTGTGTGTGTGTGTGTGTGTGTGTGTGCCCCCAACCTAACACTAAGCCCAATTCCAAGAGTCTTCTAGATTAATGCCTTCTCAGAAGGGACCAAAATACATGCATTCTTACCAATGGTAGCTTTAGGAGACAAAATCCAACAAGTGATTGTTAATACTAGTGTAGGTATGACCATTCTAAGTCACATGGTCTTGCAAGCATGGGGCAATCCTCTCATAGAGAACAGATTGCTTTAATGTAATGTTGGATAACAAAATGAAAGCGAGACCCTTTGCTTTAATGAATGTGGAGTGATTGAGCAATTGAGGATTAGGGCAATTGACTAATGTTCTTTGAAAATCAAACCAAGGTATCAACATAGAGATGGACAAATGAAAGACCTCACCTATTGGCCTAGATGCCATCTCTACAATGCTCAAAGAAGAGGGTTCACACATCATGCCTATTTACAACCCTCTCACTAAGTGCATTCCTTGTCTAGAAGACAAACACAATTGGATGCATATCCTTGTGACCATTGGATTGCCCTTCTTTGATGATGAGGATGACTATAAAAGAGAAGTTGAGAAAGTAAGTGAATATGAAAAGCTTATAGTTGTAAGTGATGCCTTGGATGGAATCTTCTTCAATGACACTTTGCATTATGGTTGGATTTGCAATCAAAGGGAGGACTCCTTGCATGACCTTTCAAGTACCTATAAATAAGCTAGAGTTAATCATAATCCTTGAGTTCCATAAGGGAGCATTGAGTAATGACCTAGCGGCAAACTTAAAGACCCTTGAAGATCTCATGGAAGCTCACAAGTGGAAGTGGACTAAGGTGCATGACCTAAATCTTATGTATAATTAGGTGCTTCTAGAAAAAGATGGAGTACCTAAATGTACTTGATTACAAACAAGGTCTTAACTAAGAAAAATTGCTAGGTGAAACAACCTTGTCTAGAAAAGGATGTGATTTCAACTCTATATCTAATATTAGTTTAGATAATGACCCTAGGGTTCCTCAAATCTCTAAATATCGATGCATCAAAGGGGGCCTTCTAGTCTACCTAAGGTGTAGAAAGTTAAATGAGATGGGAAAAGGGAGACAAGGGTTCAAAGGTGACCCCAAGATTCCTCAAACCTTTAAATATCAATGTACCAAAAGGGACCTTCTAGTCTACCTAAGGTATAAAAAGTTAAATGAGGATAGGAAAAAGAAGACAAGGATTGAAAGGTGTGGAAAGTTAAATGAGGAAAAGAAAAATAAGAAATAGATTTAAAGGTTGAACAACAAAGGAAACCTTGAGGTCTCTCAAAGTGCTTTATGAAATTCAAGACAAGAGATGGTATTGTGGTGTTGCTAGGTATAAAAATCCAAGGACAAGCTAGTGAACCCATTAAAGGGTCCACTAATGTCAAGGAAGTCACTTTGGCCACCAAGGGGTAAAAGCCTTGATCTATTTTCATAGCAGACAATCTGATTAAGGAGTAGAAAACTAAACTTATGAGTCACTTGAGAGATTTCTCCAATGTGCTTGCTTGGTGATGGAAGAACTCTCTTAGGTTATTCATACAGATGGTCCTTGATACCGCATCAATGTAAGATAAAAACCATAACAATGAGTCCCAAGCATGCACACATCATTAAAGAAGAGATGAACAAGCTCTTGAATGCTGGAATCATTTATGAGATATCAAAAATCATCATCGAAAAAGGGTACTACATGGGAAACAACTAGGAAACAAGTGGATATGGCTGTCAAAGCTTTAAGGACCATTTATGTCTTCTTGTTTTCCTAATAGTCAAATTCCTAGGAGGTAGCTGGCATTGAGCCCCAGACGAACCACTTTGCATAGAAACATCAAGGTCAAAGCGGATTTATATTGCACTTGGTTCAAGGAGAATGGGAAACGAGAGGGATGCGACGCTTGACCTCTCTGCCCGTAAGGCATAGTCCCATTCCGTTCCCCTAAAACAGCATAAATCGAGACTCTAGCTCTAATGATTCTAGGTCATTGTTACCTTGCCGTCAATTCCTTTGAGAAAAGTTCCCAGCCAACTGGGACCACCCTTCCGTAGGACGGAGTCACATCCACCGCACTTTCCTCGGGTTGCTTAGTTATCTAATTACCTACCACATTTGACAAGCTAAAACAACTTCCTTAATTAACCAATTAAACACTGGTTCCTTCACGTAACTTAGGCACTGACATAGAAAAACAATGTCAACCAAGTTCCTTTTCAAAGTTTGATATTTATTTATCATAATATTTGGAATACATCAAATAAACCTGCCCGAAGGCTATCCCAGCAATCCTCAAGGATCGCTATTCCAAGTTCCGCCCGTTGACTAGTATACGGGCCTCGAGATCCCATCGCGAATCACATCGGCCTCTTGTGCAAGATCCGAAGGCAAGGAATTTACGGCCAGAGCCTCCCCTAGCACCCAAGCATCCTCCTACTCCAAGTAGCACCCACAGAGATGTTGAGATATCGAGCTCCACTCGTGATACGCCAGGGTGACCGTTGTGTATTTATGTCACCGACTTGTCAGTTGCAGATGCGGTTGGTACACCGCCCCTCAATAATAGCTACATGATAGCTATCCTTATCTACTCTAGTTCGTGGCTCAGTTAGTATGCCACCTTAGTTAGTTGAGTTTGGTTTTGAGACCCATATCTAGGGTTCTTCTATTTCTTTGTACTTGAGTTCTTTTGGCTTCCACAACGAAGGAGAGAAAAACTGTTTTCAGCCTTCACCCTTGTGTGTATTCCCCCATTGTGCAAGCAAGAAAGCTTCAAGCGAGACTCCTTCCTTCTCTCCCACAATCTTGACATGGTATTAGAGCCTTGTTCGTGGTAAGGAGCTCAAGAAAGCAAGCCAAGCTCGCGGTGTTCTGGTAAGAGGAGCAGTGTTGCTTTCATTTTTTGTTTTGGGAGCAGATCTCTGCAGGTAGCACAACCGGAAAGTGCAGGAGTACATTGTCTCAGGTTGAGACGCCCTTCGCGGTGAAGCAAGAGGGCAGTATATGCTGCGGGCGAGGGCTTTAGCCCTCGGCGACCTTGTTTTTTTTATTTGAGGCCATTTCGGGGCCTGTTTTGGAGGCAGAAGTTTTCTGCACGCACTCAGGAAAAGGCCCAGTTTTATGCTGTGCAGCCACTGTTCTACAGGTCGGTGAATAGTTACTGTAAAAATTGCATTGTATGCTTGTGCGCAGAGACATTGGGAGTTACAGAATCATCCCTGTTGCCTGTTGATGCAAAATCGTCACTGGAAAGTGGCTGTGTGGTCAAATACCACTTTCGCCAGTTTTGCAGATTTTCCCTTGTGAGGGTGAAGCTGTGTTTTTTGCAGTGACAGAATTTTTTGCAGTGTTCTGTAATGGCATCTGATTCTCTTTCACAGATTGTCACTGAAAAGCTTGACAAGAACAACTTCCAAGCATGGAAGTTTAGAATGACAAATTTCCTTATGGGAAAAGGATATTGGGAATTTGATGCAGGAAATGAAGAAGAACCAGTTCTTCCAGATGTTCCCAATCAACAGCAAATGCAGGCATTTAAAGCATGGCATGAGAGAGCCAGGAAAGTTATGTACTGGCTGTCTATCAGCATTTCAGACTCTATGCTTGTGCATATTCAGGATGCAAGTACGCCAAAGGAGGCATGGGACACTTTGTCAAAAATGTATAGCACAAATACGCAAGCCAGGAAAATGCAGCTCAAGCAAGAGTTGCATAATGTGCAAAGAGAAAGTATGAGCATCAATGACTACCACATGAAGGTGAAGAAGATTGCAGATGCACTTGCTTCCATTGGGTCGCCAGTGGAAGATGATGATTTAGTTTCTGTGACCTTGAATGGTCTAGGAAAGGATTATGCACAGTTTCGGACATCCATTTCAGTTCGTGAAAGATTTCCTGATTTTGACGAGTTGATTGCTCTTCTAATTTTTGAGGAACAGAGAAATGGTGGTGCATCTTCTTCAGGAGGAACTTCAAAAGAAGCTGTCTTCTACTCAAATGCTGGAAGAGGTAGAGGCAGAGGTAGAGGAGGCCGATATGGAGGCCGTGGTAGAAATCAGAATATGCAGCAAACTCAAGAAAACCAGTCCTATGGAGGAGGACGTGGTAACTCTAGAGGCAGGGGGAGCCAAAGAGGTCGTGGTGGATGGCAAAGAGGTCAAAATGTAAACAATAATGTTGAATGCTACTACTGTGGTAAAATGGGTCATATGGCTAAAGACTGCTATAAAAAGCAGAATGACATCATGAATGGAAAACTGCAACAAGGGAATTATGCATCTTCTAGCAGACAGGGTGATGACAGAAATGAGCATTTGTTCATGGTGCAACACATGAACAATTCTGTGACAAGTGCAGAAGAAAGCAATGATGTATGGTATGTTGACTCAGGTGCATCAAACCACATGACAGGTCATGCAGAATGGATGAAGGATGCAAGGAAAATGGTAAAACCAGGATTTGTGGAGACTGGTAATGATACTGCACATCCTATTGTCTAGATTGGAAAAATTTCCTTGTCTATCAGGATGGGAAAAAGAAATACATGTCCGATGTATTTCATGTCCCGAATATCACGAAGAATCTGGTTTCTGTCGGTCAAATGGTTGAGCAGGACTTGCAGGTTAGATTTAATCCTCATGGATGCTTTGTTGAGGATATGAAAAATAAAGGTCACTTGATAGCAAAAGGAAATAAGAAGGGCAGAATGTTTACGTTGGATGCAGACATGTCTGAATTGAGTGCAGCAATGTTTGCACATGGGACCGGTGTAGTTGCAGATATTGATATCTGGCATAAACGCATTGGTCATGTTAATGTACAGCGACTTAAATCAATGCAGGCCCAAAATATTGTTGCATGATTGCCAAAATTCAAGGTTGCAGAAATGCATAAGGTATGTGAAGCCTGTCAGTTTGGAAAACAGGCAAGGAAACCATTTCCTAAACATGTTCAAGAGAGTGAGAAGCCATTGGAATTAATCCACTCTGATGTGTGGACTACTAAAGCTGCATCTCTTGGAGGCTGTCATTATTTTGTCACTTTTATTGATGACTATAGCAGAAAAGTTTGGGTGTATTTTATGAAAAAGAAAAGTGAAGTTTTTGGGCATTTCAAAACCCTTAAAGCTATGGCTGAAAAAGAAACAGGTCTGCAAATAAAATGCCTAAGGTCAGATGGAGGGGGAGAGTACCTCTCAAATGAGTTTGCAAAGTTCTTGCAGGAGCATGGCATAAAGCAGCAATATTCATGCAGTTATACCCCACAACAAAATGGAATTGCAGAAAGGAAAAACAGGCATATTGGAGAGGTATCTCGTGCCATGCTCAATGAAAAAGACTTGCCAGATTTTTATTGGGCTGAAGCAGTTGCTACAACAGTCTACATAATGAACAGGACTCCCACTGCAGCAATACATGGAATGACTCCAGAGGAGAGGTATACTGGTAGGAAACCAGATATTTCTCATTTAAAAATTTTTTGTTGCATTGCCTATGTACATGTGCCAGATGAGTTAAGATCCAAGTTGGATCCAAAAGCTGAGAAGTGCATCTTTATTGGTTACTCTCTGCAGCAAAAAGGGTATAGATGCTATAACCCTTCTACTCGTAAGTTTACAGTGAGCAGAGATGTTGTTTTCGATGAGATAAGTAGCTGGTATAAACCAGTAAATGTGATTGATGATGTAGATGCACAAAATGGTAATGCTGCACAGAATTCACAGCAGCAGTCACAAAATATTAATGGACCTGGAGCGTCCTCTAGCAGTGGCTCACATTCTTCGCCATGGATAGGCAGATTGAGATCAGGAGAATCTTCTCAAAGCAATGCAGATAGTGGTATGCAGGCATCACGAAAAGGAAAAGAGAAGGTTGATCAGCCCATGTTTGATGTGAATGCAGGTCACTCTTATGTGGATGGTGAATCTAGTGGCTCAGAACAGAGCATTGATGATGAGTTGGGTATTCCTTCTATTGTTACACCTGGAGTAAGGAAGACCAAGGATGTCTTGAGAGCACTTGGGAGTGAACCTATTTTGCGCAGGTCTACGAGAGCTAGGTATCCTGTGGATAGGCTGAAATATGATGGATTTACAGCCATTCACTATGCATATATGGTTAGAGTGATACAGGAACCAGAACCCACTTCTTTTGAGCAAGCCATGGGAAAAGAAAAATGGGAGAAAGCCATGGATGAAGAAATGGATGCCTTGGAAGCAAATGCTACATGGGAATTGGTACCTTTGCCTAAAGGTAAAAATGCAATTGGCTGTAAGTGGGTTTATAAGGTGAAGCACAATGCAGATGGTTCTGTGAACAGATACAAGGCAAGATTAGTAGTCAAGGGGTATGCACAAACATATGGCATTGACTATGAAGAAACATTCAGTCCGGTTGCAAGGATGGCAACCATAAGAGCAGTCATTGCTATGGCTGCATCAAAGGGGTGGTCTTTACATCAGATGGATGTAAAGAATGCCTTCTTGCATGGTGATTTGCAAGAAGAGGTCTATATGGAGCAGCCACCAGGTTATGTGCATGCTGTTCATCCTGAGTTTGTTTGCAGGTTGAAGAAAGCCTTGTATGGCTTGAAGCAAGCACCTAGAGCATGGTCTGACAAGATAGGACAGTATCTTGTCACTATTGGCTTTCAGATTTCCAAGGCAGATTTCTCACTTTATGTGAGAAAAACAGAGAAAGGTATTATGCTACTTGTCATTTATGTTGATGATTTGATTATGACAGGTGACAGTGATGAAGATATCCTTCATGTGAAAATCCTATTGAAGCAGAAGTTTGAGATGAAGGATTTGGGAGAGCTGCGTTATTTCTTGGGCATTGAGGTGATTAGATCACCAAGTGGGATACAGCTCTTGCAGAGGCAGCATGGATTGGACATGCTGTCCAAATATGGGATGACAAGCTGTAAGCCTATTTCAGTTCCTTTGGAGCAGAATGTGAAGCTGAGCACAGATGCAGGTGGGCTTCTAGAAGACCCTACTATGTATAGACGCATAGTAGGAAGTTTGATTTATATGACTATTACCATGCCAGATTTGAGCTATGCTGTTGGATTGGTAAGTCAGTTTATGCAGGCTCTAAGGAAGCCACATTTGGATGCGGCTAGATGTATACTCAGGTATGTGAAGTCCACATTGCAGTATGGACTATTTTATGAGACTGGGGTTCAGATACAGTTGCATGCATACACTGATGCTGATTGGGCTGGTAGTATTTCTGATAGACGATCTACTAGTGGATATGTGTTCTCTTTTGGGAGTGCTGCAGTCACTTGGAGCAGCAAGAAACAGCCTACAGTTGCCTTATCGAGCACAGAGGCTGAGTACAGGGATGCAGCAATGGCTGCATGTGAGGTAGCTTGGTTGCATAAGCTACTTTATGATATGCATCAGTTTACAGATGGGCCAGTTGTCATTTATTGTGATAACATGAGTAGTATACACTTGGCAAATAACCCAGTCTATCATGCTAGAACAAAGCACATTGAGGTGCATTATCACTATGTGCGAGAGAGGGTTTTACTAGGTCTTATTGATCTAGTTTATGTCAGCACAGAGGATCAGGTAGCTGACATATTCACGAAGGCATTGGGCGCAGAGAAGCTGCGCAAGTTCAGAGACCTGCTTGGTGTGCAGGAATTGGGATTGAGCTCGAGGGGGAGTGTTGAGATATCGAGCTCCACTCGTGATACGCCACGGTGACCGTTGTGTATTTATGTCACCAACTTGTCGGTTGCAGATGCGGTTGGTACACCGCCCCTCAATAATAGCTACATGATAGCTATCATTATCTACTCTAGTTCATGGCTCAGTTAGTATGCCACCTTAGTTAGTTGAGTTTGGTTTTGAGACCCATATCTAGGGTTCTTCTATTTCTTTGTACTTGAGTTCTTTTGGCTTCCACAACGAAGGAGAGAAAAACTGTTTTCAGCCTCCACCCTTGTGTGTATTCCCCCATTGTGCAAGCAAGAAAGCTTCAAGCGAGACTCCTTCCTTCTCTCCCACAATCTTGACAAGAGAGACCTCTCGCGGTGGGTTCGGTCCACGTACCTGATGCGGCTAACAACCCCCCTTGGATAGGATCAGGCAGACAATCGAAGGTAACTGATACTGCCTCTCCCTCCAGGCTCTTAACCTAAAGCATTAGATGTTTTCCCTAAATTAGTTCCTTGAGCAAAGAAGTACAAACAATGCTCCTAAGTGTACAATCACGAGCATTCTAGTGGTCGTTTGTACGGCCAACTGCTAAGGTGTAATTCCTTCTCCTCGAATACTTCCAATATTCAATCCTGGATCAATCATGACTTGGCAAGATCCCAAGGGTTTCGTAAGCCGAGTTGCTTGTTTACCCCTTTTTCCTTCGGTTAGGGTTTATACCCTGTTGACCCAAATTGTCACTACCTTAGATATCCTTATGTCTTAGTCAATAAATCCTGGACAACCCCGTCGTCCTAACTTGGTTGGTCAAATTACTTCTTGGCAACTCACCACTGCCCTAAACTTGGCAAAACAGTTCCCAAGAGGGAGTATTGTAGTAGAGCAACAACTCGAATTTCGAGGAAGCTAATTTATAATCAAAACTTGCCAACCTTGATCTAAGGTGTAGCGGTACTATTTTGTGATTTAGACACAAGAGCATACGACGTAGCAGCTTGTAGCACGAGATAGGTGTCAGTATCTGACTTGTGGGATTATATCTTTCTTCATACGGTCTTTCTTGATCAAGAACACCTTTGATCAAGATAAGGGCTTGGGAGTCCTCTTGACCCAATCCAAACCCTAACCCTACGAGGCCAATAAACGTTTTGGCCCTAGGGTTCCTAATTTCCTTGTGGAAGTCTAGCATTTGGTCATCTGATTCCTAGGGTGAGAACCCTATATCATTCTTGCATGGGCGACTTGATAACCCTAACATTTCGACGATGTGGGTAGAACCCTTCAGATCGGAAATATTAAATCGGCATCCTAAGTGTGATACTAGGCAGAATTTGAACATAGCTTAACCCTACCTAGCACATTGAGGTGATCGTCATATGCTAACTAATTGTACCTTTTATGACTTTCATGTAAGCTACTTAATTATACGTGAATTACTTAGTTGATCCAACCAACCCACGATTAAAGATGATCTTTCCTTTAAAGATGCAAATACTTTCTTCTAAATTTGCAAGTACTTTCTCCTAAAAGATGTAAGTAAGTGCAAGATGAGTGAGATGTATCATTCCATGTAATTTCGAGACCATAGACCTTTTTGCATTTATGCAACTAAAGGATCTATAGAGATATTTCTTTTACATGCCCTATGCGATATTGTTTGACATTCTGAGCTATTCTTATAACCCTACGTTTTATGCATCGAATTCAAGCTTTAGTACTTTAATGAAGATGCATCCTTTCCCAAATTTGAACTTTGATAAAAAAAACTCCATGCATGGGTGTATCATTCTTTCATGATCAGATGCCATGAATCCATCATTGATTTAATCCTCCCTTTATCACCTAACCCAACCTAGAATGTAACTATCATCGCATGCAATTTGCAAGGTTCATAAATCTTTTCCATACATTGCAACTATTCAGACATCACTTAATGACCGTCTACGATTAGCTTACAACCAAGAAATTATTACATAAGTGCATTATGTGTTATATGCCCTATCCTCTGCGTGATGCAACAAGGACGTGGTCTTGGCACAAATTTTATCTTTTAACTTATGCATCCTACGTTCAAAAATGCGACTATCCTTGACCATGGAAATGTAAGCAAATGCAAGTTTTAGTGATGCAACTGAACTTATAAATCAAATAAGTATATATAGATTTTCCAATGCATTTTAAGCTTCCCTACGTGAATTTAAAACATGCTTTATGCATCCTTTCCATGCGAAAATATTTTTCAGAAACTGGGCATTCAAGATCGAGGCCTTGTCCACTCTCGTACTTTGGGTGGAAGCTCCCACGTACGCTCCTCTAGACTTTTGCTTAGGAGCCATTGACGCAGCAGATTTCAACTCAATGAACTCCCCCTTGGCACTGCTTACGAAGATGTTATTACCGAGACCTCCTTCTCTACGCAGGACACAGCCCTTGCAAGACACAGTTTTAAAAAAAACCAGAGGCACGGGGTGAACTAGGCCTAGGGAAGCTTCAATAGAAGCTTCCAAGGTTCTGGAAGAACAGGGAGATGATGTGGAGAGGATGATTGGAGATGATGATGGAGATGAAGATGACGATGAGGACGATGATGATGATGATGATGATGAGAATGTAATATTTCCACAACGAAATATTAAACACTCTTGATATCTCGCAAAAGAAATTTCGAGTGATCTTTCGCAACAATGAAACTCTGGCCTAAGAACTCCAGTCTCATGCATTAACAATACCATACCCGCATGGTGCATATGAATCCGTGGCTCAAAATACGTAGTCCACAATAGGAACACCCCTCCACGGGGAAAAAAAAGGGGATAAATAAAGATCAAATGTTGAAAAGGAACTTGCTTGACGTTGTTTTTCTGTGTTAGTGCCTAAGTTACGTGAAGGAACCAATGTTTAATTGGTTAATTAAGAAAGTTGTTTTTGCTTGTTAAACTAAATGTGGTACGTAATTAGATAACTAAAGCAACCTGAGGAAATTGCGGTGGACGTGACTCTAGGTCCGTCCTACGAAAGGGTGGTCCCGGTTGGCCGGGAACTTTTCTCAAAGGAATTGACGGCAAGGTAATAATGACCTAGAATCATTAGAGCTAGAGTCCCGATTTATACTGTTTTAGGGGAACAAAATGGGACTATGCCTTACGAGCAGAGAGGTCGAGCTTTGCATCCCTCTCGTTTCCCATTCTCCTTGAACCAATTGCAGTATAAATCCACCTCAACCCTGATGTTTCTGCACAAAGTGGTTCATCTGGGGCTCAACGCCAGCTACCTCCTAGGAACTTGACTATTAGGAAAACCCTGATTCAGGTCGGTCCTAAGTGGGAACGGCCAGGTGCTTCCGCTTTGTGGCAAACTCGGGAAGACCTAGATCGCAAACCCCATGACATTCCTTGTGAGTGCCGAGCAGCGCTTTCTAGACTCTCTTCTTGATGGGTTGCTAAGACGTGTCCTACAAGTGGACAGGGGGACACGTTACAATTGGTATCAGAGCCGAACCAACAGGATCTAATATTTACAAGGAAACTTAATGAGGGGAAATAGAGCAATGTTGCCGTTAAGAACATTTTCTTACTTACTTATGGATACTGGCCTACAGAGTCGCGAAGCATGGAACAAATTCTTGGTGTTCCAGGTTATGTTTATGACTGCAATGCATACTTCGGATTATCGATGGAGGCTAGGCATGATGAATATTCTAGACCGCATCTACAATCCTTCACCCCTGTACATGGAACGGAGATGGACAGGTGAATTAGGAATATATTACGTAGTGGCCCACCGACTTGCATACCTTCAAACCAGCTTGAAGAGAATCAAGTGGATGGAGGATTTAAAGATCATGAAGCTGTTCATCTTTGTTGAGGCTCACGCAAATACAACTCTACATATCGATGGTCGAAATGTCAAGCAGAACAAGTATGTGTACGAGGAAGTGACTTGAATAATCCCTGTCGACAAAATCAAGGTGCTGGGATGTTATGAGAAGAACGGGTATCAAAGGAAGGGATACCCCAAGCTTCATATGACCTATCGATTCCTGAAAATCCATGACCCCTCTCCATATTATTACTCAGTTCCCTTAGCCGAATGTAACACAATCTATTTTTCCCAAACTAACATGCCAATCAACTTGTTCTACCTTCCCAAATAAATGTACTCGAAAGGGGCTATGCCCACATGAATGAATAAGATTTTTATCACTATCTGTCTTGGCTGTAAGTGTTGGTAAAGGAGTTACGTGATTAGGTCACTTGGTTAAAAGCTGAATTGGGCATATTAATGTAATGTGAGAAATGTTTAGTAAGTTTTTAACGTAAAGAATCTTATTGCCCAAGCACAACCTCAAGTACAGATTCCTAGTCCGACCCCTGCACTAAGTACGACTGTAATTCAAGAGAAGAAGTTCCTTCTCAAACAAATCAAGCCACCTGAATTTGATGGTAAGGGAAGGACTGTCCAAACTGATGCCAAGGTCTGGATCAAATCCATGGAAGATTATTTCGAGGTAGCAAGTACTGCACCCGCTAACCAAGCTATGCTTGCCAAACTGAAGCTTACCGACGAAGCAAGACTTTGGTGGAAACAATGGTGTAGAGACCAAGGGATCTCGAAAGGGTCAGTTACCTGGTAGAAGCTTAAAAGAGCTGTGCGAGGGAGATATTTGCCACCTGCTTACTGCACACAGAAGATGAACGAATTCTATGAATTAAAGCAGCTCGGACTATCCCTGGATGCGTATTATTCAAAGTTTGTTTCTCTCTTAAAGTATGCGCCACAAATGGATATGACACAACAAGTGTCAAAGTTTTGTGCTGGGTTAAATCCACCCATAAACACCCGCTTGGAATCAATGCGCCCAACAAACCTACAAGACTCGCTCATTCAAGCTGCACCAATAATACAGGAGGTGCAGACCAAGCCAAGGAATAACAGGACTTAGTCTTACAGGGATCAGAACAAGGGAATGCTTAGATCTCAGACCAAGAGAGCGCAGGGCCAAAACCAAGGACAAAGGAAAAAAGCTAGGGCGAACGCTGTCAACAACTTCGTTCCTACACAAGGTAATGGTCGTAATCTCCGTTGCTTTCATTGCAACGAGCCTGGTCACTTTAAAATGCAGTGTCCCAAGCTTAGTAGAGGACAACATCAAGGGCCATCCCAAGGAGCCATCCGGAGCCACCGTCATGGCCAGAGGGAGAACCTCCAGTGTTGCCAGCAAGGAGCTGGGTGATGAGGAAGATCCATCCATGGAACCTAACATTGAGAGGGCAACGATTCATGCCGCTCTTCACAAGAAAGGCCCGAATCGCTGATTCTCGGTGATTCAAACACCATCAAATTATCAATGTAAAAGCTTCAAAACCTTGATTGATTGTGGCAGTACACATTCCTTCATTTCACAAGTCTGTGCAAAAAGATTAGGGATAGCCACAATAGATGCACCTATCTTACTTGTGGAATTAGCAAATGGTCGTGAGGTCTCTTGTACTAGGCAAACTGCTAAGGTGAGATTCCTACTGGGTGGAAAGTCGACTTCAGTCAGATTTAGGGTAATGAACCTAGGTATCCACGTATGTTTCCTCGAAATGGATTGGCTAATACCCAATGACGCCCACATTCACTGTGGAAAGGGCCAAGTCTCCTTTCGAAATTCTGAAGGGAAACTAATCACAACTCAAGGAGAGGCTGGTAAGCCAAAAACTCAGCTGCCAAAAGCATCTTGGATAATAAAAGGAGTTAGGAAGGGCCTACCTGTCTATTTGATTAAACTAAAGAAGCTAGATCAGAATCAGGAATCTACGGAAGAACCTTCATGGTTAAAGGAATACGCAGGCGTATTTCCTGAAGAGTTGACAGAACTTTCTCCTCAAAGAAAAGTCGATCACGAAATCAAGCTAGCGCCAGGAGTTGCACCAATCACAAAGAGACCACATAGGATGTCCATTCCGGAAACCGATTGAGCTGAAGGAGCAACTCAAGCAACTGTTAGACCAAGGCTACATCCGTCCTAGCAGTTCTCCATGGGGAGCTCCAGTGCTGTTCCAGAAGAAGAAAGATGGGACGCTTCGGCTATGCATTGACTACAGAGGGTTGAATCAATTGACCATTAAAAACAAATACCCCATTCCAAGAATAGATGAACTTCTTGACTGTCTTCAAGGTGCGAAGATCTTCTCTAAGATAGATCTCAGGTCTGGATATTCTTAGATAAGGATCAAGGAAGAAGATATCCTAAAGACGACATTCAGCACAAGGTATGGACACTTTGAATTCCTAGTCATGTCATTCAGGCTGACAAATGCTCCTATTACCTTCAACAGGTTAATGCAGGATATCTTTAGGCCCTATCTTGATGACTTCATACTCATCTTCTTTGATGATACCCTAGTCTACTCCAAGCAGGAAAAATATCATGAACCCCAGCTTCGCATTGTCCTCGAAACAATGAGAGCACACAAGCTTTATGCCAAGAAGAAGAAGTGTGCATTTTTCAAGCAATAGATTGAATATCTGGGATTCATTGTATCAGCGGAAGGAATTTCAGTAGATCCAGCCAAGGTCAGAGACGATTTGGAATGGCCAACACCTACTTCTGTCAAATAAATATGTAGTTTTCTTGGATTGATAGGATGGTACATGGTCTTTATCAAAAACTATGCTTTGATTGCAGCGCCTCTGACTGATCTACTAAAGAAGCAAGTATCAATTGTATGGTCACCTGCTGAACAGACCAGCTTTGACAAACTAAAGCAAAGCTTGGTATCAGCACCCATCCTGAAACTTCCTGATCTTAGTAAGGAGTTTGAAGTGATAACTGATGCTAGCACACTTGCCTTAGGATGTGTGCTCATACAAGAAGGTCATCCCGTAGCATACTCTTCAAGGAAACTAAAGAGCCATGAAAGGAACTATGCTACCCACGATCTAGAGCTGTTGGATGTCATCCATGCTCTCAAACTTTGGAGACACTACTTGCTGGGTAACAAATTTACCTTAGTGACGGACCACAAGAGTCTTAAATGGATTTTCACCCAGAATGAGCTCAATATGAGGCAATGTCGATGGATTGAAGTATTGGAAGAGTATGACTTTGAAATCAAATACTGGCCTGGAAAGGAGAATGTAGTTGTCGATACACTCAGCCACAAGGCATTTCTGAATTCTTTGATTTTGCAAGATCCATCAATAGCCAGATCTCTAGCCACAAAGGTATCCATGCCAAACAACCCAATTCTTGAGCTAGCTAGAGAAGAGACATGCCATGACCCAACCTATCAGAAATTGCTAAGGGAGATCCCCATCAAAGATCAAGACCCGAAGCTACAAACAAAGTATCAAGAATTCTCTATCAATAGTGGACTCGTCTACTATAGGACGAGATTATGTATCCCCGCAAGCCAATCACTCAAGCAGACGATACTTCGGGAAGCCCTTGACCCCCCTTTCTCAAGACATCCTGGCTATGCCAAGACCCTTAATGCGGTCAGGAAGAGCTATTATTGGGATAGGCTCAAAGGTGACATTCTCAAATATGTCATGGAATGTTTGTCTTGTCAACACATTAAGGCCGAACATGTCAAAATGCCAGGGAAATTGCAACCACTTGACATTTCCCAAATGAAATGGGAATTCATTAGTATGGACTTTGTTGTTGGCCTGCCCTAAGTTTAGGGAGGATACAACTCCATTATGGTTGTGATAGATGTGCTCACCAAGGTTGCACATCTTATCCCTGTTAAGACAAACTATAAAGCCTCAGATATCGCAAGGTTATTCATCAAGGAAATATTCAAACTGCATGGGTTACCCAAAAGAATCATTATTGATCGTGACTCTCTCTTCACGTCACACTTCTGGAGGGCTATCTTCAAGGCCATTGGACTCAACTCTGTTTCAGTACAACTTATCATCCACAAACTGATGGTCAAACATAACGAGTCAACCAAGTCATTGAAGATATGCTTAGGGCACACTGTTGTTGCGAACCCAAAAAGTGAATTCAATATTTGCCACTAGTTGAGTTTGCCTACAATGCTCCTTACCAACAAAGCATTCAGATATCCCCTTTTCAAGCATTGTATGGGCACGATTGTCGTACTCCTTTAAGCTTTTCAAATCCAATCTTGAGGGTTGAAGCCTCAAAGTAGATGCTGGAAGACATGGATGACCAAATCAAATCAATAAGACAGGACATACAAGCCGCCAAGGACAGACAAAAGGCTTACGCAAACTTGAAGTGTCAAGACAGATCCTTCGTTGAAGGTGATACGGTCTTCATTCGCATACGTCCAAAGAAGAGTTCCCTATCCTTGGGCAAATGCAAAAAGCTAAGTCCAAGTTATTGTGGACCCTATAAGATTCTCAAGTGCCTAGGGCCTAATGCTTACAGACTACAACTCCCTGAAAACCTAAAAGTTCATAATGTATTCCATATCAGTCTATTGAAAAAGTATGTGCCTAACCCTAGTCATGTTCTTGATGATCAACAAGTTGTAATGCCGAGCCAAGGAGTCCTTGAGCTACGGCCTGACAGTATCTTAGATGTTAGGGAGAGGCATTTGAGATCCAGGACCCTAAGAGAATACCTCATCCAGTGGAAAGATTACCCCGAAGAGGATGCCACTTGGATGGATGAAAGTACTCTCAACCAACAATACCCCCAGATCTTCTCGAGATGAGGACATCTCGATTCCTCTAAGGGGGAGAGAGTTAATATTTCCGCAACGAAATATTAACGACTTTTGATCCTGTGCAAAAGCAATTTCGAGTGATCTTCCGCAACAACAAAACTCTGGCCTAAGAACTCCAGCCTCATGCATAAACAATACCATACCCCCATGGTGCGTATGAATTCGTGGCTCAAAACTGTAAGCCACTGTAGGAACACCCCTTCATGGAAAAAAAAATGGATAATTTTTGCAAATTTTTTTATGTATTAACTCCCTCCCCTTCAGCCATTGCGTGGTGGGGAGAGGGAGTATGTGTGGAGCTTGAGTGGTGGAGGGGCATGGGGAGGAGGCATGCAACCTGCCACTTGTGTGGCTATCCCCCCCCCCTTCAACCTATATGAACCCCCCTCCCAAGCTTGAGGGGAGAGGAGAAAGGGATCGTGGAGCTGCTGCCCGCCGTAAGGAGCTGCTGCCGCCGTCCGACTGCTACTGCAGCCGCCTGCTGCTACGCCCCATCATCATCATCATCGTCATCTTCATCTCCATCATCATCTCCAATCATCCTCTCCATGTCATCTCCCTGTTCTTCCAGAACCTTGGAAGCTTCAATAGACCCTAGGCCTAGTTCACCCCGTGCCTCCATTTTTTTTAAAAACGGTGTCTTGCAAGGCCTGTGTCCTGTGCAGAGAAGGAGGTCTCAGCAATAACATCTCCGAAACTCGTAAGTGGTGCCAAGGGGGAGTTCGCTGAGTTAAAATTTGCTGCATCAATGGCTCCTGAGCAAAAGTCTAGAGGAGCGCACCCGGGAGCTTCCACCCAAAGTACGAGAGTGGATAGCGCCCCGATCTTGAATGCCCAGGTTTCGAAAAATATTTCCACACGGAAAGGATGCATAAAGCATGTTTTAAATTCATGTAGGGAAGCTTAAAATGCATTGGAAAATCTATATATATTTGTTCAATTTATAAGTTCAGTTGCATCACTAGCACTTGCATTTGCTTGCATTTCCATGGTCAAGGGTGGTCGCATTTTTGAACGTAGGATGCATAAGTTAAAAGATAAAATTTGTGCCAAGATTGCGTCCTTATTGCATCACACAGAGGATAGGACATATAACACATAATGCACTTATGTAATAATTTCTTGGTTGTAAGCTAATCGTAGACGGTCATTAAGTGATGTCTGAATAGTTGCAATGTATCGAAAAGATTTATGAACCTTGCAAATTGCATGCGATGATAGTTACATTCTAGGTTGGGTTAGGCAATAAAGGGAGGATTAAATCAATGATGGATTCATGGCATCTGATCATGAAATAATGATACATCCATGCATGGAGTTTTTTTTATCAAACTTCGAATTTGGGAAAGGATGCATCTTCATTAAAGTACTAAAGCTTGAATTCGATGCATAAAATGTAGGGTTATAAGAATAGCTCTGAATGTCAAACAATATCGCATAGGGCATGTAAAAGAAAGATCTCTATAGATCCTTTAGTTGCATAAAGGCAAAAAGGTCTATGGTCTCAAAATTGCATGGAATGATACATCTCACTCATCTTGCACTTGCTTACATCTTTTAGGGGAAAGTACTTGCAAATTTAGAAGAAAGTATTTGCATCTTTAAAGGAAAGATCATCTTTAATCGTGGGTTGGTTGGATCAACTAAGTAATTTGCGTATAATTGAGTAGCTTACATGAAAGTCATAAAGGTACAATTAGTTAGCATATGACGATCACCTCAATGTGCTAGGTAGGATTAAGCTATGTTCAAATTCTACCTAGTATCGCACTTAGGATTCCGATTTAATATTTCCGATCTTAAGGGTCCTACCCACATCCTTGAAATGTTAGGGTTCGTCGCCCATGCAAGAATGATCTAGGGTTCTCACCCTAGGGATCAGATGACCAAATTCTAGACTTCTGCAAGGAAATTAGGAACCCTAGGGCCAAAATGTTTATCGGCCTAGTAGGGTTAGGGTTTGGATTGGGTCAAGAGGACTCCCAAGCCCTTATCTTGATCAAATGTGTTCTTGATCAAGAAAGACCATACAAAGAAAGATATAATCCCACAAGTCAGATACTGACACCTATCTCGTGCTACAAGCTACTACGTCATATGCTCTTGTGTCTAAATCACAAAATAGTACCGATATACCTTAGACCAAGGTTGGCAAGTTTTAATTATAAATTAGCTTCTCTGAAATTCGAGTTGTTGCTCTACTACAATACTCCCTCTCCCCGCCATGCAACGGCTGAAGGGGAGGGAGTTAATACATTTAAAAAATTGCAAAAATTATCCCTTTTTTTTCCCGTGAAGGGGTGTTCTTACGAAGGCTTGCGGTTTCGAGCCACGGATTCATATGCACCATAAGGGTATGGTTTTGTTAACGCACGAGGCTGGAGTTCTTAGGCCAGAGTTTTGTTGTTGCGGAAGATCACTCGAAATTGCTTTTGCGCGGGATCAAGAGTCGTTAAGATTTCTTTGCGAAAATATTACATTTGTGGGAATGTTTAAGCTATCTATACACAAGCTCAACTCAATGAATGTAGAAAAGTAATTAGTAGGTTCCTTTTGAATATCAAAACATCACGGGATGTAGCTGTATCCTGCATAAGTACTTAAATGGGTATAGTTTCAATTATTGATAAAGAAATTGAGAACATAGATTGCAATTTCAGACTAGTGTAGCATTAATGCATTAAAAACATGCTAAGTGCATAGGTTTATGCAGAATATTAAAAGGAAAGTGGAGGTAAATTTTGTGTTAATTGCAGAACTAAAACCTAACATTTTGCCTTCTGGACCCTGCCGGACTTTTTTGTCATACCAATGTGAGAAGCAAGCACTTGAAAATTTTGAGGTTATATGCTTGTTTGGAGCGAATACTCAAGAAATAGGCACCAAATTAATCTCTCTCTCTCTCTCTCTCTCTCTCTCTCTCTCTCTCTCTCTCTCTCTCTCTCTCTCTCTCTCTCTCTCTCTCTCTCTCTCTCTCTCTCTCTCTCTCTCTCTCTCTCTCTCTCTCTCTCTCTCTCTCTCTCCAGCTTTTGTAACTAAATAGGTTCTCTCCCTCCCGCTCCCTAGTCCCCCACAAGAGACTACCCTAACCACAATTATAGCAGTTTGACCAACTCAAAATTACAGCAATGGAATACAAACTATTAACGAGATGATTTGCATAAAATCATGAATCATTAATAACATGTTGCATATAGGTTCTAATCACCAAACTCAAAAGAAACTGCCTAGACAACGGGAACAAGAATAGATTAAGCATATCAAATTGGTACAAATTTTGTCTTTTTAGTAAGATAATAGTCATGGCTATACATTAGCTATCAATAGCAATCGGTATTTGGATGCAGTAATGTTTTCCAACACATGGCCATTTGAAAAAGACAAAGCAAGGTGTTGCTCATCATCTAGACCTAGTCCCATGGTAGAAGAGGTGATTGTGCATGGGAAGGTGTGGTCAACATCAACTAATTGCACAACCCTCCCAATGAGTTGGGCATGGGAAGAATCAGGGGTGTGCCTTCACGATAGTGGAAGTAAGGCATGGCATGCGTGGCAAGCCAATGTAACTGAAGGGTCCAACAACAATGTCTTGCTACAGTAGTGAGGGCAATAAATACAATGCCTATTTGGAAACCGCACACAACTTCTCTCTCTTTGGTGCTTGCATCTCAAAACACTGGTCACACATGCATGCTTGCCAAGTTGGCATAATGTGTCATTGATATCTTGTGCACTTGTATTTGTTGCTTTCTTTCCATGCCCTAGTCTTGTTTGTGTGACATTTGCATGTGCTTGCCCTATGCCCCCTCTAATGGGCATGCCAATTTCTTTTGGAGCCATTTGATTCAAAATATTATCTCTTGATACTTGCAGTTGTTGAAGGGTTGCCTCCTTCACTTCTCTTGTACATGTTGGAAGGCCATCTTCAATCTTTCTAAGTATCCTATTCAATTTGACAATGCAAGAACTTATGTCCCCATCAATACAATCCTCTTGACATGGATCGATTGGATCATCACACTCCAACATAACATTGTCCTTTTGCCTTATAGGCATGCCTTCCAAGGCATGCGCATTGTCTATGATGGGTAAAATGGAGTGAAGTTGTGGAAAGTACTCTTTCAATATAAGGAAAATGTCACATAAATGCTTGCATTCTGAAGACCAACCTAGACATTCACAGTAGTTGGATTGCAAACTCACATTATACCATTGAGAGGGAGTAGAAGTGCTCCGCAGCATCTAGACTTGTGTATCGGGTTCGACCCTTATCACCTAAGCGCAGTCCGAAGGCTTGGGAGTGTTGAGTAGGATCAGTGAGGCCTTTGGCCTTGCATACCTGCTCAAATTCCTCCACGAAGCTGTATGGGTCGTCGGTAGCTTGGTATTTGTCCAATCGCTTTGCTACCACAAGGATTCTCGATTGATTCTTAGAGCCTTGGTTGACTCCCAACCCCACCAGTAGCGATGTTGCCAATGCTGTAGCGCTTTGCTCTGCGGTCGTGTTATCTAATAGCCACTTTGTTTGGAGCTCGCTTAGCATGAGGTATTCTTCTAGTTCTCTCTCGCTCTTTAACCGATTCCTACCCGCTAAGGCTAGCACTCTCTGGATCTCTCGCATTTCTAAGCTCTGGCAAAAGTTCCGGGTTTGTTGATCCTTGTTGTATGCAACCAAGCCTTGCAAAGCCCGGCGGCCCAATTTTCTCTCTTCCTCTAGGTCTACTATGATATCCTCTATCAGTCTACCATGGTGTTCTAGCTGGGTTTCAGCATCATATTGGTTCATTAAATGTTGAACGACCTCAGGAAAGTCTCCTAGATTAAGCTCCTCATTGCTTCTATGGCCTGAGCTACCCTCTTCCATGTCTAGGACTTCCTGTTTTACCAAGTCATTGATCAAGTCGATAAGGCTGGGAAGATCCACCTCCATAATAGTACGCGTTTGGTTTTTAGCTATATTTCTCGATTGGTCCTACCTTTGGGAATTCGATCGCCCGCCTATGTCTTTGGGTCTTCTCCTACTGGTAGCTTCCTTCAAGTTCTTATGTCTAGGTGAGTTCCTTATTAATTATAATTAATCCTCAACTTACCCTCACTCTGTGCGTGTGTATGTGTGTGTGCTCTTTTCTGTGTACTGTGCGAAGTTAGGCTTTTAACTTTTCTCAGTTGTGCTTAGAGGATTGAAATTCAGAGTGAGTGAGAAGGCAAGTGCCTAGACAACTCTGTCACTCTCATCGTGGGTTTAGCCTGATAAGTTTGCATGCTCGGTTTTGGGTCACGGTTTTTGGCTGTCCCCACTAGTTTATAGGATTCTCTGCTACTTTCTTTGCCCCATCATGATTCGATAGTGCTCTAAAACTCCACTTGATGATGTTGTCAGGCTTGAATCACTAGATGGTTGACTAGCATCACCTCTATGCTTGAGTCTCGCTGATCCCTTTGTTCCTTGTGCCAGAAAGACTTCTCTAGCATTTGTGTGGTCTTTGGATGTTCAGTCAGCTGGTGTCTTTGGATGTTCAGACATGCGGTGTTTAGGTGGTCTGGTCTAATGTTCAAAAAATTCTTTTTTAAAAAATTAGGCTCGGCCCAATAGGTCCAAATTGTAGGGGCCAAATGTTTGATTCGGCTCGTCTGAATGGCTGAGGACCGAATGCAATTGGTCCGAGTGTTAAATTCAGCCAATTCGAAGGAGGTTGTTCGAGCCGAGGGCCGAGTCAGGTGGACCGAATGCAAAGTTGGTCCAAATGGTAAATTTGGTAGTCCGAATGTAAGCTTGTCTGAGTGGGGTTGGGCTGAGTCGGCAGGGCCGAGGATGGAGGGCTGAATGCAAAGTTGGTCTGACTAGTTGACTTAGACGAGCCGAGCAATGGGTGTCCAAGTCAGGTGGGCTGAATGGCCGAATACAGGGTGGGCCAAGGGCCAATTCTGGGACTCGGCCCAAAATCACCGTCATTCGAATGGGTCGAGCACGACGCATTTTTCGTTGAGATTGCACAAAATTCATCACGCCAAATGATCAAGGCCTTTCCACTGGTCAGCACCTCCAGATCCTAGCTACACATGTAGGGGAAGGTGTGGGAATACCTGTAGTGGGCAATGAACTCATCGACGATGAGATTGAAGCAAGTCCACTCAATGAAGCGCGCACACACACACACACACACACACACACACACACACTCTCTCTCTCTCTCTCTCTCTCTCTCTCTCTCTCTCTCTCTCTCTCTCTCTCTCTCTCTCTCTCTCTCTCTCTCTCTCTCTCTCTCTCTGTGGCAACCAGGGTTTCAAATGAGCTTTTCCTTGGTCTCCTAGCTATTGAACCCCTCCTCCACAAAGTTCCTTCCACTCCTGCCCCCTTGCTTGTTGGTCTCAACCCCCTTCAACTCTCGTTCCTCCTGGTTTTCATAGATTTGTGCCATGTTTGGCCTGTTTTACAGCAACAAACCCTACACTTTTCCAACCAATTTTCTAACCTTAACCTACTCTAAATGCAACAAGAATCGAAAGCAAGGTATTGAACTGATTTCTCCTACTACACTAACCATCAAAGATAAAATAATACTTAATTGTAGCACGAATTAAAGACCCAAAACCTCCTATCTACCTCAAGCTCCGATTTAGGGATGGAATCCTTACTTTGATGCTCAATTTGAAGCGCGCAAGTGCTCAACTTGAATCTGTTGGTCTCAACAATGGAACCAAAATGTATAGGTGAGCACAAGCTCAACCGCCAAGACCCACGGACTGCTTATTGTTCAAGCATTTCAAGTGGAGCACTAATGGCTATCTCCACATAGCCGATGCGCTATCCCTCTCTACGAGTGTAGTGAGCTTACCTTGATGCGCGATTGATTTGCTTCCTCTCTCAAGCACTCCGATAGCTCCATGATTCATGATGCAAGCTTAAGCATCCTCAAACCTCTTCCTCCAAGCTCCATTCTCCATAACCACACACGAGACAAGAGAAGAGAAGAGAAGGGAAGAAGAAGAGAGAAAATGGTGGAGAGCTTCACCAAGATCCCTCGCTCTCACAAGCTCACTCCCTCACTCCCTCACACTCCCTCCCTCAAGCACTCACAAGCAAGAAGCAAGAGAAGAGAAGAGAAGGAGAGAAGAAGAAGAGTCCACTTTGCTACACACCAAAGAATGAGCTCTCATTCATCTTTTGAACCTTATATACAAAGCCCTATATCCCACTTTGGCAGTTATCCCCTTTTTACATGGCCGACCAAGGCCCTTTTTTCCCTTGTCCTCATATCTTCTTGGCTTCTTTTCTATCGCCCATCTACCTTTACAATTTGCATGGGTGAGAGCCCAACACTCTTAAAATAAATCATGGTGTGCCTTGCACTCTTTTACAAAAGCATTGACTTGCGCTTTTTCTTGTGCGTCTTTCTCCTTGATTTAGGACTTTTCTGCACTTCTTCTGTTTCCATATTTTTCCTCGCGCACCTTTGTCTCCTATTTCACTTTTGCCTTGGCCTTATCTTCTGCTTTAGATTTTTTCGATTTTCCTCCTTGTTCAAGGGATAACACCATCTAGTCAAGGAGGGCCAAATAAGCTACAAATTAAGATTCCTTTGAAGAAGAGAGAGGAAGCCAAGGAGAAGATGACAAGAAAAGAAAAGGTTGAGCTTCAAAATCTGCAAGAAGAGTCAAAAAAGTCTGAAGAAGAGAGGATGAGAAAATTGGAAGAAGAAGCATAAAGACTACACAAGGAAGAGGAAGAAGACACTACAATAGCTATTCGCATGTTAATAGAATAGCATGCCAAGGAGAAGGAGTTAGCTGCCATGAGCTGGTTGATAGATGAAGGTCCAAGCACTAGTGCCATCAAAGATTGAGCAAGGAAAAGGCAAGGCCTTGCTGCGTTCAATCCCACCAATTCTCATGGCCTGAATTGCAAGTATAACAACCATCCAAGGTACCACAAACATGGTGAATGAAAGTAATCTAATGGCGTGGGTGCAATATCTGGTGGGTAGAGTGTATAAAATAGTCCAAGACTCAAGCATAGGAGATTCAATAGTGGGAATGAAGAGACCGATAGCTATTTTTATGGATACTGAATCACGGCAAGATCCTAAGAAGCATAAAGTAGAGGCATCAACAACGTTGATACCTATAGAAGTGTGTCATCGATGGGGTATGATAAGTATGTCAAGGAGATCCTTACACAGCTTGAAAAAGCAAAGGAAGAAAAGAAGATAGTCGTGGCTAAGGTGGAGGTTAAAAAGGAAGCCTTGGCAACATTCCAGTTGGAGAGGACACGCCAAGTAGTAGGGCATTAGAAGGAAATAGAGGAGGTGAAGAAAGAACTCAAGGCCAAGGAAGGGGTGGACAATTGGCAAGAAAGGTTCAATGAAGAAAGACAAGAGTTGACAAGGTTACAAAAGAGAGTATAAGTTCCTTATTATGCAATAGGAGGAATTGAGAGGGCAGTTGGAAAAGATAGAGGAGTTAACGAATAGACTTACAGTAGAAAACACCATAAAAGCTCACGAAGAAGAAAAGCACCGTAAAGAAATGGAGAAAATGGAGAATAAGTTGTTGTTAGCATTGGAAGAGCAAGAAAGTTGAAAGGTGAGATGAAGCACTTGAAAGAGGAGAAAGAAAAAGCTACTCAAATGTGGAAAGAGCATGAGCCAAGAATGGTGGATTTAGAACAAAGACAAAACAAAAGTCTAGAAAAAATCAAGCAAAGAGTCGAAGAATGGGTAGCTAAGAGCAAGGGAAGAGTTAAGGACTTGGCAAGCCATCTAACCCATACGGAAAGCAAGAGAGTGGTAGCAAAGAGTAGGGTAGAGGTTGTGGAGACAATAATGGTGGGCCAAAAACATGCTTTCCTCAACACCATTCTAGATATCACAAAACCAAAAGAGGAGGAGGCCATGGAAGTCTTGAAGAAGAAGTTAGAGATTGCCTGCAGAGCTATAAGGCATGGCTTGTGT
This sequence comes from Lygodium microphyllum, assembly GCF_053477565.2. Lineage (NCBI taxonomy): Eukaryota > Viridiplantae > Streptophyta > Polypodiopsida > Schizaeales > Lygodiaceae > Lygodium > Lygodium microphyllum. Next base: position 36,685,136 of record NC_141141.1, read on the forward strand.
GCCCAAACGCAAGAAGCACAAACCAATATAAGCTAGCAAGAACAAAGAGAATACTTGCTAAGGGTAGGGTTGACATCTCAAGAAATAGAATTGCTAGGGTATAAGGAGAAATAAAGACCACTAGAGTCCGAGAGAGGAGAAGGGCAACATGTGCCACCTATTGAAGGAGGGCTAGATTTTGAGGAGGGCCAACAAGAAGAAGAACATGTTCCACAATCAAGCCCTCCATGATTAGAAGCACAACAGGAAGTTCCACAAGAAGATCCAACTCTAGAAAGGAAAGTTAAAGTTAGAAGGAAGAGAGAGAAGATGTTGGAGCAAGCATGAAGAAGGCTAAGAGTGCAATCCCTAGCAGTTCGAGAAGTCCCCATCCCACAAACAGAAGAGTGTTTCCTTGTAAATTGGAACATGGAACTCGCAGTGTGGGAACAATGGATAAAAAAATGGCAACCCTTTGAGTTTACCTTTCAATTCCTGTCAAGATTGTGGGAGAGAAGGAAGGAGTTTCACTTGAAGCTTTCTTGCTTGCACAATGGGGGAATACACACAAGGGTGGAGGCTGAAAACAGTTTTCCTCTTCTTAGTTGTGTAAGCCAAAAGAACTCACTTACAAAGAAATAGAAGAACCCTATATATGGGTCTCAAACCAAACTCAACTAACTAAGGTGGCATACTAACTGAGCCACGAACTAGAGTAGATAAGGATAGCTATCATGTAGCTATTATTCATGGGCGGTGTACCAACCGCATCTGCAACTGACAAGTCGGTGACATAAATACACAACAGTCACCCTGGCGTATCACGAGTGGAGCTCGATATCTCAACACTCCCCCTCGAGCTCAATCCCAATTCCTGCACACCAAGCAGGTCTCTGAACTTGCGCAACTTCTCTGCGCCCAATGCCTTCGTGAATATGTCAGCTACCTGATCCTCTATGCTGACATAAACTAGATCAATAAGACCTAGTAAAACCCTCTTCCGCACATAGTGATCATGCACCTCAATGTGCTTTGTTCTAGCATGATAGACTGGGTTATTTGCCAAGTGTATACTAGTCATGTTGTCACAATAAATGACAACTGGCCCATCTGTAGGCTGATGCATATCATAAAGTAGCTTATGCAACCAAGCTACCTCACATGCAGCCATTGTTGCACCCCTGTACTCAGCCTCTGTGCTCGAAAGGCAACTGTAGGCTGTTTCTTGCTGCTCCAAGTGACTACAGCACTCCCAAAAGAGAACACATATCCACTAGTAGATAGTCTATCAGAAATACTACCAGCCCAATCAGCATTAGTGTATCCATGCAATTGTATCTGAACCCCAGTCTCATAAAATAGTCCATACTGCAATGTGGACTTCACATACCTGAGTATGCGTCTAACATCATCCAAATGTGGTTTCCTTGGAGCCTGCATAAACTGACTTACCAATCCAATAGTATAGCTCAAATCTGGCCTGGTAATAGTCATATAAATCAAACTTCCTACTATGCGTCTGTACATAGTAGGGTCTTCTAGAAGCTCACCTGCATCTGTGCTCAGCTTCACATTCTGCTCCAAAGGAACTGAAATAGGCTTATAGCCTATCATCCCATATTTGGACAGCATGTCCAATCCAAACTGCCTCTGCAAGAGCTATATCCCACTTGGTGATCTAATCACCTCAATGCCCAAGAAATAACGCAGCTCTCCCAAATCCTTCATCTCAAACTTTTGCTTCAATAGCATTTTCACATGAAGGATATCTTCATCACTGTCACCTGTCATAATCAAATCATCAACATAAATGACAAGTAGCATAATACCTTTCTCTGTTTTTCTCACATAAAGTGAGAAATCTGCCTTGGAAATCTGAAAGCCAATAGTGACAAGATACTGTCCTATCTTGTCAGACCATGCTCTAGGTGCTTGCTTCAAGCCATACAAGGCTTTCTTCAACCTGCAAACAAACTCAGGATGAACAACATGCACATAACATGGTGGCTGCTCCATATAGACCTCTTCTTGCAAATCACCATGCAAGAAGGCATTCTTTACATCCATCTGATGTAAAGACCATCCCTTTGATGCAGCCATAGCAATGACTGCTCTTACGATTGCCATCCTTGCAACCGGACTGAATGTTTCTTCATAGTCAATGCCATATGTTTGTGCATACCCCTTGACTACTAATCTTGCCTTGTATCTGTTCACAGAACCATGTGCATTGTGCTTCACCTTATAAACCCACTTACAGCCAATTGCATTTTTACCTTTAGGCAAAGGTACCAATCCCCATGTAGCATTTGCTTCCAAGGCATCCATTTCTTCATCCATGGCTTTCTCCCATTTTTCTTTTCCCATGGCTTGCTCAAAAGAAGTGGGTTCTGGTTCCTGTATCACTTTGACCATATACGCATAGTGAATGGCTGTAAATCCATCATATTTCAACCTATCCACAGGATACCTAGCTCTCGTAGACCTGCGCAAAGTAGGTTCACTCCCAGGTGCTCTCAAAACATCCCTGGTCTTCCTTACTCCAGGTGTAACAATAGAAGGAATACCCAACTCATCATCAATGCTCTGTTCTGAGCCACTGGATTCACCATCCACATAAGAGTGACCTGCATTCACATCAAACATGGGCTGATCAACCTTCTCTTTTCCTTTTCGTGATACCTGCATACCACTATCTGCATTACTTTGAGAAGATTTTCCTGATCTCAATCTGCTTGTCCATGGTGAAGAATGTGAACCACTGCTAGAGGACGCTCCAGGTCCACTAATATTTTGTGACTGCTGCTATGAATTCTGTGCAGCGTTACCATTTTGTGCATCTACATCATCAATCACATTGACTGGTTTATACCAGCTACTCATCTCATCAAAAACAACATCTCTGCTCTCTGTAAACTTACGAGTAGAAGGGTTATAGCATCTATACCCTTTTTGCTGCAGAGAGTAACCAATAAAGATGCACTTCTCAGCTTTTGGATCCAACTTGGATCTCAACTCATCTGGCACATGTACATAGGCAATGCAACCAAAAATTTTCAAATGAGAAATATCTGGTTTCCTACCAGTATACCTCTCCTCTGGAGTCATTCCATGTATTGCTGCAGTGGGAGTCCTGTTCATTATGTAAACTGATGTAGCAACTGCTTCAGCCCAATAAAAATCTGGCAAGTCTTTTTCATTGAGCATGGCACGAGATACCTCTCCAATATGCCTATTTTTCCTTTCTACAATTCCATTTTGTTGTGGGGTATGACTGCATGAATATTGCTGCTTTATGTCATGCTCCTGCAGGAACCTTGCAAACTCATTTGAGAGGTACTCTCCCCCTCCATCTGACCTTAGGCATTTTATCTGCAGGCCTGTTTCTTTTTCAACCATCGCTTTAAGAGTTTTGAAATGCCCAAAATCTTCACTTTTCTTTTTCATAAAATACACCCAAACTTTTCTGCTATAGTCATCAATAAAACTGACAAAATAATGACAGCCTCCAAGAGATGCAGCTTTAGTTGTCCACACATCAGAGTGGATTAATTCCAATGGCTTCTTACTCTCTTGAACATGTCTAGGAAATGGTTTCCTTGCCTGTTTTCCAAACTGATAGGCTTCACATACCTTATGCATTTCTGCAACCTTGAATCTAGGCAATCCTACAACAATGTTTTGGGCATGCATTGATTTAAGTCGCTGTACATTAACCTGACCAATGCGTTTATGCCAGATATCAATATCTGCAACTACACCGGTCCCATGTGCAAACATTGCTGCACTCAATTCAGACATGTCTGCATCCAACGTAAACATTCTGCCCTTCTTCTTTCCTTTTGCTATCAAGCGACCTTCATTTTTCATATCCTCAACAAAGCATCCATGAGGATTAAATCTGACCTGCAAGCCCTGCTCAACCATTTGACCGACAGAAACCAGATTCTTGGTGATATTTGGGACATGAAATACATCGGACAGGTATTTCTTTTTCCCATCCTGCATAGACAAAGGAAATTTTCCAATCTGCACAATAGGATGTGCAGTATCATCACCAGTCTCCACAAATCCTGGTTTTTCCATTTTCCTTGCATCCTCCATCCATTCTGCATGACCTGTCATGTGGTTTGATGCACCTGAGTCAACATACCATACATCATTGCTTTCTTCTACACTTGTCATAGAATTATTCATGTGCTGCACCATAAACAAATGCTCATTTCTGTCATCACCCTGTCTACTAGAAGATGCATAGTTTCCTTGTTGCAGTTTTCCATTCATGATGTCATTTTGCTTTTTATAGCAGTCTTTAGCCATATGACCCATTTTACCACAGTAGTAGCATTCAACATTACTGTTTGCATTTTGGCCTCTTTGCCATCCACCACGACCTCTTTGGCTCCCCCTGCCTCTAGAGTTACCACGTCCTCCTCCATAGGACTGGTTTTCTTTAGTTTGCTGCATATTCTGATTTCTACCACGGCCTCCAAATCGGCCTCCTCTACCTCTGCCTCTACCTCTTCCAGCATTTGAGTAGAAGACAGCTTCTTTTGAAGTTCCTCCTGAAGAAGATGCACCACCATTTCTCTGCTCCTCAGAAATTAGAAGAGCAATCAACTCCTCAAAGTCAGGAAATCTTTCACGAACTGAAATGGATGTCCGAAACTGTGCATAATCCTTTCCTAGACCATTCAAGGTCACAGAAACTAAATCATCATCTTCCACTGGCGACCCAATGGAAGCAAGTGCATCTGCAATCTTCTTCACCTTCATGTGGTAGTCATTGATGCTCATATTTTCTCTCTGCACATTATGCAACTCTTGCTTGAGCTGCATTTTCCTTGCTTGCGTATTTGTGCTATACATTTTTGACAAAGTGTCCCATGCCTCCTTTGGCGTACTTGCATCTTGAATATGCACAAGCATAGAGTCTGAAATGCTGATAGACAGCCAGTACATAACTTTCCTGGTTCTCTCATGTCATGCTTTAAATGCCTGAATTTGCTGTTGATTGGGAACATCAGGAAGAACTGGTTCTTCTTCATTTTCTGCAACAAATTCCCAATATCCTTTTCCCATGAGGAAGTTCGTCATTCTAAACTTCCATGCTTGGAAGTTGTTCTTATCAAGCTTTTCAGTGACAATCTGTGAAAGAGAATCAGACGCCATTACAGAACACTGCAAAAAATTCTGTCACTGCAAAAAACACAGCTTCACCCTCACAAGGGAAAATCTGCAAAACTGGCGAAAGTGGTATTTGACCACACAGTCACTTCCTAGTGACGATTTTGCATCAACAGGCAACAGGGATGATTCTGTAACTCCCAATGTCTCTGCGCACAAGCATACGATGCAATTTCTACAGTAGCTTTTCACCAACCTGTAGAACAGTGGCTGCACAGCATAAAACTGGGCCTTTTCCTGAGTGCGTGCAGAAAACTTCCGCCTCCAAAACAGGCCTCAAAATGGCCTCAAATAAAAAAAACAAGGTCGCCAAGGGCTATAGCCCTTTCCCGCAGCATATACTGCCCTCTTGCTTCACCGCGAAGGGCGTCTCAACCTGAGACAATGCACTCCTGCACTTTCCAGTTGTGCTACCTGCAGAGATCTACTCCCAAAACAGAAAATGAAAGCAACACTGCTCCTCTTACCAGAACACCGCGAGCTTGGCTTGCTTTCTTGAGCTCCTTACCACGAACAAGGCTCTGATACCATGTCAAGATTGCGGGAGAGAAGGAAGGAGTCTCACTTGAAGCTTTCTTGCTTGCACAATGGGGGAATACACACAAGGGTGGAGGCTGAAAACAGTTTTCCTCTTCTTAGTTGTGTAAGCCAAAAGAACTCACTTACAAAGAAATAGAAGAACCCTATATATGGGTCTCAAACCAAACTCAACTAACTAAGGTGGCATAGTAACTGAGCCACGAACTAGAGTAGATAAGGATAGCTATCATGTAGCTATTATTCATGGGCGGTGTACCAACCACGTCTGCAACTGACAAGTCGGTGACATAAATACACAACAGTCACCCTAGCGTATCACGAGTGGAGCTCGAAATCTCAACAATTTCCACCCTCTTTTTTGACTTGAACACTAGTATAGACAACTACACAATGTGTAAACTCATGATGTGAGCCACCATTCTCCCATCTTTTTATATGGCTCTACTAGAGGATACGAATGATAGCAGATTCACTAGATGTAGCTATCCATTTTGTCCACAACCCCTCTAAATGTATGCATGAATCTAAAGGGCTACATGCAATGTAAGAACTTTCTTAGCAAGTCCCCCAACCTCTTCCTCCCACAATCGTAAACATGAGGACTAGTTCTGCTCGTACCTTTAAAAAAAAATAGAGAAAAAGAGTAGAGAAAGGAAAAGAAAATCAAAAGAGAAAACGAGCAATACACCTCGCTTTTGATGAGCACTACAATCACTGCACTTAGGGGTCCTCAAGTTAGGTGCATCTAGTGGCCCCGGTCAGCTAGTTCCGTGCCTAACCCCCTAGTCCCTTTTGTTCCCCCACTTCATGCACTTAGGACACATCAAGGGCAAGATACACTTAGGGAGGTCACACTCACCTATGGTTATACATGTCTCCCTAAGCTACACCCACTACATCTCTCTTATGCATGAACTGGGTCCTTAAGTGTGGGACAACACCCCAGGCTTGCGACCCAACTCCTAATTCCAGTGGCATGAACACAATGCACTGCATGGTAAGGTAGACACATCCCCTAGGTAGTGCACTTCTTTTCCCTTTTAGGTGAATCCGACACCTCGCAACCAACCAACTTTGGAGGCCCCATCACCCTCTCAATCTACTCTTGGCTCGACAACCTCCAATACTTGGAAATGTTTTTTCTCATGTCCAATCCCCGCAAGGCCCCATCATCAACCCACATGGAAACCCTTCAACTACCTGAGTCCTCATCAGCAAAACAATTGTCCATAAGTGCCATGGGACTGGCACTTGACTAGGAGGGGGCAATGTTAACCTTAGTGGAAGAAGGCATAGAAAAGAGAAGCAAAAGAAAATTCAAAGAAATTCAAAAATATGAAAAAATGCGGCTTGACGGAAGAAATAAGAGGAGAAAATGCCAGAAGCATAAGGGCAATCTTAAAAGTTCAAGGCAAATGCAAAAGGGAAAATTCACATTTTAAAATTCAAAAGCGCCCTTAAATTTTGGTAAATGAGCATTGGGCTCGCTCCTGTGCAATCTGTAACATATAGACGTACATCGGTGAAATGACAATGTAAATAAAAGGGAATAGGAAAAGAGAACCTAGGCAAGATAAGCCGATCATGTAAAAAAGGGGGACGGGTGCCCAAAAGGGGAATATATAAAAGCCGAAACTTGAATAGAGAAGCTCATTCTTAGTGTATGGAAAATAGAAGCTTTCCTCTTCTTCTTCTTGTTCTTACTTGTGCTTGAAAAAGTAAGCGAGGAAGAGTAAGGGAGTAAGTGTGTGAGGGTGAGGAATTATGGTGGAGAAGCTCTCCATCTTCTCCTCTTTCTTCCCTTCTTCTTCTCATCTCTTGTCTCACACGGCTATGGAGCATGGAGCTTGAAGGTAGAGGATTGAGGTTGCTTGAGCTTGTATCTTGGATCATGAAGCTAGTAGAAGGTTTGAGAGAGAAGGGCACTCGATTGGGCATGGAGGTAACCTCACTACACTCATAGGGTAGAGGGTGTGCATCGCTATGTGAGAGGTAGCCATTAGCATTCGACTCAAAATGAAGTGTTTGCCAATTCTCAATGAAGAGTCCAAGTTCAAAGGTGCTCTTATGTCCAATAAAGAGAGGCTTTTGTATACTTTGTGCTTGATAGTCATTGCTATCCAATGCACTTCTATCATGGTGTTAGAAGTCTCACCTTCCTCATGGACATGTAATAACTTGTAAATGAACTCCCCCTTATATGTTGAGTTTTGTCTTTTGATTTGATGTTCTACTCATGTTGTTTGGGCTTCCAGAAACAAATAACATTTAGTAGTAGTCCAAGCTAATTATGATCACCACTTCTATTGGTTTTCATCTCTTGAGCTATATTAACTATGGTGTTTTGGGTGTCTCATGTTGGTTATGAATTATATCTCACAATATTAATGGGCTTAGGTAGTTTAATGATGAAGAAGACCAATATTGCTCATGTATTGAATTAAAGCATATTATGGCACACATTTAAGGGGCTTTAGCAACTCCTTCTCTACCAACCCATCCTTTCTTTACTCCATGCAATGTTGTAAGTTAGCACAGAGAATATGGATGATCAACTTCAAGTCAGAGCTCACAAGGAAACTTGAACTTTAAGGTTTTGTGCTTTTCTACCTCAAATGTCTCAATTGACTTCTAATGAACACCTGAATGTTCTTGAACCTCCTCAATTTCTATTTCTATTTTGTACAATTTGCATAAATGACCATCAACATACTAGTTAATCAATCATTTTCTCCCATGTCATTGGTACAATTTTGTATGCTCCATCTCTCACCCTACAAATAATGGTTTGTTGGATGTTGCATGAGGAAAGCCCCATACAATAGGCTAGTGGCAAGACATGCATTGTGAATAGGATTTAATTTTGATCAATCCTCTTTAAGTGAGTTTACTTAACACATTGTCCACATTCCTCGCACCATTTGAATAAAAAACAATTAAGACCTATTGCAAAATTGGGTTATATCCAAAACAGATCCAACAACATACTTTACACTACAACCATAAACATAACATTCCAAGTGAGTTGGTGTATAATAGACTCCAATTGAGTTTTATTTTGATGGTAGTGTCTTGGTTGATGCATGCGTTTGTAACGATTTTCAATAGTTAGATGACCACAAATTAGCCTTTGATAAGCATAATAGTAATTCCGCCCAATGAAAGATTTGATTTACACTAATCCAAGGGAGCAAATAGACAATGTGTAAGCCCTATAATAATGCTAGTAGATTTAGAGAAATCAATTATCTTTAGTATATGTGCAATGTAGTGTTAAGCAAGATCGAGGTTGATGATTAATCTTCTAAGTTGCATCCAAGTTAATATATGGTCCTTGAACTGCTGGTTTTTTGTCATAATGACTATCATATAGATAATGCAATTGATTTCTAGTATCCCAAACCATTTGCAATACCAAGCTTCAAAGAGTATTCTAATGTGGCAAAACCCAAAAGGCCTTGTGTAGAGGTCTCCCTATATCGAGCACCTACTTTAGCAAGCCCTTTTGCCACTTTCCTCACAAGCAAAATGTTTTGTTATACGATATTCAATTATGCACCAAATACTCTTCTCCACCCCATGTAAACAAAACTTAGGTATCACTTCATTTTCTGCACCATCTCCATCCGATGGAAACAAGCTTAGGTAGTGGTGATGCACGCCCTAGTCATGAATCATGAGGGAGAGGTTTAACGTTAATCGACATGTAATGAAATGAACTGATGGAACGTGGACAGGTCACGGAGTGAGAAGGGGGAGAAAAAAGGAGAATTAGGGATCGTTGACTTAAGGTTAATGGTTGACTTATGGGGGACCGGTTAACGAAAGTAGAACGATTAAAGGTTACGCGTATTTTTGAACGAGGGGAGGCACTCGCCAGCAGGCTAGAAAAGCCATGGTCTCTAATGGTGCTTCTCTTTACGACGACGAAGAAGAAGAAGAAGAACTGCAACATTGAACGGAGGAGCAGGTAGAAGACATCGAAGAAGAAGAAGAAGAAGAAGAAGAAGAAGGCGACTTAGGCAAGGAGAGACACGGGAGGAGAAAAAGAAGAAGAAGCGGCCCTCTGTCACCCTAGGTTCTTGCCGTTTCTCCCCCTCCCCCCCTTCTATCCCTTTTTGGCGTGGCGCACTCCTCATCCCCAGCCACGATCCATAGCTTCCCCTCCACTCCGTCATCCTCATGGCGTTTTGAATATCCCCTTGCCTTAAATCCCTAGCGCGGGGCGCACAGCTATGGCGGATCAAGATGCTAACGCTTGGCCCAAACTGGCCACTTTCAGTCCCGCAGTCTCTGCCTTGGCCACTGACCACGTCAATGGCGGACTTAGTGCCCTTCGTTTGTCGCAGGAGGGCTCTGCATTTGCCAGGTCAGGCCCACCACTGGAAGACAGTGCTCCGTCGAGCATCACCCAGCAGAAGGTTGCAGCAGCCAAGCAATATATTGAAAATCACTACCGCACACAAATGAAGAGTTTGCAGGAAAGGAAGGAAAGGTGCTGCCATTCTCTAACATGTTGTGTTGTGTGAGATGTCTTTGTATAGTTAGTTTGTGTTTATTCAATCAAGATTTCTATGTTAATAGTCTTTTGGTTCTGGAGCCCTTAATATAAATGGGGGATGAACCTTGATATTCATGGCATCCACTACGATGAGGTCCTATGATAATTATCAGATGGTTTACTTATATCACCTTCCTTTTTGATACCACAAGGATGTGGCTTGATGCTTTTGAAGGATTCGATGAAAAAGGCCTCCATCCATGCTAAGCTATAGGACTTGGTTTCTACCATTCGTAATGACCCCCTCTGAGGTGCACAATTATGATCACAATAAAACATAGAATGTCTTATCTGTATCAAGAACTTTGGTAGATGATGAAAATGTAAACTTAGGATGTACTAATTTTTGTACTGCATAGGAATGCAGCTCCCAAAACTTCTGCCACACTGATCTACTAATGCTCATGCTAGGCAACAATTACATGTGAGAAACATAACAGGAAGCTCAGTTAACTTTGAACAAACACACGATTTGCTACAATTGGATACTCAGATGGATTGGAACTGGAGCCTCCAATTGGATGCCCTTCGATCTACATCATGACAAAATGTTTAGTGTCCTTTTCAAAGTCAGACTGAATCAAAACCCTCGATTGACACATTGTGGTGCAATGGGTAGTAGCCTTTCCAAATGCAGTCTATGTGAAGCCCTTGGTTGATCGATGCTCTTCCCTCTTTGTATCATGGCAACTGTATGCTGAAGTGCCTTGTGTATCATGGCAAATGTATGCTGAGGTGCCTCAAAGGTTTATTCCATCTATCATACTTCTAATCTCAGCAATGAAGAGAGTAGGGAGGTTACACCTGTTATATTTTACTATACATGGAAGCTGCAGTGAAATGCATCAGATGTTATGGTGGAATATGCTCGCTGGCCATTTTAAGTGGCATTTTCAAGCATTTGAATTACAAGATATCCTGAAGCCAAGGTATTCTTCTGTAGGAAACTCAACAACGGCTTGAAAGAGACTATGGAATCAATAACAACACCTATACAAATGGGTGAATATGCTGAAGGAAGAGTGTTCCTACTCAGAGGAAAATATGTTGAGAGGTCTCTCCGTGGGTGCTACTTGGAGCAGGAGGACGCTTGGGTGCCAGGGGAGGCTCTGGTCATAAATACCTTGTCTCTGTATCCTGCACAAGAACTCCTTGTGTCACCTTGTCATTTTGGGTGATTGATTGTTTTGTATTGACTTTCACAGTTCAACGCTCAGGGAAATAAGATGCACATGATCGCATTGATATCTTGTTAGCAAAAGGAGGCTATAAGACCTCATGAATCAATAAGCCCTGTTTGAGAACCAATCTATCATCCAGCCCGTAGAGAATCTATCTACTGAGGCTGGCACCGGAAACTCCTCGTGCTGCTGCAAGGATGCTACTTATAAATTCAAAAAATCGAATTTGCAATTTGTTAGCGTCTGGTCATTTATTGCTTGTGAGTCTCCATCTGAGTCAAATGAGGATATTTGGAGCTCTAATATTGTGTTTGTCTGTCATTTAATGTGTCTTAAGACAGTTTAGGTGGAGCTTGTACCAATGCACACATAAACATGAGAAACCAAGAATGAACGAGCAATGGGCACCAGAAGATGAAACATGAGATTTATAGTACAATACCAATAGAGGACCTGCATAATGATGATGAGCAGCAGTGCTTCTAGAGACTTCCTCTCTCCAAGGATGCAAGAGAATGCGATAGTTGAGATTGGAATGAGGCATATATAGAAGCCTCAAGACGAGACATGGGACAAGCAAGTAAACTCTAAGCCTTTGGGATGAACATGAGACAACTAAAGAAATCCTAATCCTTATCTTCCAAAAAATGGGTCTGTGGTAGTCGTGAAGTCCATGTGTTCAACACAAGGACCTTGTCATCATCATCAACTACATCTTTAACATATTTGGCTAGCAATCTTAATAAATTGTGAGCTTTGTCAGGTTCTTGGATTACTAAAGCATTGTCAGAAATTAATTTTGCATGGAATATCCTTGTGATGGTCTACTAAACCATTGACCATGAGATGATCCTCTCTTCCAATCTTGTATTATTGAGACGTATATGAATACTTGCTTGTGTATTCTCAAAGAGAAAAAAGAAAAAAGCCATTAATGTGGCATTCTTAGTAGCACATGATAACATATATTCAACATATTGAAACCCCATGCACATTTGGAGTGCATCCATGGTTAAAAAAGCTTTTCAAGCTACATGTGACTTCCATCAAATTGCTAATGCATTGTTAGACATGAATGTGCGAGGATTTATGTGCGAGTGTTTTCTTTTAATAAAACGGACACACATGATACACTTTGAAGACCCATAAAGGGGTTAGCGGGGAGAGGCAAGTGAATTTGTACATAGGGCATGATACGTGATGTTGAGCAAGTAAACTTAAAGGCCTCAATTAACACAAAATTTTCATGCATTTTGGCCTAATTTAACTCCATGAGCAGTCCCAAAATGAATCATGTATTCAAAAACAAGGATGATTGCTGCACTATTGCTATCATTTCACATCAGCCATGACATCAAAGCTGCCACTGCTGCATTTTGGAGCCAAGGATTGCTGTGTAGCAAGGCATCCTTTGTCGATCATCATTTGGTATAAGTTGAGACATTTCGGTGCTCGAAGTATTGTGTTTTGCTCCCTTGGCCTTTGTCTACATTGTCATACTTCCATAAGAAAAGAGTTGTTGTTGGATAATCTTTGCTCCTTGAGCCTCCCCATTGCATTTCATTTGCCAATATTCATTCATTGTTTTGTGTTTTTGAGCTCATTCACTACTAGTGTTTGTTGTACACAAAGTATTATCTCCATTGCAAACCCTACTGTTTCTTCACATGGTATTAGAGTAGAGTGCTAGAGCTAAAGATTCTTATTCTTTGTGTTGAGCACAAGGCCTTGTGGGTAGTGATGAGGCATTTGATATCTTAGGTTTCTACATTCGATTCTGTTGCGACACTTGGGAGAGAGCTCTAACTTCAGCTCCCATCCCACATCCTCCCATTCAAGTTTACGTTGGTGCTATGGCTGTTCTCCCCTTGAGCTACAGCACTAACCGATATGAAGGCTTGAAGTTCTGTGTGAAATTTGAGCAAATAGTTGTGGGGATTGATATATTTAAATACCTATTTATGGATTTGACACTCAAATCCAAAACTCCTCCCCGAGTTTCCAAAATTGGTTGAAGCTCCTAAAGTTTGTTTTTTGCTGTTCCTATTTCCCCTATTTTTGAAACTCCCGTGTACTGTGTTGTGATTAGGTTGTGCAACCCAGTTGTTGGGCAAGGCAGACATCTTTAAAATTGGGCATACATTCCTTGGGTACAGTGGCTATTTCTTGGTCTAGTCGGCACCTTAATTGTTGTCGGACCTTCATTCGCAAGTCAGTCCCTTTGTAGGCAGCAAGTTGGCTAGTATGCTGATAGCCTTAGTAGCTTTCTCCCTCATTATTGTTACACTTATCATGTTCCTCCGTTGTTGTGGTGTATGTGCTCCCTTATCACATCGACACTTTTTACTTGGAGAAGGGATTTTTCCTTGTGTGGACATCCACCTTGGTGTGTGGTAGTATAGGGAGATGACATAATCATCACAAATATTGGAGGTCTGAGCCTTGTTCTGAACAGGAACCCTTTCTTGACCGATTGCATCGATTGGAGCAGCCAACTTCTCCTCCCTCTCTTCATGTTTTGCATAGGGCCCATCCTTTTGGTCCTAGGATGCCTATGATGGCACCTTTTGTTCAGGTTTTTGTTCATCCTTCTCTACACAAAGAAGACCGATCAGATGGATCAAACTACTCCCTTTGGTTTTGCAAAGTGGACGCCTTTGATCTTTGGGCTTTTGTCACTACTCATATTCCTCGGCTTGTGGAGGATCTCGTTATTAGCTCATCTATGGATTGTGTAGTGATTTGGGAGAGGCCCAATTCTCAAGCTGGGTCTTCTCTCTTTATGAGTCTTCAGGACTATCCTTCTTTATGTGTGCAGGTTTAAGACGACGACAAAAGTGTGGACACTGGACAAAGCTTTCTTCTCTCTATCATTTGAGGATATTTGCTGACCATATCACATTGGATAAGAAACTTCGCATGCTCTTTGTTGATGACTCTTCTTCCATGAAGGATCATATCAACAAAATGGAGGATATTAGGGATGAGCGTCCATCCTTTGGATGAAAATATCTTTCGAGGGATATGGCCTTGGTCCTTCTTATCCAGTTGCCATCTTCTAAGTATGGTGTTTTCTACATTGGTCTTCTAGCATCGAGAGTATGTGAGACTCTTCTTTGGAGGAGTCAACCCTACTTGTCTTGGAGTATGACGAGTGTCTCAAAGAGATAGGAGCTAGTGGATCTGGCTCTACTCAAGCTTTTATTATAGGTATAGGAGGGGGAAACAAGAAAGGGAATAAGAATGTAAATATCTCCAAGAAATAGGATGACAAGAAGGATGCGAAGTAGTCTAAGCCCAAGTGCCCACACTATGGAAAGGGCGCTCATCTTGAGGAGTATTGATAGAAGTATCCCCATGTGAAGCCACAAGTTGTTTCAAAGGACTTGAAGGCTACCCCTTGTCAAAATATGCAATGGTGCAGAGAGAGTAGGGTTTGTGGGAAAAACACAGCGTGGTACGGCAAACATTAAGAGAGAAGAAAAACTTAGAACACAAGGATACAGTGATGATACATTGAATCATGCTTCGAGAAGAAAAGTTGATATAGCGGAGCCGGAGCTCAAAAGATAATTGCACTATCCTATTTGAATCAAGCGGTAGCACCTGTGGGAATTTGCACAGTGAAGGGAGTAAAATGCAGTCCTTTGGGTAGTGGGCTATCGAAGTAATCACTAGAAGGTGAAGGATAGTTGTCAAGGGAGCAAATTACAATTCTTTGATGCTCTTGGAGATGAGGAAGATGATCACCAATTGTCGAGGGAGCAAAGTGCATTCCTCAAATGCCAAGAAGTGGCCTCGGTAGCAAAATGCAAATCCTAGAGTGTGTACGAGCTGTCAAACGCAGGGAGAGATCAGCCTATATGCTGACGATTGATGCCAAGGATGGTCGCCAGGGTGGTAGAAGCTTTGTTGACAGTCAAATGTAGAAAAGTAATGATGCCTTGAGGAAGAGGAGCCGACACCAAGGTGTAGCTGCTGTCACTAGGGTCAAGATTGTTGATGCTAGGTTGTAGGAGGAGACGCAAGACAGGGAGGCCTCCAGACAACAAAACGCAAATCCAGAGAGAGCCTTGGTGGAAGAAGCTGATGCCAATGCTAGAGAAGATGACACCAAGTTGGGAGAGCTCCAAAACGCAAGATTTTAGTGATGGAACAGGGCGCCTGAAGGAGAAGGAGAAGGTTGACCACGAACTATGATGTCCTAGTAGGGGTATGGGCAGCAGTGGAGTGGAGAGAGAAGACAAATCAATCAGCTAATCCTTCAGGGGTACTGAAAGATATGGGCTGCTAAGGCTGTCCATGTGCCACATGTCCAATAGCAACTACTGAGGGATCAAAGTGCAGTCTTCAAATGCCAAGAATTGGCCTATATAGCAAAAAGCAAATCCAGAGTGTGTCAGAGCTGTCAAACACAAGGAGAGATCAGCCCAAATGTTGATGGCAACTGATGCCAAGGATGGTCGCCAAGGTGGTAGAAGCCTCAGAGGTAGTCAAATGCAAAAAAGTGATGATGCATGGAGGAAGAGGAGCTGATGCCAGGATGTAGGTGTTGTTGCTAGGGTCAAGATTGTTGACGTGGGGCTGTAGGAGGAGACGTTAGATAGGGAGAAGGCCTCCAAACAGTAAAACACAAATCCAGAGAGAGCCTTGGTGGAAGAAGTTGATGCCAATGCTAGAGAAGATTATGCCATGCTAGGAGAGCTCCAAAATGCGAGATTTGAGTGATGGAATAGGGGGCCTAAAGGAGAAGGGGAAGGGTGACCATGAATTGCGATGTCATCCAATAGGGGTATGGGCAGCAATGGAGTGGAGAGAGGAGTGTTGGAGTGACGGAAGAAGAGGGGTGAAGAATGATTGAAGTGGTAGTGGTGAATGAATGAAGTGATAGCCTATTTATAGGCATGAGCTATTTAGGGTGGCGCATCACTGTGTGGGCGCCCATTGAAAAAGTGACCAAAATGTGGACACTAGCTCTTTTTGGGGCTATTAGTGGGGCACCCTAAATGAAGTGTGTAAATTGAAGAAGTGGTTTCTCAATACACCCATTGCTATTGAGTCTGTTTTTCTGCATCTATTTGTGGTGGAAGATATTGTTTTTGCTTCCTCCATTGAGGAAATGCCATGGCTCATTAATAGTGGGGTCACTTTCCATATGACTTATCGCTAAGATTAGCTTGAGGATCATCATTCTAGAGGGGGTTCGGTCACCATTGGTGACAACTCTTCCTTGCCCATTCGTGGAGTGGGGGACCATTCCTTTTGGTTGATTGTTAGGCCTCAATGGCCAAAGTCCTTTATGTTTTACATTTGGGCTTCAACCTTCGTTTGATGCAGCTAGGGACTTGTGTGATTTTACCTAGGATACTGTGATTGTTAAGGACTCTTCTACAGGTTCTATCCTTTGGATAGATACTTAGGAGGACGAACTTTATAAGTTCATTGCCCTTGTCGTGTAGACTTTTCATGAGCTTGGGGTTCTTTGGCATGCCCATTATGGCACCTCAACTCCAATGTCATATGCAAGGCTCAAAAGAAGTTAGTGGAGGGTCTCCTTGATTTTCCTCCTATTCACACCTTTTGCCCTAATTGCTTGTGGAGCAAGCAACATAAACAGCCTCATCCATAGGTTGCTTCTAGGAGGCCTACCACCCCGCTAGAGTTGGTCCACATTGACTTATGTGGACCTATGGCACAACCTCTTTTGGGAAGGCCAAGTATTTGATTCTGATTATTGATGATTTCAGCAAATATATGTGGCGGTACTTCTTGGAGTACAAGAGTAAGGTGTACTCCAACTTCTATGAGTGGAAGGTGGTTGTTGAAACACAAACGTCTTTCAAGGTTTGAGGTGTATGAGCTGACCATGATGGTGAGATTTGCTCTAACATTTTTTCTAACTTTTGCAAGGATCATGACATTCAGGTGAACTATTTCCATTTGAGCTCACCATCAAAGAATGTTGTGGTGGAGTGCGCAAATCCTACCATGCTTGAGATGGCCCGAGCAATGTTGGAGTATTAGAGTTTACCTTGCTCCCTTTGAGGGAGGTGGTTGCTACAGTTGGGCATATCCACCACGTCTTTGACTTCCACATTTCAAGATGCAATTGTTAGTAGATTATTTAGTTCATGGTTGAGTATGTACATATGGTACAGTAGGTTGGGCATGGAGATATTTTAGGCATTTTATTTGTCAGTATTTATTGGGTTTTGGCATTATTTGCAGCTAGTTGGCTAGCATTTAATGCTGGCTGACCAATCATATTTTTGGCTTTTATTTGGCCTATATATTCTTAGGCTCCCTCCTCCACATTTATTCATCACCTAACAGTTCTTGGAGAGAGGGAGCACGTGCCAGTGCCTCCATAGCCGGTGAGTCACATTGCTTTTGTGCTGTCTCATGTCTTGGTATATGGATTCCATTTCTCGAGCATACATCTGAGTTCTCATTTGTATTGTATTCTTTCTTTCCCTTTCTCTTTTGTCTTGTGTTTCAGCAGTTTATTACAACTTATATTTACGCTTACATTGCTACACCACTTTTGACATGGTATCAGATTTCAGGATTTGTGTTCTTGCTGATTTTGGGATTGTTTTCACCCTTGCTGATCAGGTGGCTGTTGCTCCAACAAGGTGACCTGTTTTACCTGCGTTTTTTGTTGATGTCAGCATCCGTACAGTCTACGTTTTGGCTTTGCATCTCCTCTTGGTTGGGCGCTTGCATTAGCAGGCCGTTTTTGTTGTTTTTAACAGTTTTTGACTAATTTCTTGACTTTTTATAGCAGCTTTTGTCTTATTTTGATCAGATTTTGGGTTATATTGTATGTGAACTCTTGCTTTTTGCAGTCTGTGCTCATGTTTTGGATGTGTTCCGTCTCCAAATACCTTCTTTTCTTTCCTTCTTTTCTAAATCATGTATAGATGGCTCCTCCATGCACATCCATTGATGACAAGCTCCATGGACTTGATTATTACACGTGGAGTGTGGTAATGAAAGCCTGGTTTATCTAGAAGCGGTTACGGTACGTGGTCGGTGGAGCTATTGCACGTCCTCAACAGCCTTCTCTTGTTCCATGTGATTTTGATGAAGACAACCATGAGGAGGTAGTGCTTACATGGGGTTCAGATGCTGCTCGGCCTTACTTCGGTGTATTTCCAAAGAAGTCCTACCAGCGGTCACCTCTTGCAGGACAGCTTCAGACGTATTGTCAAAGTTGCAGTTGATGTACGAGGCTCCTTCCACCCTGAGGGCCGTTACTCTCTATGGCTAGCTCTAGCAATTGAAGTTTGAACCCAAAGATATGATCCAATCCTTCCTACTTTGAGTTACCCAAATCCAGGATCAGCTTCGCACTATGCAGTTTGCCCTATCAGAGGTATATCTTGTTGTGGTACAGTACTCTACAAGCTTCCTCCAGAGTTTGATGGAGTGGCGAATGCTTTACGGGCACAGACATCCACGACTCCTATTAGTTTTCTTCATATGTCCTCGATGCTACTTGAGCATGAAGCAACTTTGTGACTACAGGGGCGGCTTTTGTCACATTATGGAGGTTCAGGTGAGGTTCTTGTAGCTTTAGAGAGGTGTTTGAAGATGAAGAAGTCGAAGGCCTAGTGCTACCATTGTGGCAAGAAGGGCCACTTGCAGAAGGACTACAAGAGTTAGCGGCTTCTAGGAAGAAAAAGGAGTAGAAGATGATGCGGGATGCGGACTCCTCCGACGGGTCATCTTTTGCCTTAGATTCCGATTCCGATCCTTCAGCCAAGGCGAAGTCCAAGGCATGGAAGGGACCCTCTTCTTTGGATTGTGGGAAGGGCTTGGTGGCCCTTTCCTCAGCTGCTTTCTAGTGGTGGTGATGAGGTCATCCCTCATGACTCTCTAGTGCTAGAGACGGAGCAATGCAAAGAAGAACTTGGAGAGGTGCTCGGGAAATAGAATCCATATTTCAAACATGAGATAGTTGTGTACAACAGTGAGTCATTGGTTGGGTGGGCTTTGGCATTGGCTCCCTCTCTCCAACAAGACCTTGTAGTGGAATTTGCAAGTGGTGAATAATTGAACAGTGGAGGAGCTTGAATATATAGCACAAAATAGTGCCACAAGTGTGATTAGGCTGGCCAGCAATAAGTGCCAAAATAATCACAGAAATGGCCGATAAAAAATGCTAGATGGCACATAAAAAATGTCAGATGCCCAGTCCACATGCCTAGTCCACTGGACTGACTCATGAGCTGACATAAGCACATAGAGGTGCATTATCATTATGTCAAAGACATGCTCCATGTAGGGGAGATTGACTTGGCCTATGTCCATACGCAGGACAATTTCGCAGATCTATTTACTAAAGCTCTTTCAAGAGAAGAGAAAAGTTTGAGGTCTTTTGCAAGACTTTAGGCTTACTACCATTTTGGGATTGATCTGCCACTCCTTGTATACATTTCGTCATTCACTCTTAGGGGATCTTGTTACATTTATCATGTTCTGTGTTGGTGTGACTGTTCCCTCATCTAGGGGTGCTTTTTACCTTCTAGCTAGAGAAGGATTTTTTCCCCATGAACACCCACCTTGGGTATGGTACTATAGTACCTTAGGGATTGCATCTTCTTTCAGTCATTCTCTTGTGTTGGATGCAACATTCTAGTACTCTCTTTACTTGCTGTTCTCTGTTCACTTTGAGTGTGAGAGTGTGCACGTGTGGCTGAGCTTTGGCCAATCCAACAGATCCAACAATTATTGCAATCACCGTATCCTCTACTCCCTGCTGTCATGATCCCTGCCCAGCCACCAGCCATGATCATCTTCTCTCCTCTCTTTTCAGCCTGATGATCTCTCCTGCCTTGCAGTCTGGCATCCTCACTGATGTGGTAGTGACCACATGTGCAGGGGCTGTTGTATTTAGCCATCTTTCTGTTTGTTCAGATCAGACTTTTGTTTCCTTTATCATCATCTGTGTTCTCCTTTCTTTCTGTGTGTTTTCATGCTGACATACTCCAGGCATGCACACACATTTGTGTATGTTGGTATGTGTGATTTGATCATGAGTCAAGATACTGCTCGAAAGAGTTAAAATTGATACTAAAAAAATAGGAGCTAGCACTATGGGGAGGCTGCAAGAATGGCCTGCTGGACCTTTTGTAGAAGTTTGTACATAGCCAGTGGAAAATTGCTAAAGACAATCAGGATGTTTGATTAATGGCATCCAGCACCTTTATCCATTAGTTTTGCTTAACCACTAGCGACAAAGCCAGAGCAAATTTAGCAAATTTGTTTCTAGAGGTTGTCTGACATGCAGGTACATTTATGATGCTTTGGTGTGATGTATTAACTTGCTTATGTTTATGCAAGGACATGAGCTTGAGATATGCATTGCATCATATTCTGATCCAGAAACTCATGAATGTTAAAGATGTTGGTTTGTCTGATTTGCAACAAGAAAACATTGGCACCATCCAGAATTTATACTGTTCTGTTACAATACCTTACCAGAAGGTGGTTGCTGGAGCAAAAGTTAAAAGATGCAGAATTATCTGAAGAAGAGCACCAGAATCTTATAAAGGACTTAGAAAGGAAAGAAACAGAAAACATGCGTTTGCAGAGGCAGAGGTTGGGTATGGATGATTTTGAGCCTTTAACTATCATTGGGCGTGGAGCTTTTGGTGAGGTATGTTCTTTGTACTACCTGTGCTCTTTCTTAGCTATATTTATGCAGTGCTGAGCATTCGGAGTGTACATTTTTTCCTTCTGGTGTTTGTAGTCGTCATATGTGTATCTGCTATTTTCAGATTCATTTTAGTCCCTGTGGAATTTGCAGGTACGGCTTTGTAGAATGAGATCAACTGGGGAAATCTATGCCATGAAGAAGCTCAAAAAGACTGAAATGCTCAGTCGCGGTCAGGTGTCGTATTTGAATTAAGCAAGTTATTGTCCTTAAGTACATGTGTTCAGGCATGCATACATATACAGTTATAGACGCATGCACACAGGCAGGCAGGTAGGCATGCAGGCAATATATGTACTTGTGTGCCTATGTGCCTATACATGTATATGTGCCTATGTGTATAAGCATAACCATAGTTGTACTTACGCCTATGTATATATGCACATACATATGCATAACTATAAGCATAGGCATACTGATGTGTAACTCTCTTTCGTGGAAGCACACTCCATTAAATGCTATAATACATTCAAAAATAATGGCAAAGACAGCTCTAGCTGACATTAAGAAAGATCTCTAAGATCATAGGAGTCCCAAGGAGATTGGAAAGAGAACATCCAAAGTACTGACAGGGGAGGAAAAATCAGCATCAAAATCAAATGATTGCAAGCATAGCACCCAAAAGTTGGTGCAGCCTCACTAGGCGACACCCAGAATTTATCATATTCTCCCCCCCTCCCCCCCCCCGCCCACAAAAAAACCCCATGGCTAGGTCTCATTCAGAGGAAGACAGGGTATCAGCCCTGGGCCACTTGAACTTAGGAACCTACCAAGCCCTTGCAAGGTGACAAATATCTTCTAGCACTTCTCTTTTCTTTTGCCACATGATTGGACTTGGAACAACTCTAGTTAAATCACCGAATGAAATGCGCAGCAGCCCTTCAAATATATCACGGGCAGCATGATATATATCAAAACCAACAAGGGATAATTTTGATTTTTCATCGAAAAGTACATCCCTACTGACAATTACCTTTTTAGAGATAGGATCATATAGTCTGTATCCTTTGCTCTCATTGCTGTATCCCACAAAAATGCATTTGATAGCCTTGTTATCCAACTTTTTTCTGAGTACCTTGGGAATGTGTGCATATGCTAGATACCCAAAGGTATAAAAGTGCCCAAGAGAAGGTTTTCGGCTGTTCCAAACCTCAAAAGGCGTGACATTCTTTAGTGCTTTGGTGGGGCATTAGTTTAAAACATGGCAAGCACACATAATGGCTTTCATCCAAAAACTGTGTAGCAAGCTCTTTGCTTTCAGCATACATTTGGCCATTTCCACGAGTGACCGATTCTTTCTCTCTGCAACCCTATTTTGTTGTGGAGTATAAGCAATAGTGAACTGATGAACAATGCCCTTCTGCTTCAAAAAAGAATTTAGCATAGAGGACATATATTCCCCCCCTCGGTCTGAATGGTGAGTCTTTACTTGACAGCTAGATTGGTTCTCAACAAGTGCTACAAAAGCCAAAAATGCATCATACACTTCTGAATTTTTCACTAAAGAATAGACCTAGCAGAAGTGAGTAAAGTCATCAATAAAAGCCGCAAAATAGTAACATCCACCTAATGACTTTATCTGCATAGGGCCACATACATCTGAGTGCACCAATTGTAACTTGGTTGTGGCTCTAAAAGCAATATCACGGGGAAACGAAAACCGATGCATTTTTCCCAAAATACATCCCTCGCATAAGTGCTCAGGAAATCTCTCCAAGAGAGGTAATCCATCTAGCATTTGTGTACGCTGTAAGAGCATCAAGCTACCATAGTTCACATGCCCTATGCGAGCATGCCATAACTCTACTTGTAAAATAGCAGGAGTAAGAGTGGATGCTAAATATGTTGATTGATCGACTGAAAGAGCATCCAACTCATATAACCCATGACAAAGAGTACCAGTCAAGACCAAAGTCATGTGTTCCTCATCTCACACCATGCATTTGTCATCATCAAAGATGACTTGCAATCCACACCGTGCCAAAGAAGAATAGATAGCAAATTCTTCTTTATACCTGGCACAAACAAAGCGTCTTGTAGGCGGAGAATTGAGCCATCAATGGTTGTGAGCATAATCTTCCCAATACATTTAACAGGGTATGATGCATTATTGGCACACTGTACAGATTTACTAACTGGAGCTGCACCAACAAAAGCGATTAAATCTTTGCGAGATGTGATGTGCCTAGAAGCACCATTGTCAAAAAACCAAAGTGCTTGCATCCTCAGTAGAGCTAAATGCTCTATC
Source organism: Lygodium microphyllum (assembly GCF_053477565.2). Classification (NCBI taxonomy): domain Eukaryota; kingdom Viridiplantae; phylum Streptophyta; class Polypodiopsida; order Schizaeales; family Lygodiaceae; genus Lygodium; species Lygodium microphyllum. The sequence goes on from NC_141141.1 coordinate 36,708,553, forward strand.
AGCCCAAGATGAGTCACAAGTGCATGTATAAAAATAATAGTATCTGTCTACAACAAAGGACGTTGACTCAGTAGTAGTGGAAGGAGCATCAGAAACAGACATTCCTGACTCCTTCTTCTCCTTGGCTATACGCTTTCTACACTTGTGATGTAGTGGCCTGGCTTCTTGCAATAATGGCATTTGCCCTTCTTGGCTTGTGTGCCTCCTTGTTTCTTATTACCGCGTGAAGTTCTTGAATTTCCAGAGCTTTGCTGAGATTTCTTTGCTTGGTTGCCTTTGCCCTTTTGTCATGCCATAAATGCCTGCTCAGAGGCTATGACATCTACACCACTGTTTCTTCTTGCTTGCTTCTTCTCTAAGAGCAAACTAACTAGCTGAAGAAAAGTAATTGATTTTGAGGCAATCCTCATGGTGAGGTTCAAGGCCGTATGAAAGGCCAAGTACGAGGGCGGAAATGAGTTCAATGTAATAGATATCAGTTGTGTATTTGAGTAATATTGCTCGACATTCATAAGCTGCTCACACAAGTCCTAAATTTTGTTTAGATAATCCTACATAGAATCACCCTCATCCATCTTTAGTGTCTCAAGCTCTTTCTTTAAGAAAGAGATGCGGGTCTCATTCTTGCCAGCAAGCATCTGCCCCAAAGTCAGCTAGGCTTCTCGTGAAGAAGCTGCAAACCAGATGTGAGGGATGTTTGACCGTTGAATTGCCAAGGCAATCAGTGACAAAGCCTGTGCATCACATGTATCCCATGCCTTTTGAGTTGCTGATCTTTGGGGAAGTGGCTGAAGTGGAGTAGGCTGAACAGGCTGAGGTACCTGTTGTGCATGTCCTCTTGGAGGAGGGGTAGCAATAGCCACAACTCCAGGACTGACTTCTTCTCCGCTTATGTAGTCCCAAAGATTCTTCACAATCACCACATTCTTCATCATGAAGGACCAAAGTGAGTAGTTGTTACCATCCAACCTATCCTCCTTGGATACATAGGTAAACGCATCACCTCCTTGATTTGTCATGATAATCAATGCCAAAAAGAGCAAAAAAAGTAATGTCCAAGTTGGACCAACTTGGAAATCTCAAAATTTCCAGAAATTACAGCAAGCATGTTGCTGCAATTAGCAAATTGAAGTTCACTCTGTCAAAACTGTCTGTGATGTACGCAGTCCAAGGTGCTTTTAATGCTCAACAACATTGTAGTAGCAAAAGCCCCAAAATATCTTGCCCCAAAATGCTCAAAAACAGTTTATTTCAGATTGACACTCTTGTACATTTACCAATCTCTGTACTGAGAATAAAAGCCCCAAAATTTCACAAAATCTCTACGTGAAAATGTGTCCCAGACACTTGGAAAAGTAGAGAAATGCTGCCCAAGCACAAGCCTTTTCGTGTGAATGAGATTTGAAATAAAAAATTGTTAAAAACATTTCCTTTTGCCTTGATGTGGACCGTCTGGAGTTGTGACAGCCGTATTGGTGGCAGACGGCACTGGTCAGAGCTGGAGGTGGTGCTGGTCAAGGTGGCTGGCCACAGGATACAGGCGTAGCTATAGTTGTGTGCAGTAGGCGTGGTGACACAGGCGCTGTTGAGGCGTGGCGAGGGCAGGTAACAGGCCAGGGGCATTGTGGAGCTAGGTGAAGGCAGCACACACTAGGCGGCATGTGGCACAGGGGTGGAGCAAGTAGGCGCAAGACTGGAAGCAATCGGGCATAGCTGGCAAACCGGATTGCTGGCGGATAGGCGGCTGTGCACAGGGCTCTAGGGCTGACTGTAGAGGGGGCACCTGTATAGGGCGTGAGCAGCGTTGATCGAGGGCATGGCCAACACAGTTAGGCGGTGCCAACGGGCACTGGGGGCTGACTGCAGAGGGGGCGCTTGTACAGGGCGTGAGCAGGCAGCATGTGAGCTAGAGGTGGGCAGCACTAGCACAAGCGGCCTTGAACTTGGTGGAGGCGCTGAGCAGTAGTTGTAGACCTGGCGAGAACTCTTGGAGGAGAGGTGAACTCAGCTTTGATACCAAATGTGAGAAGGTGGAGAGGATCGAAGCTCAGTTGAGTGTGCAGTAAACAGTGTGGAGAGTGAAGCACGACACCCAATGCAATAGTTTGAAAGAGTGTAAGATGAAAGTACAAGGTACAACCCTTAAAAAACCTTAGGGTTGTAAGAGGGTGTTCACACCTAAAAGTGTGTGCAACATGATAAGTGCCCGTAAATGTGTAACATAGGCACATAAAATGAAGAGAATGAATTTGGGGGAAAAAACCTCTTGAATGGAGAGTAAAAAGTGCCCCAGTGGTCCTACTAATCATCGACATTCCTCTGTGAGCGTAGGTGTGAGTGAAACCCAACAAAACGGTGTCAAGAAAAGTAATCGGATGGTATGCACTTATACCATATTAGAGAGATAGTAGGGTTTGTAGAAAAAAACAGTGTACAGTAAACATTGAGAGAAGAAAAGAAGAGCGAAGAATGATGAATGTCGAATCATGCTGATACAATGGAGCAAAGCTTAAAGATGATTGCACTGTCTTGGCTAATCAAGTAGCAATATCTTTAGGAAATCTGCACAGTGAAGGGAGCAAAACGCAGTCCTTTGGATAGTAGTTCCAGGAAGGTAATTGTTGAATGGTGAAGGATAGTTGTAGAGGGAGTGGAACACAATCCTCAAATGTTTTGAGAGAGGAGAGAGAATATTACTTGCAACCATTGTACCTTGGAGTGTATAGGATAGTTACCTGTCAATAGATAAATAGGTGCATGTATAAAGGGCTTGACCAATCTTGTCCATGAACTCATATAGAAGTCAAAGTGTGTTGCCCTTCATATCTTTAATATGATGGACACTATAGGTGGGTTGCAAAGCCTTCACAAGTGCTTTCGCATGAATCTACCAATCATGCCCCAATACCATGCATGCAAATGCAAGAGACTTTGGCTTTTCCCCATGTTTCCATTTAGCCCATTCGTGGCTAACCACACTACATAGGAGTCCTTGACGTACTCTGATCAGCCTTTTCACAACAATGAACATATAGGTAAATCGAGTTTGGAATGACTTTAGGATCTCCAAGTCATTGTTTGCCCTATATATTGCTAGGACCTTTGGCTTTTTGCATGACAAAATTCACCATGCTATTGATGCTTTTGCAAGAGGAGACAAGAATCTCTATTCCGTCTATGTACGTTTGACTATCCATTACATAATACATTGCAACCATATCTTGCCCATTTGCCCTTAAGAGACTCCAACTCTATAGTCGCAACTACCTTTTCCTTTCAAAGCCCAATAGAGCAAAGAGCTTCATGGAAAGGATCATCCCATTCACATCTTATACAAGAGACTACTTGCATAACTTTGTAATGAGTTCCATGTACAATGTTGAAAGACAAGGCACATTGAATGAATAACTTAGTCAACTCCCTTGTGGCCTCCTTCATTGGTTGCTTTTGAAACCCAACTTTTACACTTTGCCTCCTCAATAAAGGAAGGGCTGTTCTTTTCTTGTGTGGTGCATTACCGGAACTCTCACCTACAATATTACCGTGACTATCTTCACCTACTCCGAAGCTAGAGTCTTGACTTTGCATTTCAGTCAGCTCCATGCCAATGTCAAGGGAAAGCTCCTTGAGATGTTCAGGGTCTTACACTACATCCAAATCTAGGCCTAGCTGCTCAGCCTTCCAAGCCTTGAGTGGCTCATGAACATGTTTGGGAACTATTGAGCATTTGTCTATTCCAAAGCCCTTCGTGTGGGTGAGATGTGCCTTAAATCTAGTCAAAGGTGCGTCATAATCATTGGCACAATACCTGCACATCCACTTTGATGTGTTGGAACTTGCAAACTTTCCCAACAAGGTCACATGCCTCCAAAGGTTATCGGACTTTTGAGGCATGGTGATTCGTGAACTTGTAAGTTGGCAAGTTGCTGTTGTAATTTGCAGCAAAATACAACAAAAAGTAAGATATTGTTAGAAAGAGAGACATAGATTTTCAATCTACAACAGAAGTTAGTGCGGAGTTCATATTGTAGAGTGTGGTCAATGAGAGAGAGAGAGAGAGAGAGAGAGAGAGAGAGAGAGAGAGAGAGAGAGAGAGAGAGAGCTTTTACGAAAAAAAAAGAGAGAGAGAGAGCTCTACTCCAGCTGTCCTTTTTGTGTGATTTTTCTGTGTTAAAGTCTTGGTAGACTTTCATCTGTTTTCTTTGCTGACCTGATGGTTTGATGTAAATATTTACTATTTAATTCAATTATCTTCACGGAGAGAGAGAGAGAGAGAGAGAGAGAGAGAGAGAGAGAGAGAGAGAGAGAGAGAGCTTAACGACTACCAATGGCCAAATTGGGCTATGAGACCAAAATGTTACATTTGAAAAGTCAGGGAATTCCAAAATAGTTGTCACGTAATGCTATGTCTAACAAAATGAAAAACAAACAGCTAACAATACATAGCTGATGAGTACAAAATGATGTCTAAGCCAAATACAATGTGGAATTGCTCAAAAGGCACTCTCATCCCATGATTCATGAATTTGATGTTTTAGGTTGAAGGCACAATTGCAAATAACTAAGCGTCACTTTTAGTTGCTTTCATAGGGGAAAAAGATGTTTCAAGATAGAGCATGCTTTTTGGAGTCAAAATGTCACCTTTCAATTGACGCCTTAAAAATGTGCGAAACATTTATTACTCGTTTTGTATGTTTTCTACCTTGGGACATGTGTTTCCATGCAACTATGGTGGTTAGAGCACTTGGGACCCCTCTTTGGTGGATGACACACATCAATGCCTCCCTCAACTGTTCCCATGAGAGCCACTGGCTATTGGATAGTTTGCCCTTGATCATCTTGTACACTCCTTCCTTCATTTACAACATTTCTTCATTCACTTCAGAGTTCTCCTTCTTTGTTTGTGTTTTTGCATTTTTGCATTTTGGATTTGTGTTTGAGTTTATTGTATTTCAATTGTGGTCGTACACTTGGTGTTTTCTCTTGCAAAACTTGCATATCTCCACACTATTTACCACCCCCTCCTTTGGTAGATACTTAGAGTTCATGGTGTGGTCCCTTGGCTAGGTGCCTTGTTCAACCTCTATCAATTGCTGCGTTTTCTGTTGACGCCTTGGTTTATTTTGTTTGGAGCTGCTGCACACTTGGTGACTATTGCATAGGCTGTCCATACAATAGCTGATTTCACCAACTAGCGGTTGGTTAGCCTGTTGGACCTGGTGTTTTCAGCCTGCAGCTGCTGCTTGATCTTCCACTATCTTTGGGAGCTGTTTTCTGCACCATTGCTGCTGCACACTTCACCAAATCAGTCTACATCAGGTTTAGCCTTGTGTTTTTGGGATAGTTGTCACTAAATTGATTGCTTATTCTGTATTTAATAAATTTATGTCAATAAATTAATGACTCACTTTTCTTTAAGTGTTGATGATGATCTAGCATGGCCATGAGACCATTTAGAGACCAATATTCCTAGTGCATCACTTAATGGGGTGATCAGAGGACTATGACGGGGATATCTGGTACAGGCAATACAAGTTATGAAGGGGGAAAGAAGTGTCTGCCAAGTGTAAGAGTGTACATAAGAACCAAGGAGTTACACATAAATGAAGATGGATTAAGTTTTAAGAAGAGGAAGTGCATTAGCATTGTGTATATGTATTTACGTGTACATCCGAGGACACCTAGGAATGTTTACTTGTGTGTAATAAGCATTGCATTCATTTGGGGTCATCCTCTCCCTTACAAGTTAAGGTTTAAGGTTTTTTCTTTCATTAAGAAAGACAAGAGAGGTAATTCTCTCACTAAGAAAGATGAGAGACGTAATCCTCTAGAAGTGGGAGGAGAGAAGTGATTTTCTCTTTCTAAGGTCTAAAATGACACAAGCTTTTGTGTGGAATTCAATCTTAAGGTTGAGGCCCAAGGCAATTTAATGAACTCTTCTTAAGGTGGTTGCATGGACACAAGTTAAGAGTACAATTTAAGAAGCTGTTTTTTTTAAAAGACATGGTGAATCCATTTTTAAAATATCTCACGATAGAAAGACGATCTCTAAAAATGCCCGCCCGAGGTATCGGAAACAATGAGATCTACAACTTTCGTGTTGGACATTTTTTCATCTGAGCAACACACAGAGAGATATCTCGAAATTGGTGTGGTAGAGTATGTCCTGGAACAACCACATCTTGCATAAAGATCAACTCAAGTCTCTTTCCAAGAAGAGAAGCTCTTGAAAGCCTATATAAGAGGAGGCTCTCCTTGGGTGTGAGCAGAGGTGAAGGAAGCATCACTTTGCATGCATCCAAGAGAAGAGAAGATGCAAGTGCTACGGAAGCTCTGTTGAAATCAAGTGCTGCGGAAGCTCTTCTGAAATTAAGTTCCAAGAGGAGAAGAGAAGGTGCAAGTGCTGCGGAAGCTCTACTGAAATCAAGTGCCAAGAGGAGAGCCCTACACATATTGTGTAGGAGAGAAGGAGACTCGAGAAGAATCAAAAGGTGCCAACTTCCAAGTTGTGCAAGTGTTAGCCGGTTGTATACCGTGCAAGGAACCGTGATCTTGTTTCCAAGATTTACAAGTAAGAACTGGTTTATGTGTAACGGAGGAGCTTGCTCCTTGTCAATAATATAACTCCACAAGGGGGGGGGGGATTGGCCTATCTTCCAGTCCCTTGTGTGTTGTCAATTTCTCTCTCTCTCTCTCTCTCTCTCTACATCTTTCTTTTCTCTCATATGTTCTCTCTCTGTGCTAGCATAATATTCACCATATATATTTTAAGTATATAAGAAAGTCGAGTGTGTATCTGAGATCTTATAACAGTGGTATTAGAGCAGGTCTCTTTGCTTTTCTCAAGGTAAAGGCTATTCTTGCAAGAAGTAGGTAAACTGATGAAGCACCTACAAGTGAGCAGTTACAGGCTCAATTGACAAAGTATTGTAGCTTATTGGAGATTCCCGAAGTACAATTGATTGACAACTTAACGGCAAGGGAAGAAGTTACGTATGAAGGACCGAATCCTCCAAAAGATGGTGATACTGGAGGAAACACCATTGCACCAATTGATGGTGAAGGTGCAAAGCATCCAATTGCTGAGAAGCTTCCTAGAAGGAAGGACTCTGAGGTCAAGAAGAGTAAAAAGATGTCACCTCGAGTGAGGGGGATAAGGAGGGAATCATCTCCCTCAGCAACCAGCTACTCCCTTGATTACTCAAGTTCCTTCTCCTCCTCATCAACTTGTAGTTTTTACTCTCTTGGTTCTAAGTCTTGTGCAATCCGCAAACGGATAAAGAGGGACCATAAGAGGAGCAAGCTTAAGAAGACTAAGACTTTCAAGTTTGGCGATAAGGATATAAATTTTGACTCTTGCTTTGGTAAGAGAGATCCTGCTAAGGCGTTAGCCTTTGTCAGGCAATTTGAAGTTGCTTTTTCCGATGGTAATTTCTTAGAAAAGTCCAAGCTCAGGCATGTAGGCATGCACTTGAAAGACACCGCTAGCAATTGGTGGTTGACTCTCATTTTGGAGGGAAGGAAACCTACGACTTGGGAAAAGTTCAAGAAGAAGTTTTATGCTCAGTTCTTGCCTCCTGATTTTGAGAATGATGTCAAGAAGGAGTGGGATTGGTTAGGCCAGAAAGAGCATAAGAATGTCACTAGTTATGTGGACAAGTTTTGGTCTATTTTTCTCAAGGTTACTCCTTTCATGGAGATCAGCGATGAAGAGAAGAAAAGGAAGTTTGAAGCTGGCCTACTCCCTCATTTACACAGAACCATGGAGGTGTATCCACATGAAACCTCATCTCGTATGATGGAGTCTGCCATCATAGTTGAAAGTTTGCATACACCTGGTACATCTCGAAAGTTGGAGATGAGTTCTTATAGAGCTAGACAAGAGTAGCTCTATGATCAACCAAGAGACAGGACTAATTGAAGAAGACTTATCTTTATCCATGACCAATATTCAAAGCCAGAGGGTAACAAAAAGAAGCGCAAGTATCTCTCACCCTCTGAGATACAAAAGTACAAAGAGGAAGGAAGGTGCTTTCTTTGTGGTAAGTTAGGGCATATGAAGCCTGATTGTCCTCACAAAAGGAAGGAAGCAAATGTGGTTAAAGATCCTCCTCTGCCATCCTCAAATTTTATTTCGGATGTGCAAGCTAACACTCATTCAAATGAGAAGAAAAGACAACTCTTAAAGGGTTGGGGAACACTCAACAATCAATAAGTTTTGATACTCTTTGATGCAGGGTTCATAGATAATTTTGTGTTAGCAGATACTGTTGAAAGACTACAATATATTCCACCGGATCGATTGGGAACACCAATTGGATCAGGTTTGGCATTTGAAGGACTTATAACCAATTCTACTCCAATCCAAGGGAAGTTGAATCTTAGAATTGGGTCTTATTGCGACCAAGAATCTTTTTTACTTGCACCCATCGGTAACTGTGATGTTATCTTAGGCATGCCTTGGCATTACAAGATTAGACCTCTTCCCAATTTTGTTAAGAAGATCCTTGCATTTCAATTTAAGGGTCGAAACATAGTATGCATTGCTGATTGTTGGAGATTGGCCGGTGCCAATTGTTAGTCATGTTAGCATGTCTAAAGAAATGAAGAAAACTATTTTTACGTACATGATTTTTGTGAGAGAGTCAAAAGAAGCTAATGATTTAAGGACACTTGGTGCCTCTAATGAACACACAATACCAACTAATGCTTCTAAGTCTCAAACTTTAAAAGAACCACTCTCTTTAATTGATCAAGCTAGATATGCTTTTGTTAAACAATATGAAGATTGTTTTAGTGATTCACTCCCAGGAGAGTTACCTCCTAAGCGCCCAAAAGATCACACAATTGATCTTATTCCAGGCAGTTCACCACCTAACCAACTGCCTTACCGAGTAAGTGCAAGTCAGCAAGAGGAGATCCTAAAACAAGTAAACGAACTGTTGAAAAAAGGGTTAGTTCAACCTAGCTCTTCTCCATATTGCTCTCCAGTCTTACTTGTTCAAAAGAAAGATGGTTCTTTCCGCATGTGCATAGACTATAGATTTTTGAATAAGATCACAATCAAGAATTGTTTTCCTATCCCAAGGATAGATGATATCTTGGATAAGTTGCAAGGGGCTAGTATCTTTAGTCACATTGATCTCAAGAGCGGCTATCACCAGATATGGATAGCACCTGAAGATGTTCATAAGACAGCTTTTTGTACAACATTTGGACTATATGAGTTTTTTAGTCATGCCATTTGGTTTGACTAATGGATGCGCCACATTCAATCGAATGATGGAGAGAATTTTCAGACTCACTCAAAGTTCACAGGTATCTTCTTTGATGACATTGTAATATTTTCACGGTCTGAAGAAGAGCATAGAAAACATCTATCTATTGTTTTTCAAGAGCTTTGCAAGCATAGACTACATGTCAATGCTAAGATGAGTGAATTTTTCCTTTCAGAAATTCATTACTTGGGCCATATTGTTTCTCACAATTTGGTGAGAATGGATCTTGAGAAGATTCGAGCCATTGTTGATTGGCCTACACCTACTTTTGTACATGAAGTTAGAAGTTTCTTGGGCCTATGTGTCAGAAGTGGTGCAGCAATGGAAGCGTATAGAATATGCTGAAATAAATGCTGAAACACAAGACAGAAGAAAGAATGAACACAGTAGACAGATGAGAACTCAGATGTATGCTCGGGAAATGGAATCCATATCGAACACTAGACAGCAGCATACAACGGTGAGTCACTGGCTGCGTGGGCACCTCAGCACCGGCTTCTCTCTCCCTGAAGGATCTCCACTGATGGCTGAAGCACCAAAGACTGTGGAGGAGGAGCCCTATAAATAGCCACAAAAGTGGGGAGCATAAAATGCAAGTCGGCCAACATTTAATGCTGGTCGGCCAGCAACAAATGCTAAATAATACATCATAAATGGCTACAAAAATGTGCCATAAAATACTGCATAAAATGCTACATAAAATGCCCAGCCTCTGCACACAGACTCACACCATGAGCTGACTCATATCTGCTAACACCCTCTCTCAGATCATGTGTGATTTGATACAATAAAATAATGATGGAGAATCATAAACTACACAACAAAGAAACACCAGAAGGACCATGGATGTCCAAGCGGTGAGTGGCCAGCCCACCACCAAGATGCCTCGGAGAGTATCTGATGTCGATGTCGATCGTACCAACAACACCTGAAAATAGAGAAGACTCATAGCAGCTCTCTGTGTAATGTCACCTATGTCACTCAGGACATACAAAGCCAATCTGCCAAACATGTCTCTGAACATGTGACCATGGATTCCCCGCCTTTGGCCAAACCACCAAAGTGTCCCCTCATGTGAGCTCCAGACGAAAGCCTCTCGCTCTCTGTCAAAAAGAACAGCTCATCATGAACCCAGAAATCAACTCCAGTCTCTAGGATTTCACTGCCAGATACCGTCGATGCGTCAGGGACATCCCTCTCTGGATCCTGTGCATCTATATCAAAATATAGATGAGGCACTGCAGCCCCACCAACACCCGCTCACACTCCCGCTCTGGCACGAGAGTCGTGAGGGATGACCTCATCACCACCACTAGAAAGCAGCCGAGGAAGGGGCCACCAAGCCCTTCCCGCGATCTGAAGAAGAGGATCCCTTCTGCGCCTTGGACTTCCCCTTGGTCGGAGGATCGGAGTCGGAGTCTGATGAAGGAGAGGACTCATCGGTAGAGTCAGCATCCCGCTTCGTCTTCTGCTCCTTCTTCTTGGAAGCCGCTAACTTCTTGCAGTCCTTCCGCAAATGTCCCTGCTTACCACAGTGGTAACACTGGGCTTTCGACTTCTTCTTCCCGTCACCCCTCTCTGAAGCTACATAAGCCTCACCTCCATAATGTGCCGGAAGCCGCCCCTGTAATCTCAAGGATGTCGCATGGTTGTCCTCATCAAAATCTTTAGGAAGAGGAAAAGGACGGAGAGGTCGAGCAATAGCTCCACAGACGATGTACCATAGCCGCTTCTGCACAAACCAAGCTTTCATGACAGCACTCCATGTGAGATAATCAGGTCCATGTAACTTATCTTCACTTGAGGTGCACGGAGGGGCCATCTGGAGGAGGTAGAAAAGAGAAGTAGAAGAAAAGAAGGTCGTTTGGAGAGTGAGCACAGCCAAAACGCAACCAAAAACACCAAAATTAGTGAGTTCACATGCAATATAACCCAAAGGCTGACCAGAATAAGCCAAAAGCTGCTGCACAAAGTGAAAAAATCAGTCAAAAACTGCCAAAAACAGCAAAAACGGCCTGAATAATCAGAAAAACAGGCAAAAATAATGCTGTAAACAGCAAAACGCAGGTTGCAAACTGAATAAACAGGGGCTAAAGACTGTTGCCAGCAGTTTGATGAAGGAAACACGGGCAGCAAAGAGTGGAACAGCAGTAAACGCAAATCTGTCCAGAAAAACACAAAACGCAAAACGCAAATGCTGAAACACTGTCGCCAGCAGCAAATCAGCAGTCGCCAGCAGGAAGGACAGCCGCCTGATCAACAAGAAGGGTGTAAATCCTGAAAACAGCAAGAAAACACAGCACAAATAGGTTGCAGTCTGAAATCTGATACCATGTCAGAAGTGGTGCAGCAATGGAAGCGTATAGAATATGCTGAAATAAATGCTGAAACACAAGACAGAAGAAAGAATGAACACAGTAGATAGATGAGAACTCAGATGTATGCTCGGGAAATGGAATCCATATCGAACACGAGACAGCAGCATACAACGGTGAGTCACTGGCTGCGTGGGCACCTCAGCACCGGCTCCTCTCTCCCTGAAGGATCTCCACTGATGGCTGAAGCACCAAAGACTGTGGAGGAGGAGCTCTATAAATAGCCACAAAAGTGGGGAGCATAAAATGCAAGTCGGCCAGCAACAAATGCTAAATAATACATCATAATTGGCCACAAAAATGTGCCATAAAATACTGCATAAAATGCCCAGCCTCTGCACACAGACTCACACCATGAGCTGACTCATATCTGCTAACACTATGTTCATACTACATGAGGTTCATATGAGGTTTTGCATATGTTGCATCTCCTCTACATGAACTTACTAAGAAGCGAATGCCTTTTTGCTGGGGATCAAGGCAACTACAAAGCCTTTGAAAGAATTAAGTTTCTTGTGACTCAAGAACCAGTTCTCATAGTTCCGGATCTTCAAAAACCTTTTGAAGTTCACTGTGATGCTTCTGGGGATTGTATTGGAGTTGTGCTTAACCAAGAGCATCATGCAGTAGCATTTGAGAGCCGACGCCTCAAGGATCATGAGCTACATGCTCCAATATATGAGAAAAGAGCTTATGGCAGTGGTACATGCTCTTGAAGTATGGAAACACTATTTACTTGGTGCAGATTTTGTTATTAAAACAGATCACCAAAGTCTAAGATACTTTCTCACTCAGAAGAAGCTCTCAAAGAAATAGATGCGTTAGGCAAATTTCTTATCTATGTTTCATTTTCAAATCCTTCATACATCTGGAACTAAGAATGTGGTAGCAGATGCTCTATCACGGTGACCTCGAGTGAATGTAATCACAATTGTTTACCGTAACGAGTTCATGGATTTACCCAAAATGTATGCAACTGATTCCGACTTCTCAATCATATGGGATCAACTTAACTCAGGTCAGTCGATTACACCTTACTCAATTCGAGATGGTTATTTGTATCATTATTAAGCAATTTGTGTAGCATTACCATTGTGACACAAGGTAATGGATGAAGCACATGCATCCCCATATGTTGGACATAGGGGTATTCTATCCACTACTCAAGCATTGGAAAGATATTTCTTTTGGCCCACTCTTAGAGCTGACATTGAAAGATATGTCCGCGAGTGCAAGATATGCCAAAAAGTAAAGTATAACAAGCATAAACTACCTGGTCTATTGAAGCCATTACCTACTCCCAATGAGCCTTGGGAAAGTATAGCCATGGACTTTATCATGGAGCTTCCTTGCACACAAGCAGTCAACGATGCAATCTGGACTATCATTGATAGATTCAGTAAAGCAAGCTTACTTTATACCTGTGCGAAAGACAATCAAAGCTGATCATATGGCTAAGCTATTCATTGCTCATATTTTCAAGCATCACGGCATGCCTAAGTCCATTATAAGTGATTGAGATCCCCACATGACCAGCCTCTTATGGCTAGCTCTCTTCGAGAACCTTATCATTCTCAAACGGATGGGTAGAGTGAAAGTGCTAATTCTACTGTTTTGGACCTTTTGAAATCATACGTCTCTAATAATAAAAGAGAATGGGAAAAGTATTTGCCTTTAGTAGAGTTTGCATACAATAATATGGTGCACTCTAGTACTGGTAAGGCACCCTTTGAGATCATCTATGGTAAGCCTTATTTACCACCCATTCTTCTTACGAAGGATAAGATCTTTACAGCATATGAGTTTGTCAGAGACATTGATACAACTTTCACTCAAGTAAAAGCTGCTATCCAAAGGACACAAGAGAAGCATAAACGCGAAGCTGATAAGTATCGTCGTAAGTTAGATCTCAAGTTGGGACAATATGTGCTTCTTAAGTTTGAGAAGGCTTGCTTGAAGAAGCAGAAAGATCAAAAGGGTAAAGTGGTTAAGCTTTCTAATTGCTATTATGGCCCTTTCAAGATCACAGATAAGATAAACGATGTGACTTTTTGTTTGGATCTACCAAGTCATTGGAACATTTATAATGCTTTCCATGTAAGTTTGCTACGTCCCTATATTGGAGAACCTCCAATGGAACCAATCAAGGAAGATTTACCTAACATTGACGAAATAGAAGAGTTCCTTGTGCGTGAAAGAATTTTACACCATCAGGACAATACTCTAAGGTCAAGTAAGATATTATGGAAGTATCTGGTTAAGTTTAAGAATTATCCCCCATTGGATGCTTAGTTTATGACTAAGAGAGAACTACAAGACTTTTCAGATCTTCTTAAGGACTTTGCATCCCCTCTACAGTTGAGGTCAACTGTTTAGAAGCCGGAGGGATGTCACTAAATTGATTGCTTATTCTCTATTTAATAAATTTATGTCAATAAATTAATGACTCACTTTTCCTTAAGTGTTGATAATGATCTGGCATGGCCATGGGACCATTTAGAGACTAGTATTCCTAGTGCATCACTTAATGGGGTGATTAGAGCACTGTGACAGGGATATTTGGTACAGGCAGTATAAGTTATAAACGTAAGAGTGTAAGAGTGTACACAAGAACCAAGGAGTTACACATAAATGAAGATGGATTAAGTTCTAAGAAGAGGAAGTGCATTAGCATTGTGTATATGTATTTATGTGTGCCTCCGGGGACGCTTAGGAACGTTTACTTGTGTGTAATGAGCATTGCATTCATTTGGGGTCATCCTCCCCCTTACAAGTCAAGGTTTAAGGTCTTTTCTTTCATTAAGAAAGACGAGAGAGGTAATTCTCTCAGTAAGAAAGACAAGAGATGTGATCCTTTGGAAGTGAGGAGAGAAGTGATTTTCTCTTTCTAAGGTCTAAAATGACACAAGCTTTTGTGTGGAATTCAATCTTAAGGTTGAGGCCCAAGGCAATTTAATGAACTCTCCTTAAGGTGGTTGCATGGACCACAAGTTAAGAGTACAGTTTAAGAAGCTGTTTTTTTTTTAAAGACATGGTGAATTCATTTTTGAAATATCTCACGATAGAAAGACGATCTCAAAAAACGGCCGCGTGGGTTATCGGAAACAACGAGATCTATAACTTTCGTGTATGACGTTTTTTCATCCGAGCAACACACAGAGAGATATCTCGAAATTGGTGCTATAGAGTAGATCTTGGAACAACCACATCTTGCATGAAGATCAACTTAAGTCTCTCTCCAAGAAGAGAAGCTATTGAAAGCCTATACAAGAGGAGGCTCTCCTTGGGTGTGAGGAGAGGTGAAGGAAGCATCACTTTGCATGCATCCAAGAGGAGAAGAGAAGGTGTAAGTGCTGCAGAAGCTCTACTGAAATAAAGTGCCAAGAGGAGAGCCCTACACATATTGTGTAGGAGAGAAGAAGATCCAAGAAGGATCAAAAGGTGCCAACTTCCAAGTTGTGCAAGTGTTAGCCGGTTGTATAATGTGCAAGGAACTGTGATCTTGTTTCCAAGATCTACGAGTAAGAACTGGTTTATGTGTAACGGAGGAACTTGCTCCTTGTCAATAATATAACTCCACAAGGGGGGGGGGGGGGTGGCCCATCTTCGAGTCCCTAGTGTGTTGTCAATTTCTCTCTCTCTACATCTTTCTTTTCTCTCATCTATTCTCTCTCTGCGCCAGCATAATATTCACCATATATATATTTTAAGTATATAAGAAAGTCGAGCTATCTCGGATCTTATAACAATAGTGCAGCCTGCAGTGCTGTCCATTGCCATTTACAACAGTTGGTTTGCATACTGCAACTCAGAATCCACTCGAAGCATGACATACTCTCCAGGTCATGTTTAGGTTTGAGGTCTTGTATTGACTCTTGCATAGTGTGTTTACAACATTTAACATTCATTTGTTCTTCTCTTTCTCTAAGTTACTCTTCAGCTTCAAGTTGTACTATTTATCACTTTGTATTTTGTCTCGTACATTTGTGTTTATATTATATACTTGAGTATTTATTTACACAACTAAGCACTAATCTAACAATGGTACAAGAGCTACCTTCTCCATTGTACTCAGCTTGTGAGTTGCTGTTGGTACAGCTGCCATTGAGTCTCAGCTCGGCAGCATGGCTAGAGTTTAGTTTTTAGCCACATGCCTAGTTGTGTGTCCAGCCTCTCAAGTTTGGAGAGCTGTAGGAGCAAAATGAGATTTATGCTTCTTGATTTTTCGTGATGAACATTAAGAGGAGAGTGTTTTGCATCCATCTAGAGGTGTTGGACAACTGGGAATTAATCTCTTTCTTCTCCTTTCTATCTCTTTTGGGCTGTGTAAGCTCTGTTTTAGAACATATTAAAATTGGAGTTTGTTGTTTACAGCAGATAAGTGGCTTGGGTTTGTGGAAATCAATAAATTTGGTGTGGACATTGGAATTTCTTGTTGAACACATTCCAACCAAAACCTTAATTTGCCCTTGTTTTGGAACACCAAAATCATTGAATATTCAAGGCAAACATTAGGGAAAATGAATTTTGACACGTAGGTTTGATTTCCTACCATTGAAAACATTAACCTTAGCATCCAATCTTAGGGCAAATTCATATCAAAGATTAGGGTTTGTGGGTTTACAGATTTGAATTGCTTTAATTTGATAGTGATTTGAAGGTGCGTTGGTGAGGGAAAAGCTTGATGATTGTTGGGCAAGCAAGGCTGAGGTCTCATTTGATGAATTGGATTGGTCTAGGATTGAGATTCATGTAACTTCCTCATTTATTGCAGTGACAATAGTGGTGAGACCATGGACACATTTTTGAATGTCATGTTCATCAACATTGGAGTGATTGTAGCTTTGCATACTTGAAGACACATTGATTTGAGAGATTCAAAGCTTGTTGGTCAAGGTTGACGAGAGCAATTGCGGACATATCAATTGGAGCGAATTCGGTCCATTGAAGGACCAAGTATGCAAGGAATCATCAGAAAAAAAGAGTGCTGCTAGTCTATGACAAGCGTGTTGATCACACAAGTGGATGACAATTGGTTTGTGTAAAGGCTCATCTTCTTATTAGATCTTTTTGAGAGGGTTAAGTAAAATCCTTTTGATCTTGTTTGAAGGTTTTTCTGCTTATTAGATCTTTTTGAGAGAGTTAATTAAAATCGTATGCAGTAATAGACTGCTCTATGTATACACACAACAAATGCATGACCTTACGCTTATGTGTATTCATCTATTCATAGATCTATTCAGAAAGTTCCAATTTGCCTTACACAACAAATTTCCATAGGATCTAAAATTGATATATATCCTCTAGAACATTTGTATTGCAAAGTCATAGGCATGCAAGCTAGGATGCCGGGACACCGTTTTGAAATGTGGGACCTGACCCAATCACGACGCGGGATAAGGGTGTTCCAAAGTGTGATCCAACCAAACATGAGCTCTTTTGTATAAAATAGAAAAGCTTTGATTTGTATTTCACACTTGTATATAGCAACAAATGTTCAAGTTGTACTCACTTTGTATATAGCATAGGAACAATCTTTTATGATGTGCAAGATAGTTTAGTAGGTTAGTTTTTACTCCTGTAGTTGAGTGACTTATGTTTTCTAGAGAGATTGTTTTGGCTTTTCGTCAAACTAGACTTTGTTTGTAGACTTCTTGGACCTTGGCGAACCCAACTTAGAAGAATCGCCTTGCCATAGGTTTTTTCCTCAAGACTTTCGTCTAGAGACTTTTTAAGGTAGGATGAACTTGAATTGCAAGTTGCCTAATTCAAAGATTTTTGACGACAATTTGGAGAAAACCTCCTTCACCACTCCAAGATCTCTGGATATTGATATTCTTGAAGATATTTTGCCCCCCCTCTCTTCAACTATAAAAAGAGAGGGGAGGTGACCAAAGTATCAAGTGATCATTTTATGCTTATAGAAGTGTGCTTTTGCAAATTTTTGTACTTTTATCCCTCTCTACCGAGGCATCACTATCTCTCATCTCATTCTTGTCTCCAAACTTCTTACTCTCTTCCTCTTCTCCCCAGACTTCACTTCTCTCTTGTCTTTTCACCAAACTTTTGTATCGAGCCTTTGTCTCTAGATTTCTCTCTCTTCCCTTTTCTCTCTAGATTTCATACTCTCTTCTCTTCCCTTTAGACTTGTTGCTCTACCTCTACTTCTCTGTACTTCTAGATGTAGATCTCTCTCTCTCTCTCTCTCTCTCTCTCTCTCTCTGTCTCTCTCTCTAGACTTCAGGTCTTTGTCTATCTTGGCTCCTCCCTCAAGACTTCTTGACTCCAGGTTTCTTTGTTTGACTTTTTCTCTTTCCTAGACTTCTTTGCCTCCAGACTTCTGTGTTGACTTCTCTCCTTCTCGAGACTTCTCTGTCTAACTTCTTTGTAACATTTTCCCTCTTCCCTCTTTCCTCTTTCTTGTGGACTCTCCTTTCCTTTCTAGACTTCTCTTTTCTCTTTGCTAAAACTTCCTTTTGGGTCCTCTTTGCATTAACAAGCAACATCAAGGAATTTGAAGACATATAGATTGGTTTTGCAGAGTGAGCATATTGCTCTAAGGAACCCCCGCTCAACTCATACATGCATTGTTACATGATAACCACCTTACAATTTGGCGATAACAGTGGGATACGGGTTTGCAATTTGCTAATAGTTGGAAGTTCGAAGTATATACCTACAATCCACTTTGGCAAATCCTTCGATGTAATTCTTGTTTTCACTCTAGAAGCTCTCTTCTAGTTTTTAGTAGACTCCAAGTCCTGGGACGCTCTCCCGCATGCCAAAACATAAGTAAGTCCGAAATGACTAGCACAGGTATGGGAGTTGGTAGCGATCGGGGATAGGGGTTGATGCCCTTGAACCTCTTCAGAAGACATTAGGAAGAATTGATATAAAGCTGTATACCTTCAATGGGCTAGCCACAAAAGATCTTGAAGACCATGTGTGTCGATTTTGCAGCTTATGTCAAAGTAGAGGGGTAGATAGGGAGGATCCATTTCTCGTACTCTCCCCCTCCACCCTAGAGGACAGTACGGATAAATGGTATAGCCATTTTTTGAAGAACCACTCTGCGACTTGGACATTCCTCAAGGAACTCATGACTTCCTTGAGGCTTACCGTTTGGGAAATCGAGAGGTTTACATCATCCAATACCTCGACTTACTAACGTATATTGATGAAGAGACGTTCCCCAATCTCCCTACATGAGCAAAAGTATTAGTGGTCTGCCCTCCGACTTACCTTGGAGACTTCATGAAATGATGATGGATTACTACATAGCTTCTGAAAAACACTCAATAAACGATTTACAAGACTTTGGTGGTCGTTGCCAGCGTTGATGTATGCAAGCTCTCCTCACAATCAAGTATGTTATTATCCTCATCATCGAATACTTTTGATGATGTTGTTACACAATTAGCACATGAGTTGCAGGCCTTGAAAATGCAAAAAATAGAAGCAAATGGACAACGTGCAATAGAGCTCTTAATGAAGGATATTGAGGAACTCAAGAGTGCAATTATATCCACCATAATGGCCATTGCTCCTTGGTGTACCCATTGTCAAGAAAAAGGGTACATAGGGACAAAAATTGTCAAGAACAAGGGCATGTAGGGACAAAAATGAAGTGTGGGAAAGATTTTCTCAACACCCCCTCTCAAGCCCAAAAAGCAAGACAAAAGAGGCGTGAGGTGAAGAGAAGAAAATTCACTTGTAATCTGAGAATACCACTTGAAAGGAGATGGACGAAGATAGTTAGGAGACTAGATGAGTGATAAAATCCGAAACACAACCTTGAATGAGAAGCCACTAGCTCCGTTACACCATGATGGAGGGAATATGAAGACCCTAGTCACACAATCCCTGTAAAAAATCCAAGGGCCCTGATCGAAGTAGATCTTCAAGATGTATGGTTTCAGTAGAGGTAAAACTACTCAAAAGAGGGTTAAGCCTCGAAAGTAAAAGATGGTGTGTGAGGAATTTCGAGAGTAGTAGGGTCCCCCTTTGAAATTGGAGAAGTAGGAGGCCCCTTTGAAGTTGAAGAAGTAATGGAAGCCCTTTTTGGATCCCCCTTTGAAGGAGATAGGAAATCCAAATACTCGTTGTTCACAGACTCTAAGGTATTTGATGACGAAGGAAGTTCCGCCGATTGTGTAAAGAAGGTATTTGGGGCTTGAAAGCAGAAACTTAAGAATGCCTAGAGGTGGCCTCTCAAACTTGAGTAGAAGAGGGTGGAGTAGTAGGTGGCTTAGGGCGAGAGCCAAGGATGGGGGAGAGTTGTTGATACTCAATGGAGTGGATTGCTGGGATAGTAGGTGGCTTAGGGCGAGCCAAGGATGGGAGAGAGTTGTTGATACTTAGTGGAGTGGATTGTGGAAACTTGGGTTGTGGAAATCACTGAATTTGAAAGAAGGTGGGGGAAATCTCCATGGCGCATTGTGGTGGTCTCTAAGAGGACTTCTTGTGTTTGGAGGTCTTAGAGCCTCCGTTTGCTTGTGAGGAGTTAGTGTGTGTCGGATGTGGCTTATGGCCTTGTGCATAGAAAACTAAGAGCCAGTGTAAAACGATCTCTGTGGCTCAAAATGGAGAGGTAGCACAAGGAGTTCTTGGTGGAAGATGCATATACTTTGGTGGGTTAGGGAGGAAAGGTCGTTGTCGACAATCTTCGGTGGTGTAACCAGTCTTGCTGCAATAGGAGCACCTAGTAGATTGGTCACCTATTGGTGAAGCCATGGTACCAATGTGCCAATCTAGAATAGGGAGGGTTGGTGGGAGGAGAAGAGAAGGGTATCTCTTGATGGATTCCTCGGAAATAGTAAGTAAATTAGATGTTGATGTTGAAGCCGCAACTTTGTCTTTGTCTTATTTAATACAGAGGATCTTCGCGGCTCACTTAGCGTCTATGACTTTGATACCATGTTAGGAAATGATTGTTGTAAAAGCAAACTAGAGAGACAATAGGGTTTGTGGGGGAGAACATAGAGTGAGCATGACAAACACTGAGAAGAGAAGACAAATTGAGATGAATAAAATAATGAAGAATTGAACAATGAAGTGAATGTGATACAAGGGTACCATAGTATGAAAGATGCCCTGGAGTGCAAGAAGATTGTCAAAGAAGCCTCTGAGTTTGCAAATGCAAGATGAAGAGTGATTGATGAAGGTGACCTCCAACCTCCAAGACAAAAAGTGTCAAATGTAAGGATGAGTAATCTTTGATAATGAGAACATTGTTGAGATTTCAAGCTCAACATGTGTATACATTGATGATGGACCACCTAGTTAGATAAGTTCGCATGTCAAGCTCGTTGGTGGTTAGTATGATCCTTACATGGCTATTGACTTATCACGTATTATATTTGGTTGTTACAGCTATCTATAACTGGTATAACTGATTATACTAATTGAATGTGATACTATACTTTGTGTACATTGTATTGTATATGAAAGAAGAAAGAAACCAACAAAAAAAAAGTTTTGGCCTCCATATGTCTTCTTGTGTTCTTGAGTGAGCTTTCTCTCGTGTGTATGGTGTGTGTTTGGTGTAGTAGGTCAAGCAAGTTCCCCCACTATACGATTCTTGACATAGTATTAGAGAGACACCACTCAGAGAGATCTAGTTTTGAAGATTGAAGTAAAGAAGAAGAAGTAAGGATTTGAGCAAGCAAGCAACGGGTAAGGAGCTCCCCTATTTTTTCACTCTTTCTTTTGGATAGAGCCTATGGAGGCATCAGAAGCAAGGCAGAGCAAAAATCTTAGATTGTTGTGAGATTTGGTGTGCGAGCAGAGCACTGTATTTTTTGTAGATCTGCTCTTTACGGCTTCCACGTTGCTTTTTGAACCATCTGAGGCCATTTCGAGCTTTGTTTTAGATATGTAAGGTTGCGAATAGCAATTTCAGGGTACATTGTAATTTTAGGTGTGTTGATCGTAAGTGGGTATACAGATTATAGATTTTAAATTTGTAAGTTGTGAGGCGTTTGCGAAAAAGCAAATACAAGCATCATTTGCAAACAAGTTGTAAATTACATGTACTGTTGAGCAGTAATAAAAGATGTTATTTGGTGTGTTGTTGTACACTTGTTGTAAAAGATTGCAGAAGCCTTGCTTGCTGTTTTACATTAATTTTGTGAAAATGGCATAGAACAGTGGAAACCCTATCATTGAGAAGTTGGATAAGAATATTTATCTATCATGGAAGTTTCGTGTGACGAACTTTTTTATGGAAAAAAGCCTTTAAGAGTTTATTTCAGGTGAAGAAAAGGAGCCAATGCTAACTAATCCTGCGAGCCGATTGCAGAAGAATTAAAGATACGAAAATAATGGAATGCAAAAGACAAGAAGGGGTTGTATTGGCTATTTGCAGTCATTGATAATACTATATTGGAGCATATAAAAAATGCAGAAACTTCATATGCAGCTTGAATAATCTTTAAGAATATGTTTTCAGCAGATATGAAGGCACAGAAGATTTAACTCAAGCAAGAGTTGAATACTTTGAAGAAAGGGAAGATGCTTGTAAATAAGTATATTTTGAAAGTAAAAAGTATTGTAGATGTCTTAGTAGCTATTGATGCAATGCTTGATAAAAATGAGCGTCTGTTTTTCATGCAACAGATGATAAATGTTGTTATAGGAAAGGAGTCACATAATGATTATAGTATGCTGATTCAAGTGCATCTAATCATATGACTTTTACCACTCAATTTTACACACTGGAAAGGTTCCCTTCTTTTTGTATGATGGTCAGATAAAAAATTTGTTAGATCATGTGCTATCCATCACAAAGAATTTAGTGTTTGTTAGAGCAACAGTTGCAGGTTTAATTTAATGCAAAAGGTTGCTTTATGGAAGATTTTAATGATAAATGTAGGTTGGTTGCAAAAGAAAGTAGAGTTGATCACACGTTCACTTGAGATATTGGAATTCTTGCTATGAATGTTGTTATGTATGCTAAAGACAAAGGAGTGGTTGCAGACATTGAAATATGACATAAAGGTATTGGCTATGCAAATGCACAAAGATTGAAATTAATACAATTCAAAGGATTGTTTATAAGGTTGCTTGTTTTTAGAGTTACTGAATTTCATAAAGTGTGTGAAGCATGTGAGTTTAGTAAGCAAGCAAGATAACCTTTTTTACATGATAGAGATGTGAGCAGGGATATACTTGATGTTGTGCATACAAATGTTTGGGGGCTTACATAATATATCTCTTGGTAGCAACATTGATAATTGTTTAAGAAAGTTGTGGATGTATTTGACAAAGAAAAAGAGTGATGTGTTTGAGCATTTCAAAACTTGTAAGGTTGCTGTTGAAACAAAAACATGCTTGAAAGTTAAGTGCTTGAGGTCTCATGGAATAAAGAGAGAGTTTACTTGTAGGTATATCCCAGTGCTGTCTATATTATGAACAAAACTTTCATAGTTGCAGTTCATGGGATGAACCCTGAAGAATGCTTTATAAGTAAGAAGCACGATGTGTCACACTTGAACGTGTTTGGTTGTATTGCATATGTTCACCGTTCATGTGTAAGATAAGTTGCGAAAGAAGCTTGATCCAAAGGTTGAAAAATGTATTTTTATTAGATACTCTTTAGAGCGAAAAAGGTATCGTTGTTTTAACCTTGTCACAGATAAGTTCAGAGTGAGTAGGGGTGTTATTTTTGATAAGATCAGCTGTTAGTATGCATCTAGTAGTAATGTATTGGATGATGATGATGATTATGATAGTTATGTGCAAAAAGGTAAGCAAAAAAAGTTTTAGTGGACGAGAAACATCATCTGGTACTACCTATATAGTTAGCCCTTGGTTTGGGAGACTAAGGAGTGGTTCTATATCTTCAGGTGTATCTTCTAGTGTTGCAAGTAAAGGCAAAGGGAGGAAGAAAGTATCAGATGGTAATGATGCATTTGCTAGTCATTTGGGATTTGATGGAGATTCCAGTGGTTTAGAGAGTTTGTATGATGAGCTTGGTATTCCTCTAGTTAAGTCATCAGGTGTACACAGAGCACATGGTAATGTAAAGGCTTCACTGAGTGATTCGGTGGTACGCATATCTAGTAGGGTTAGATACCGTGTTAAAAGATTTGGTTTTAAAGAAAATGTAGTTCACTATTATATTGATATGATAAATGGATTGAGGATGTTGAGTCCACTTGTTTTGAGGATGCTATTGGCCATGCTCATTGGAATGCAACAATGGATGAGGAGATGGCTATATTATAAGCCAATAAGACTTGAGATCTAGTACTATTATCTAAGGGTAAGAATGCTATTGATTGTAACTGGGTCTACAAAATTAAGCATAATGCAGATGGTTCTATTAGTAGGTATAAGGCTAGGTTAGTTGCAAATGTTATGCCCAAACATATGGCATAGATTGTGAAGAGACATTCAGTCCAGTTGCTAGGATGGTAACTGTTAGATGTGTGATTGCTTTGGCAGCAGCCAAAGGTTGAAGTTTGTAGCAAATGGATGTAAAGAATGCATTCTTGCATGGTGAATTGCAAGAAGAAGTGTATATAGAGCATCCAATAGGTTATGAGGATTTAGAGTATTCCACATATGTTTGCATGTTAAAGAAGGTGCTAGGTGCTCTATGGATTGAAGGAAGCACTTAGAGCATGGTTTGACAAGATTGGATAGCACATTATTAATAGGGTATTTTGTTGGTATTGAGGGGATGAAATGAGATGATGGTATATGGCTATCCCAAAGGTAGTATGGCTTGGATATATTATCCATATATGATATGATAGAATATGTGTCTCTTTCAGTGCCATTGAAGCAAAATGTAAAGTTGAGTGTTGATGTTGGAGATGAGATAGAAGACCTTACTATGCTTGGGAGGATAGTAGGAAGTCTGATTTACATGACTATCACAAGGCGAGAGACTTGAGTTATGCTATTGGTCTTGTCAGTTAGTTTATACAGATATCTAGAAAGCCTCATTTGGATGCAGTTAGACTCATATTGAGTGTTGATGTTGGAGATGAGATAGAAGACCCTACTATGTTCAAGAGGATAGTAGGGAGTGTAATTTACCGGACTATCATAAGGCTAGACTTGAGTTATGCTTTGTTGGCCTTGTCAGTCAGTTTATACAGATACCTAGAAAGCCTCATTTGGATGCAATTAGACACATATTGAGGTATGTGAAGTGCACTTTCCATTATGGATTTTTTTACGAGGCAGGTAAGGATATATAGGTGTTTGGATATAGAAATGTAGATTGGGTTGATAGCATATCTGACAAAAAATTTATAAGTGGATTCATGCTTTCCCTTGGTAGTGCAGCAGTTACGTGGAGTAGTAAAAAAACAACCTACGATTGCTTTATCGAGTACAGAGGTACTACTATGTTGCAAAAGTTATTGGGTGATTTGGATGTGCAGGAAGATGGTCTAGTTGTCATTCATTGACAACATGAGCAATATACAGTTAGCTAGGGGTCCAATGTTCCATGCTAGAACAAAACATATCGAGGTGCATTACCACTTTGTGAGAGAGAAGGTACTTGCAGGAGAGATTGACTTGGTATATGTCAACACACAAGATCGGATATTTGACATTTTCACAAAAGTCATTGGGTGTAGAGAAGCTTTGAAAATCTCAAAGCTTACTTGGAGTTACAAAGATATAAATAAGTCTGAGGAGAAGTGTTGAGATAGCAAGCTCAACATGTGCGAACATTGATGATGGACCACTTAGTTAGATGGGTCCGTACGTCTACACTTAGCACATTGTTGGTCATTATGATCCTCACATGGTCACTGACTTATCACTTATTATAGTTGGTTGTTACACCATTCTATAGTTGGTATAGTTATAGTGCTAGTCGATTAGTATAGTCAATTATGCAATGCTTGACTTAGTAGGCCACTTTTCTTTATGTTGGATCTTATCTATATTTTGTGTACATTATATTGTGTATGAAAGAAGAAGAAGAAACCAACAAGAAAACGTTTTGGCCTCCATGTCTTCTTGTGTTCTTGAGTGAGCTTCCTCTTTTGTGTATGGTGTGTGTTTGGTGCAACATCTCAAGCAAGTCTCTTCACCACACGATTCTTCATAAATGTGAGGTGGAGAAGTGGCGCCTCATGGAGGATGGAGCAGCCAGGAAGCAAAGGCAAGCACTAACTGCCATAGAAAATTGATTGCAAGCTGATGATGAAAACGCTAGGTGGAGAGAATACCTATAGATAGCCAAAGATAGGTGGAAGAGTGATGCATGATGGATGGAAGATGACATGAGGCAGGTGGAAGTTGACGCAAGAAGTATGTAGACTCTACATGAAAGGTGTAGGAGCACTTAAAAGGTGTTGCTAATAATGGAAGGGAAGTGTTAGTTGAGGAGGAGGAAGGCTGCCACCAAAACTTAGCCCAGATGATAGTGAAGGTTGGTGCTTGGCAGCAAGAGATGATGATGGCAAGAGAGGAGAGAGAGAGATGATGGGAGAGAGTCTTTGATGACTGATGGGGTGTGGGAGAGACCTAGTCAGGATGGAGATGGGTGACCTTTTTGGGGCTGTTCTCTAAGCGAGACCCTAAAATTCATGGACAAAAATGAACTATGGGAAAGGGTTTCTCAATGAACAGTTCTTATGATGTAGGATCCCATGCCACCTTTCCACTCTCTACAAATCCTCTTTCGTTGACTATTCCTCTTTCATCCAAATATGCCGGCTCTTCCATACCATCTCCACAAGACAAAGGGCCCCTCGTAATGCCTCTAATCGCCCCATGTTGTGCTATAGATGTGGAGAATATGGACATTATCAAACTAGATACACCCTCCCAGAAGGAAACCCTCCATGTTGGTTTTGCCCAAGTTCTTGCGACCACTATACTCGAGATTGTCCCAAAACCAAAAAATGCACAAGCCCTCCAACCAGAAATTGATTAATATCACTTTCCCTAGCACCGAGCACACTTTCCCCCTTAGCGGCTGTTGTTACATGAGCACAAGCACAAGCAAAGGCCCTCGAAAATTCTTCAAATCGCTTAGAAATCTCCCCATGTACTCTTTTCACTTTCACCTTGGAAAATCCACAATTTACACCAATTTCTCTTCCACTCACATATGCTAGCTCTTCCATACCAACCTCCACAAGACCAAGGGCCCCTTGCAATGCCTCGAACCGCCCCATGTTGTGCTATGGATGTGGAGAATATGGACATTATCAAAGTAGATACACCCTTCTAGAAGGAAACCCTCCATGTCAGTTTTGCCCAAGGTTTTGTGATCACTATACTTGAGACTGCCCCAAAACCAAAAAATGCACAAGCATCTCCAACCAGAACTTGATTGATATCACTTTCCCTACCACTGAGCACACCTGCTCCCTTGATGGCTGTTCTCACATAAGCACAAGCACAAGCAAAGGCCCTTAAAAATTTTTTAAATCTCTTAGAAATCTCCCCATGTACTCCTTTCACTTTCTCCTTGGAAAATCCGCAATTTTCACCAAGAAATGTTGAGAAAGTCTCTCCAAAAAACTCTCAACTACCGACATGGGTAAATGAATTTGCAGCAATATAAAAATTCTCATTATCTTTTGCAGGGAAGGCTATCGATGAAATTTTTGAGGCACCAAAGAAGTGAAGCTTTGCTCTAGGAAATTTGCGACGGTAAGTGGCTTCATCTCTTCCTTGAGCTTGCGTTGACTCCTCTAGTTTGGAAATATGTGCATAATATTCTCCATCAAGTCAAGGGTCCACAATCTAACACAATTAGAACCCCAATACTTACTAGTGTCAATGGTTACCTAGTGCTGACATTCGTGTCATTGCTAACTCGCATAGCCTACTACTCTTGGTTGAAATTAAAGGGCATGCTATCGAAGGGGCCATAGTGGATGGCAGCTTGAGAGTTAACATAATGCCTCAAACAATACTTTTAACGTTAGGGCTTACAATAACTTGCCCCTTTTGCCATTCGCATAGTAGATATTCGGGAAGTGCAATGAATTGATTGAAAGAGTCCTAGTGCACATAAAAGACCTCAAATTCCATATATCCTTCCTTGTAGTAGAAGTTTTGGCCATGGAAGGATCGTACCTATTGTCTATTGGAAGTCCGTAGTTGCACGTAGCTAGGGTATGCAAAGATTGGAACATGGATGAGCTATGGATTAATAAGCATGACAATGCGCTAACACCACTACACTTAGAGAAAGGGCCAAACTCTTTTTCTATCATGGTACTTGTTGTGGAAGTTGTCACACCCACTCAGCTAACTAGCCCCCTGAAGTTGATGATCTTGTGTCATTTGCCCATTTTGATCGTGGAGGCAACCACTACTTAGCTCATGATATTGCTTTTAAAATCTTACAATTTGGTCTTTGGTAGTCTAGTTTGTTCCAGCATTGCAAGGAGTTTTTGTCAAAAGTTAGCCCAGTTTGTTCTAGTATTGCAAGGAGTTTGTTGAAAGTTGTGATGCTTGTCAAAGATGTGGATCCAAGTCTATGAGAAGTAACTACTTACTACTTCACATCTCCATTGAGTAGTAGCCATTTGCTATGTGGGGCTTGGATTTTGTCTGGTCAATCTCATTGACCACCAAGAAGAGGAACAAGTACATTTTGGTGGCCTTCGACTTTGCTACCAAGTGGGTTGAAGCAATTCCTTCCCAAGACGCTACCACCACAATTGCCACCTTCCTTTGTTCCCATGTGTTGTCTTGCTAGCCGTCCCATCAGTGTCATGATGGATCGTGGTGCACACTTTAATAATGCTCTTATCAACGATCTTCTTAGTCGTTACAAGATTTTTTATTAGCAATCTTGTGCCTATTATCCACATGCCAACAACCAAGTAGAGAGCACCGACAAAACATTGTGCCATCTCCTCCTCTTCTGCACGTGTCTCTCACATCCCTAACATTGGGATGAGGCTTTGCTTGGCTACTTATAGGCATACTGCATGACATAAAAGACAATGACAGACCACACACCCTTTCAATTGGCATTTGGCATGGAAGCAGTCATGCCATTTGAGTTTGTCACACTCACACCTCACCTTTGCTAGCATCCTGACATCACAACACTCCTCTTTGAGCCTTCGCTGTGAGTGCACCTTTTGGAAGAGATCTACATCCATTTTAAGCAAGCCCTAAATTCTATTTAGCAACAATACTACGCCTGGCATGATCGACACCTCCGAAAGCAGCTTCCACTTTAGAGATCTTGTCCTTGTCTATAATTCGAACTACCTTGCCAAGAAGCCCAAGCTAGTTCGAGCATGGGAAGGTCCATACAAAGTCATTGATATACTTTCCATTGGAGCAGTGGCATTGCAAACGCTTGACGGCACGTTCTTACCATTGGTGAATGGATCTTAGGTAAACAAGTATTCCAACCAGCCATAAAATTTTCACTCATTAACATCCCCCTTCTTATCGTGTGTGTGTGTGTGTCTCTCTCTCTCTCACACACACACACACTCACTCACTCGCGCGCGCACACACACACACTCTCTCTCTCTCTCACACACACTACTACCTTACCATACCATACGCCAAAGTATATTTTCTGTCTCCATTCACTTTTAAAGTACACAAATCACTTCGATACTCCCCCTAGGCAAATGTATCCATACATAAGAGAAGAAGGGGGGAAAAAAAGGCAAAAAAAGAAAAGAATAATAAAAGAAAAGGGAAGAAAATTTTTAAAAAAAGAAAGAAAAAGAAGAAAAGAGAAAAGAAAGAAAGAAAGAAAGGAAGAGACAAAAGAAAGAAAGAACCACCGTGAACCACTATTGGATCCCACCCCACCTTGCCATGCCCTCATGCTAGTATCCATCCAACTTGACCTACCACCTGCCCCACTACCCAATGTCAGCCCACCTTGACACACCTCCCAGGGCCCGTGGGGGGGGGGGGGGGGGGGGGGGGGGTTCTACCCCCTACCCAATCCCACCTTGACTCCTCACCTGCCCTACACCTGCCCACTGCCTCCCTACCTTGCCCGGTGAACCACACTGTCCCCAGCCAGCGATTTTACCTGCCTTGGCTCTACTTGCATGGCAGCCTGCAGGCTGCTGCGCCTCCCGTTCTCCCCTTCCTCCCTCCTAACCAAAAAAAGGAGGAGGAGGAGGAGGAGGAGCAGCAGCAGCAGCAGAAGCAGAAGAAGCAGAAGAAGAAGAAGAGAAGAAAGGAGGAGGAGGAGGAAGCAGCAGAAGAAGAAGAAGAAGAAGAAGAAGAGAAGAAAGGAGGAGGAGGAGGAAAGAAAGGAAGAAAAAGAAAAGTGGAAAAAAGGAGAGGAAATGGAAAACAAAAAGAGCATGGGTGCAGACAAGTTGTCCCTAGGCTGCAGCCTGCCATGGAGTTGTTGACAAGCCCCATCACACCATCT
This sequence comes from Lygodium microphyllum, assembly GCF_053477565.2. NCBI lineage: Eukaryota > Viridiplantae > Streptophyta > Polypodiopsida > Schizaeales > Lygodiaceae > Lygodium > Lygodium microphyllum. Next base: position 36,738,561 of record NC_141141.1, read on the forward strand.
GCAGAGCCATTCGAGGCACTCGACCTTATGCAGCTCCCATGTCATGTATGGCACCGCCAATAGTCTCTTCAAGCCAGCTGACACCTCCTTGACGTACAATTTTGGTGGCACTTCCTAGCTCTCCCACAGGTTACATGGTCTTCACCATTCTCTACACACCCGTGCTGTCATTGAGTGTGTTTTGTGTTTACTAGTTTGATACTCCTCCCACCCCATCCAATCAGCGCAACACATCTATTGGGTGTTCTCTCACAAACTCAGCCCTGCACTTCAGCATCCTTAGGTTCTTTATCCTGTAGAGATGAGGATGAGGATAGCTCCTCTATGGACACTTTTATGAGCATAGGCGTGACACTCACAGTGAGATGTATTGGCTGTCTTGCCAGTGAGCTTCAACAAGGCATGCAAATTACAGAATTCGTTGTGGCATATCTTGTTGTGAGGATGTATAGGATGACATCTATAGAGTTGGGACTACCTTTTGGTGGGAGGATTATGGATTTGATGGGCTTAAGGTGTAGTCATTGACTATCCGTATTTTGAGTTTTACTGTGAGCTCCTCTTGTTTGGAGCAGTTATGGAGCTTCTATTTACACATTGCTTAAAAAAAGAGGAATCATTTAGGTGTGTAGAAAGCAAACGATTTGGTATTTGTCAGCGCCAATTTATGCATGTTGGGAAGGAGCATGATTGCATCCGCAGATCAATTTGTGGTCTGGTAGAAGCAATAGGAGGAGGAGGAAGAGCCAGTGAACTGAGCATTTTCAGCAGGGAGATCCCGAGGATGATGATTATGTCATGCAAGAGATGGAGCATCCTCCTACAGGTTGATGCATTGTTTTTTAGTTTTATGTGACATTTTAAGAAGATTTTTGAGTTAAGGCATCATATCTGTTTAGTTTCTTTATAGAGCATGTCAATTATGTCTAGAAAACATGTAATTTTTAGGTCCTCATTGTTATCCCTATCCCCCGTCCCCTATTTCCCCCGTCTGCCTGGGAACTGTCCCCTGTCCCCGGTGACCATGCTATAGTGGCACATGGCATCTCTTTTGGATGTTTAGGTGGCACAAATAAATGTATGCTGAAATTTCGAATTTGCACATTTGGTTTTAGCAAAGGTGGGCTATCCCCTTATTGTAGTGTTTTTGATTGAAGCTTAATGATTTTGCATCGGTGATCAACACTGTCCTTGATAAAGGTATAAGTGTATTTGCAGGTTGAACATGTCAGAGCAGAAAGAAATCTGCTTGCTGAAGTCGATAGCAGATGCATTGTGAAATTGCAGTACTCATTTCAGGACTCAGATTACTTGTATCTTATTATGGAATATCTACCTGGAGGTGACATGATGACTCTCCTCATGCGTAAAGAGACCTTGACTGATGATGAAGCCCGATTCTATATTGCAGAGACTGTTTTAGCAATAGAGCTGATACATAAGCATAACTATATACATAGGTACTTGGATTCAGATTCCTCTGTCTCTAATTGACTGACCAGGTTTATTAAGTATTTAAAAGGTTATTTTTCCCCGGTTAAAAGTCATCTGACAGTTAATTTCAATGCTGCAGAGACATAAAACCAGACAATCTATTACTGGATAGGCATGGACATATGAAACTGTCAGATTTTGGATTATGCAAACCGTTAGACTGCAACACACTCTCTACTGTGCATGAAGAAGAGGTGACTACCGAGGGTGATTTGCGAGGTCAGGGGGATCTTGATGGGCACTTGCAGTTTGCCCACTCACATTGGACTCAGCAAGAACAGTTAGAACATTGGAAACAAAGCAGACGAAAACTTGTAAGTTGCTGGCAATAATCGACTCAGTTATTGTTTGAGAAACTTCAAATGGAGTAGTAAAACGTGCATAACTAAAAGCCTCACATTGAATGATGATTGCATGCATGAAAGCTGTGTGTCTATGCAGGCTTATTCTACGGTGGGGACACCTGATTACATTGCACCAGAAGTCCTCCTCAAAAAGGGTTATGGTTTCGAATGCGATTGGTAAGATTTCGGTGAAGGTCACAATTTTCTGGATAGCATAAAATTTGACATCTTCATGGGTAGTTTCACTTTTTTGTAGCCATGCTTTCTTTCAAACATTTTGTTCAAGTTTCCTATACCACTAGCGATTAGAAATTCAGCACTGTTGTTCTAGATCAGAAAGCATGATACGAGTGGAGCTAAATTGGTCCTGCACAATTGGTCAATTCACCTAGACACACAATACATTGGCACGATAGCTCTGTGGCACAAAATTTTACAGGCACTAAAACTTGGGTCTTTCTTATCCTCATATATACTGATAAAGAACGGCTTGCCTTAACATCAAGAGCTGATTAGGGCCTTGGTCATCAACAAACTTAAGCTCCCCATGATGAAGGATGGAAGAATTGGACCCTAGTATTCCATCAAAGGGCCTCAGTCATCAACAAACTCAAGCTACCCATGGTTAAGGATGGAAGAATTGGGCCCTATATGGAAGATGAAACCAGCCTCTGATAAGTAAAGGGCAGTAGAACTCAATTCCATTGTAAAGTTTAGCTCTTGGAAACAGATTAGAAAGCACAATATAAGTGGAGCTAGATTGCTCCTGCACAATCGCTCACTTCAACCAGACACTGACATGGGATTCACCTAAAACCATGGTTCTTATCATTCACATTTGCATGCTGAGGGAAATGTTTGCAAACATTTGTTACGGTTGGAGTATGTTTGAGCATAACATTGTTCACTTTTTGGGATTCAAACACAACCTGCTCATTCCATGTACAGTGAAAGTATTAATTGGAAGAGGATGTTTGCTTTGCCTCTTGCTTTGCAATAACCAAGAAGAGCTCATTTTCTAGCCCAAAGATGTATTTTATACATGATGTGGTGGATGATTAGGAATATGCTTTTTCTTTCATTGATACCTCTGCTCGTTATCATTTGGATATGCATTACCGGCAAAGAAAGATCTTACATTGCATATGGAAATGTAAATTTCCTTTCAAATTGAGAGTTTTCTGTTGGAGGTGTCTGGTGGGTATGTTATCTTTTGGTGTTCTTCTTGTGAAAAGATGCATTACTACTTCAGCTTGTCAAAGATGCCCTACACCTTTGGAAGTTGTCCCTCACATTCTACGGTTTTGTCCTATACAGTTTTTTGGACAGGTTGTCTGCTTGTTTGAGCGAAAGATTCCCTTTTGCTACTTTTGGTAGAACTTATTTTTTGTTTGGGATTATACGTACAGCCATTAGAGACCTTTTTCACTTTTTGGCTTGGGTCCAATTTTGGGCACTTTGGACCATCTGGAAGACAAGAAATCATATAGTCTTTGGTGACATTGCAATTCATCCATTTACTTTTTTAAGAAGATCTTTGAGCAGTCATTGTATCATTGCCTTACATTTCATGATATTGATCCTGATCAGTGCTCTCTTTTTGCACAACGTTCTTGCTGGACATCTTCCATTTGTATGTTATGTGTTTTTCCCAATGTTTTTGATACATTCTTTGTGATGCTCACTTTCTCGGTAGCATCACATCTTGTACATCAACTCAATGGAAACGTTGGTTTCACAAAAATGTGTCTGTGTATGAAAGGCACAAGTGTGTGTGTTGTGTGTATTCAAGGGTCATCCTGTTTTCTAAAAGCCTATAAAAAGACATTGAGGTCAGGCACTCCAAAGATGAGCAGTACAATTTCATTATCTTTCATAGGGATGTAATAACTTACAGGACATGATACCTTCCATCAACTAAATAGATAGTTGACAGCGTTATTTTGTTGGGTTGTGGACAAACTTGTTGGTTCAAAGATCCGAACTGTTTATTTGGCTGATCTGTTTAAGTCACAGAAGAACTTGATGATGGATGGTTGCATGGAAGGGTTTACTGGAAGGCTATGGGAATATGCTTGATACTCTCACTTCTTTGAGGTTTTAAGCTGGCATACAATGGGATGCATGCCCACCCTTGCTTGAACAGCTTAGTTTGTACATAACTTGTGCCAAAGTTAAAGAGCATATTGGTGCAATCACTAGTTGTGATGGACTTGCTTGCCTACCACAGTCGTGATGTTATATTTGCAAGTGTTCAGATCACCACTTCAGTAGAGGCTCAAAGGCTTGTCCAAAGACTGGATTTGGGTGGTAGCATGTAGGTACCTGAAGGATGATGGAGATAAGACTGCAGCTGATTCTCCAGCAGAACCTATGGAGAAGTCTCTGTTATTTTTGAGCCAGATTGTGGGTTTATGAACGTGATCTATAGGAGGTTAATGAGCTGTGAAGGATGCAGAACCATATTGTTTTTTTTCCTCACAGAATGGTGATGTTATCTTTGGAAGTGTTCAAATCACCACTGCCATAAGAATGATGGAAACATAAATGCAGCTGACTGTATGTCAGAACCTTTAGGGGAACATCTGTTGTTTCTGAATGAACAGCCAGATTTTGGGCTTTGTTAAGGTGATCTACAGGAGTCTAATCAGCTGAAAATTTGGGGTTTCTGATGTCCATTTTCAGATTCGATATATTTCAGTTGCTTACTTATCTCAAAAAGTTGTGTTTTTAATGGCTATTATCCGATTTCATATTATTCAATTACTCAGTTATCATTTACCACACTCCAAGGGAAATCGTACTCGTTTTAGATGTGTGGTATGATGTACTACTCATTGTCTTGTCGCAATTGCTTTTTGTTTCTTGCACATTAGGTTGGTGTGCATTTCATTCCTACATAAACGTATTCATGAGGCATGTTCAGTCTGAGTTACTGCAGCGTAATGCTAGTTTTAAATAGTGGAACTATTGATTTTTGATCTAGTGTATGAACTTTTAGCTTGATGAAACTCTTGGTAAACTTGTCATTCACTTTTCGTTTTTGTTTTCCCTCTAGGTGGTCACTAGGAGCCATCATGTATGAGATGTTAGTTGGTTATCCACCTTTCTATTCAGATGATCCCATGACAACGTGTAGAAAGGTGATGTATCTATCATGCATGATTTCAAAGAAATGAAGTCAGAATTATTTTGATAATGCGCATGAAAACTTTTAGTTCTACGTGCAATCATCTATTGTGCAGACAGATGAGAAGATGTAAACTGCTAGTCATGCTCTTTGTTTTTTGGCATTTATGCGCATAAAGTTCTCTGTGCTTTTTCAGTGCATACAGGGAAGGGGAACGGGAATGGGAATGGGAGTGCGAAACATGATAGGAAGGGGAAGGCTCCATTCTAATTGGTAGATTTAGGAAATTTTCATAATTTTAAAATGGGCTACTTCACCAGTACAAAGACACTCTAAAAGCGCAATTTGAACATCATATTGCACTATTTTAATAAATACAAAGACACTCTAAAAGCGCACATTGAACATCATATTGCACTATTTTAATAAAACAAATGGTGCATCATATATTAAGACCAATCGATGGTGCAAAATAAGGTGACACTAATAAAGAAGTCTAACAGTAAAGACTCAAGAGCCATAAATGTTTGAAGGCTGAATTACATATCATGAAACAGCCAAGGCCCAAGTTTCAAGGCCAATAGTAGCTACAAATATCAAGTCAAAGCAATGCTCATAGATGGTAAGCTGAAGCTGCAAGCCGCATATATTAATACTCAAGCCTTGAGGGCTATGTTAGCCTGCCTTATTTTGTCAGTCATCTGCTGGTTATGAGCCCAGTCTGACAGGGACATTTGGAGCTCTGACTGAGTTTTCTCCTCCATTTAGTGTGTATTTCCAGTGTTTATGCTATCTTGCCAGGTGCTGACCACTCCCTGGACTGCTGCAATTTTTCCCTGGCTTGCTACATCATCATTTGGTTGCATTTATTGCAGTCAGAGTCCCGACTGCACAGGCAGTCAGTATTTTCAGGTCAGTATTTTGGTTGCATTTATTGCAGTCGGTCAGTTTTGCAGGTTTTCTGCTAATTTTAGCAGGTTTGCTGGCCAGGCAGATCATTCTTCTTTGTCTCTTACAGGTGGCCCAACAGTTAGCTGCAGTCTTCTCCATCTCCATCTTGGACTGCAGGCTGCACACACTCCGTCTCCATCATTGCCACCATCATATGTGCTGTCATCATTGTTCAGCCTGATCCGGTGCCCTCACTGACACATTGGGCTGCATGCAGGGACTAATCAGTCCTCATTGTATTCAATGTTTCTTCACTGGCCAGTGCAGTTCTCTTCTTTTCTTGCTTTCTCTTCTCCGCTTCTTTTCTCTTCGTGTTCATCATTCTCTTCTGTTGCACACTCTCACATGGTATTAGAGCCTATGTGAGGACATGGAGTTTCCAGCCAAAGAGGAGACCACACTATTGCTGAAAACTCAAATATCAGCTTGCTGTTTGCTGCTGTAAACACAAATTTTCTGTGGTGGACATGTACTTTCAACAAAGACGGGGCGTCTACAACTCTCCCTTTGTATTTGTTATTGATTTTCCCTCCGTTTTGGCTTTCCTACAGCAAAACATAGTAGCTTATATGTGTTTGTAGGTTATATGAAGATGTCTGATCCCCAGTTCCAAGGCTTTGATGACTCGGATGAGGAGATTGTTAGCGATCAGATCAGATTCTGGTCGGGCAGCCAGTCGGACTGCCACGTGGCAGTCTGACCTGATTGTGGATAGTTGGCTGCATTTAATGCAGCCGACCTGCATTTATTGTTCGCCTGTTTTTTGGCTATTTATAGCCGATATTCCAGCAGTCTTCACCCACTTCTGTACGCAGGTTCCAGGCTGGAGATACGTGCAGATTACATCTCTGTTCGCAGATTTCAGACAGGAGATCGTGTAGACTGCAGCGGGCTTTGAGGTGAACAGCAGGTTGCATCGTCGAGGTGGAGACACGCAGTCTCGTGCACTGCGCCCGTGTACATATCTGCATATCTTTGTATACAACACACTTTATACAGCAGATCTTCATCTTCCACTGTCTCTTTCTCTCTCCTCTCTTTGCGTTCTCTCTCTTTCAGTCTTATGCTTCCGCACCGCTGCACTCTGACATGGTATCAGAGCAGTGTAGAAGGGCTGGCCGAGTGAAGAACCAACCTGAAGAGGAATTTCCATCGCGACACAAGGCTGCGTTTCCAGCGTTTGAGGGCGAGCGGGAGGGCTGCGCCTCGGAACAAGGCTGAAGCAAGCGTGGGCGCGCAGGAAAGGAGTCCAGTTGGTGGATTTGCTGCTGTTTACTGCTGTTTGAAGAGGAGGAAGGCTGAGTTTTCAGTCTTCAAGTGCAGGTTTTGCTTTTTCATCGCCTCCGGCAGGTGAAGAAGGTACGGGACGTGGAAGAAAGAGCCCTAGCAGGCTGCGTTTTCATAGTCAGAGGGGGCTACTTTTGCGTTTGTGAAGGCATTACAAGTGAAGATGTCTACAAAGATTGACTTGGAGTTCCAGACGATAATGGACCGGAAGGTGCCTGTCTTACCGGCTCTTCTTGCAGATCAAAAGCTCGATGGCGACAATTACCGCATGTGGCGCGTGATGATGTTGGCCATCCTTGAGTCCTACGATTTGACGGAGCTTGTACAGGAGATCGACCGGCCCTCGGTGAGAGATGAGTCCAAACTTTCTTCCAATACTCGTGCGGAGTTGGCCAAGGCACAATATCACTGGGACAAACTGAATGCCAGGATTCGTTCCTTTCTTTTTCTGTCTTATACTACAGCCGTGATAGCTCACATTGAGCACTTGACGGTGGCTTGAGAGATATGGTTGGAGCTTAATCAGATGTATAACGGGATGACCCTTATGAAGCGGGTTTCCTTGGAGGTGTAGATGCGGACCTTGTCCGTGAACAAGTCTTCTTCGTTGCGGGAGCACATCAACAAGCTTAGACAGCTTCAGATGCAGGTTCAGAATGCGGGGAAGCCGATTTCCTCCGAAGACATGGCGATCACACTTTTGTCCCAATTGCTGCCACGATTCGGTGCTTTCTACTCTGCTCTTATTGCTTCGGGGCATGAGTCTACTCTTCGGTGGGAAGAGCTGGTTCTTATGGTCTTGGACCAAGAGGAACAATTGAAGGGACAATATGCTTCCAAGTCGGAAGCCTTGATAGGTCAAGCCTCTCAGAAGAAGGAGAAGGACCACAAGAAGAAGAAGGAGGACACCAAGTCAAAGAAGGACAATGACAAAGAATCCACATGCCATATTTGTGGAAAGACTGGCCATTGGAAGAAGGATTGCCCTGACAAAGACAAGAAGGACACCAACAAGGACACGAAGGATTCTGGAGCGGTGGCTGCACCCTCATCAGCTGCGTTTCTCCATCTAGCTGTCATTGAGGACTCTACACTGAATGGTTCTGATGCTGCGATGACAGCTCCCCAAGCTTGAGAGTGGATCGTTGACAGTAGTGCCTTCCGGCACATGACTCCTTCATCAGTTGGTGTTGCCCAGTTGCGACTTTCGCGTAGGCAAATTCTCATTGGAGATAGCTCTTCGGTGTTTATTGCAGGACGGGGTGAGATGCAGCTTATTCCAGATGGACGTGGTGGTACCCATACCTCAGAGGTTTTGCATGTGCCAGGTTTGGGGTATCATCTACTTTCGGTTCATAAGATTTGTTCCCTTGGACTTTTGGAGGAGTTTGACAGTGATACGGTGCGAGTCCTTGACCAACGGTCAAGGAAGGTTCTCTCATCAGGAGATGAGGAGAACGGCATCTACAAATTGACGTCTTCTACCGCCCTCCCTACTCTTCTTCTTATCTCTCAGACACAGTCAGAGCTATGGCATGCTCAGTTTGGTCACCTCAACTATGATTATCTTCGGAGGGCGTCACGTGGACAGCTTGTTCGAGGGTTGTCAGACATAGTGGTGAGCCAGCAGCCATGCGTCTCCTACATTCGTGGGAAACAGCATAGGGATGCGATTCCCAACAAAGCTTTGCGGCGGTCTACTTCACTGATGGAGCTTGTATCTATGGATCTTTGTGGCCCTAATAGGAACGAGTCCTTGAGAGGAAGCTCGTACTTCATGTTGATCGTAGATGACTACAACAGGATGACATGGGCCTATTTCTTGGCGTTGAAGTTAGAAGCTTTCTTCCACTTCAAGGATTGGTTTCTCTTTGAGGAGAACCGATTGGGCCGGAGATTGAAGACCTTGCGATCTGATAAGGGTGGTGAATTTGTTTCTAATGAGTTTTCTCGTTTTTGTGCAGATAAAGGTATTCACCAGGAGTTTGCTAACACCAACACTCCTTACGAAAATGGCATTCTTGAACGGAAGAACCGAAGTGTGATCGAGATGGCGCGCACCATGATGGAGCACCGACAGACACCTCAGTTTCTGTGGGCCGAGGCTGTGGCTACTTCAGTCCACATCCTTAAGGGATCCCCCACTTCGGCCGTTGATGGGATGATACCTTTTGAGGCTTACTTTGGGACTAAGCCCGATGTTTCTTATGTTAGGGTTTTTGGGTGTGATGCCTATGTTCACATTTCCAAGGCTCACCGTGATAAATTTGAAGTAGCTTCCCGAAGACAGGCGTTTGTTGGCTACAGCTCTCAGTCCCAAGGCTATCGTTTGTATGATCCCGTCAAGGGGATGTGTACACCAGTCGAGATGTGCGGTTCGTGGAGGTTTCGGCCATAGTAGCGGGTGAGGAGCATCCCGTTCTTGGAGATCCAGGGGAGAGTTGGGCTCTCGAGACAATTCCTTTGGAGCCCGCGCCTTTTGATTCCGATTCTATTTCCGATACAGAGTCCACTGTTCCACCGGTCACCCCCGAGGAGTTACCACTGGTGGATATCCCAGAGTCTTCAGCTGATGGAGAGAAACAAGGAGAGGTCCGGCCTCCTCCTCGTTGGGCTCGTGACACACTCCGAGATTCAGGGATCGAGGGGGTCCCTGAGGAGTGGGGCGGCAGGATGGTCCGCGGCGGTCACGGAGGCACCAGACACATTCTACGGAGCTTGTTTGCTCTAACTATTGTTTGATGACCTGTGTTATGCAGGATCGAGAGTCCACCTCCGTGAAGGAGGCTTTACAGTCCGTACCATGGAAGAAAGCTATGGAAGCCGAGTTGGAGGCTATTGAGAGGAATGACACTTGGTATCTTGTGCCTCGCCCCCCAAATAAAAAGGTGATTGGCGTCAAATGGGTCTTCAAGACCAAGTACCTTAGCGATGGTTCTTTGGACAAGCACAAGGCTCGCCTTGTTGCTAAAGGTTTTGCACAGTGCCCAGGGATTGATTGTCATGATACTTTTGCCCCCATTGCTCGTATGGCGACTATTCGAGCTGTTCTTGCCTTTGCTGGCCATAGGAGATGGCCTGTCTACCAGTTGGATGTGAAGTCGGCCTTTCTTAATGGTGATTTGAAGGAGGAGATCTATGTCGAGCAACCTCTTGGCTTTGGGTTTTTAGATAGGCAAGTCTACAGGTTGAAGAAGGCCTTGTATGGCCTCAAGCAGGCTGCGCGTGCATGGAATGAGAAGATTGATTCGTTCCTTCAGTCAGAGTTGGGATATCGGTGTTCCAAGGCCGATCCGCAGCTTTATATACACACTTCCGAGGCTGGTTGTGTGCTTTTTGTGTTGTATGTTGATGATTTGATTGCCATAGGTGATCATGCACAGAAAGTCAAAGAGACGAAGGCAGCTTTACATCAGATGTTCGAGATGACGGATTTGGGTCTACTCCATTTTTTCTTGGGCCATGAGATTTATCAGTCTCAGAGGGGGATTTTCATCTCTCAGCAGAGATATGTACAGGAGCTCTTGGTTTCTTTTGCGATGGAGGATTGTCGGACCATTTCTACTCCTATGGATTCGAACTGGAAGGCCACTTCACATTCAGCTTCTCCCATGGCGGATGCTTCCCGCTATCGTCAGCTGATTGGATCATTGATTTGGCTCCTCAACACTCGTGTTGATCTTTGTTTTGCTGTTGGGCTCTTGGCGGGGTTCATGAGTGAACCTCAGACGGTGCATTGGCAGGCTGCCCAGAGGATACTTTGGTATTTGAGGGGGACATCTGATTTAGGGATTCACTATCTAGCAGGCAGAGGTGGTTCAGATCTTGCACTTGTAGGTTGGAGCAACTCGGATTGGGCTGGTGATGTGGACCACAGGCGGTCTACTACAGGTTAGTGTTTTACCTTGGGTGCAGGTGTTATCTCTTGGAGTAGCAAGAAGCAGCCCATGGTAGCCCTTTCGTCTATACTGAGGCGGAGTATCGGGCCGCGTCTTCCACCACATGTGAGGCTGTGTTGCTTCGGAGATTGTTGGAGGAGCTTGGCTGCCTCCAGACTCGTCCTACTTTGCTGTAATGTGACAATGAGAGTTGCATTGCCTTGGCACGGAATCCTGTTTTCTATGCCTGGACGAAGCACATAGAGATCCAGTACCACTTCATCAGAGAGAAGCTTCTGGATGCGACCATCACAGTGGAGTACTGCAAGACGGAGGACAATCTTGCAGATTTGTTTACGAAGGCACTTCTCCAGGCTCTACTTCGGAGACATTCCAGATCCCTCAAGCTTCTGTCCTGCCCAGGCTCTGAGAGGGGGTGCTCGCGATCAGATCAGATTCTGGTCGGGCAGCCAGTCGGACTGCACAGTCAGAATTCCATGTGGCAGTCCGACCTGATTTTGGACAGCCGACCTGCATTTATTGGGCGCCTGTTTTTTGGTTATTTATAGCCGATATTCCAGCAGTCTTCACCCACTTTTGTACGCAGGTTCCGGGCTGGAGATACGTGCAGATTACGTCTCTGTTCGCAGATTTCAGACAGGAGATCGTGCAGACTGCAGCGGGCTTCGAGGTGAACAGCAGGTTGCATCGTCGAGGTGGAGACACGCAGTCCCGTGCACTGCGCCCGTGTATATATCTGCATATCTTTGTATACAGCACACTTTATACAGCAGATCTTCATCTTCCACTGTCTCTTTCTCTCTCCTCTCTCTGCGTTCTCTCTCTTTCAGTCTTACGCTTCCGCACCGCTGCACTCTGACAGATATTTCCTATCATTGCTCTAAATGTTGGTGTGATTATCGTAAAGAATAGAGGTCACCAAGCCCTTTTGTACAGTCTCATCGTTCGGAGCAGCCTTTTCGTCCCCCCTCTCTCTGTGTTTCACAGAAAGCCTGTTCTATTGGATTTAAAATGCCTAACATGGCACGTCCTACCTAAGTGCATGTTCTTCCTTCTTTACCCAAAGAGGATTTGCTAGATAATTCCAACTATTCGCTTTGGTCATGTAACATGGAATGCATCCTAGACACCTTTAATCTTTGGAAACTTGTTGCCCTACCTATCTCGTGTCTTGTGCAGGATCCTCGTGAGGGAATATCAATGGATTGTGCAGCCCTATGGGATTGGCTCAACTCTTGAGCTTGATACTTCCTTTCATGAGCTTACAGGATTTTGTTATATTGCATGTTCACAAATTAAAGATAGTAGCAGAACTGCGGAAGAAGCTTGCGTCTTTGTACCATCAAAAGAGGTTTGCCCCTAGGATTTCTCTTGAGAAGAAACTTCAGATACTTAGTGTTAATGACTCTCCTTCCATGAAGGATCAAATCAACAAACTGGAGGACATTAGGGATGAGCTTGCAACCTCAAGAGGATGATATCTTAGGAGGATATGACAATGATTCTCTTGACTCTGTTGCCATCTCCAAAGTTTTATATGTTCTATATTTTCCTTTTTATACATTGAGGATCCGAGAGACTTTGGGAGGAGCTTGCCCTGTTAATTTTGGAGCATGACGAGTGGCTTAGAGAGGTAGGTGTGAGTGGATCTAGCTCCATGAAGCCTTTCCCAATTGGTATGGGAGGGAAGAAGAAGAAGCCTAGGGCTAAGAAATAGGATGACAAGGAGGAAACAAAGTACAATAAGAAGAAGCCCAAGTGCCCATACTATGCGAAGGGTACACATTCGGAGGAGAAGTGCTGGCAGAAGTACCCCCACTTAAAGCCCAAGGAGGGGGTCTAAGGATTCGAAGGCTATTCATGCTACCACTAAGTCCCTCTTCATACATATGCTTGAGGAGGAGGATACCGCTATTGCTTCTTCCATTGTCGCGGGGAAGCCTTTGCTCACGGACAATGGGGCTTTTTTCCAGATGGCCTATTAACAAGATTGGCTTTAGGACATGAGTTCTAGAGGGGGATCTACCACCATTGGTGATAATTTTTCCGTACCCATTCATGGAGTGTGGACCATTCCTCTCTTGCCTGATCAATAACATTCTTCTGCCAAAGTTTTTTATGTACCAGATTTGGGTCTTAACCTACTGTCTGTTCATGGTCTTATATAGCTAGGTACTTGTGTTTACCTAGGATACAATGATTGCAGAGGATGCTTCTGTAGGAGTTGTTCTTTGGATAGGTACATAGCAGCAATGTTTACCTAGGATGCAATGATTGAGAGGATGCAATGATTGTAGAGGATGCTTCTACAACAATAGTTCTTTTGACAGGTGCATAGGAGGATAGGCTTTATATGCTCATGGTTTTTGTTGCAAGGACTTCCCGTGTGCTAGGATTGCTTTGGCGTGCCTACCATGGATACTTGGATTTTGATGCTATCAAAAGCGGGCTTTCAAAAGATGACGGTGGTGCAACTTGCCAATTTTCCTTCCATTCACACTCTATATCTTACTTGTTTGAGGGGAAAGTAGCATAGGCACCCCCTATCTAGTAGCTCTCTTTGACTTTTGACCCCTCTTTGATTTTTTTTTTTTTTTTTTTGGCAAATAAAAAGTGGTTAATTATATTACTTTAGAAAAACCCCGAATACAAGGAAGTACTTATGCTCAATAGGCTAGCTGGAGTTGATGTAGAGTCACAAATATATCAAGATGTACAAGCCTCTTAGGGCGGTCTAGGGGGGATGGGGGCAAGAAGCCATGGAGGGGGGGGGGGGGGTGTAACGCCATTTGGGGCTACTTGCCTGCATCTCGAAAAATAGGTCCTGGCCGCTCCAAGTGCGCATGAAATGACAACGGAGCTCCTAACAAGCCCTGGACTCGCCTTGCACCTGATCCCATCGGCTGCGGAGGGAGTGGATGATGGAGGTCTAGAGCTTTGCTAAGGTCGCTTGTACTGAAAGTCTCTCTCCGCCAAAAACCTCTTGACACTGCGCCTTCCAGATATGCCATCCAGTAAGACTCCCTATGATCTCCCTTACTTCAGAGCCGACCTTGCCTCGATAATGAATATCGTGTCCTGCATCCCGGCCTCATATAAAAGGTGACGGCCGTGGTTGACTGCCTGCCAGCAGCAGAAAGCTCCCCAAGAGACACATCCAAGGTTGGGAGCCATGCGGCAAAGGATGCGGCATGCTCCTCTTCACACTAGTTGCGTCGCCTTGCACGACCAAAGGCAGTGTTTTGGGGTTTCCAGAGACTGCTGTGTGCAACGCTTACAATCTCCCTCCTGCATCTGGGCAAGCCAACTTCCCATTGCCAAGCCTCTATGTACCACTGGCCATAAGAAATACGATACCCTTCTTGGTCTCCAGCTGTCCCATAGGCGGCGCCAGAAGGTTTGTCGGAAAGGCTCCGTGATGCTATACTCTGCCCAGTGCCTGCTACGCGGCGGCGCCCAATTCATATCGTCTTATATCAGTACGTGTCTGCCAATCTTAGCAGTATACTCCAAGAGCCTCGGTGGCTTCTTGGCGACCGCAGTGGCTGGCCATAGCCACTCATGTGGATCCCACTATAGCTCATCAAGTGGCTTGCCCTCCCAGATCCAAAGGTGCTACTCCTTGAACTCCTCCCAGAAGACAAAAGGGTCTAGTCGCCATGTCTTCCCTTGAAGGCCAATCACTTGGATCCTCCTCCATGAAAAGATAGTAATCCCCTCATCCTGCTGCCCTCTGTCAAGAGCCAGACACCTCCCCTCCTGCATGGTGAAAAAGATCCCATGTGGCGCGCCGCCCACTCTACCTGCTACCTGGAGGGGGATGCCTGCTGGTGAAAATCCAGTGGCCCATATCTCCCCGGGCTCTATCGGCTCTCGTATCGGGGGAGCAAGCCACTCTTGAGGTATTGCTACATCTATCTCCCTTCTGAGCTCCACTCCTCTTTGGGAGCCTGATACTCGCTGCAACACCTCCTCGTACACCATCCTGGACACTTGCCGCCATGTCCTGATGGTAGGAGCCGAGCTGGCCTCCCAACCAGCCCATTGGATGTGGGGGCGCTCGGCAATCTGTACCCCATCCTGATCTTTGACTTGGGGGTTCCAGATCATCGGCTGGCAGTCTATCTCCTCTTGGTAGCACGGGGGGCTCTGGATTAGGGCCTTACGGAGGCCTTGCCACACACGGAGCAAGCTGCGTAGGAAATGTGATTTGGGGGGGGGGGGTGAACTGGGCTGACGTGAAGATTCATCTCAGGGACAGCCTCCACTCACCATCAAGCCTCGATCTACACTTGTGGAGACTCTCTTGCAATAGGACCTTCCAGGTTTGCCCTCTTGGTGTGAGGCCACGAACAACTAGCTTGCCCAAGAGGGCCATACTTTAATACTTTGGGTCTATGATCTCGAGCCCTCTCTTTGATCGATGCCGTATGATGGTCGCCCACACCACCTTGGCCTTGGAATCCCTGGAGCTGTTTGACCCGGACCAAAGAAAGTTCCGCACTAGGCGGTGAAGCTGCACTGCACAGGATGAGGAGAAGCACCAACACGAGGTGATGTACCAGGTTGTCGCTAGGAGAACTTGGTTAATCACCAGGGCTCGTCCTGCCAGTGAGAGGCAAGTCGTGCTCCAATAGGCCAGCTTTCTCCAAATAGAATCGAGGACTGGAAAAAACTTCTGGGCAGGAGTGATGTGGAGTCCCATGTGGAACCCTAGGTAATGGACGGTTTGCCCTTTGCTCATCCATCTAAATCCCATGTGGACGCCCCACTCCGTGCAAGAGTTTAGGTCTGTGAGGAAACCAACCGACTTTTGCTAGTTGATTTTTGCTCCTGCTGCAGAACAGAACACCTCAAGAGCTAGCCTCACTCTCTCCAGCATCAACTCATCGTCCTCTATGTAGAGGTTGTATCATCTGCATACTCTGAGTCTAACAACTCAGTCTCCTCGCTCACGGGAAGTCGGAGGACGCGTATTTCGCTCACCCATGATGTGAGGAAGTGAGACATCGCCTCTACAAAGAGTAGAAGCAGGTACCGGGCCAGGGGGCAATTCTGTCGGACCGATCTCTCCAGCCAAAACTCCTCCCCTCGCCTACCACCTATGAGAACCCTGCTAGTGGCCAATCTGTAAAGTGCGGAAACCCCGTGAATCCAAGCTTGGGAGAAACCTAACCTCACCATGGTGCCCTCTAGGAAATCCTAGTACACCTTATCATAAGCTTTCTCGAAATCCAAGAGTAGTACGCCAGTCTCTACCCATTGTGCTAAGTCCATTGTGTCGCCTCAAAGAAGGTGAATACATTGTCTAGGATGCTTCTATCTTGGACAAAGCCTGTCTGTGTGTCATAGATTATGTTTGGAAGCATGGGGCGTAGTCGCTTACCAATCATATTTGCCAGTGCCTTATAGACCACTAACAATAAGGTGATTGGTCTCCACTGGGAAAGCTCCAACCGGTCTCCCCCTTTGGAGAGAAGATTGATAAGGCCTACCGAGAGACTCCTTGGCATTTGTCCTGAAGTGAAAATCTCTTGGAATGCCATCAATAGGGGGTCCTTCACCACCTTCAAGTAGGTAGTGAAGAAAGCCTTAGAGAGGCCATCCTCTTTCGGGCGTTTCTGCCCGTCCTGTATGGAAAGCCTTCTCTGGTTCCTTCTCTATGAAGGGGGACTAGGAGGGAGCGTCCCATCTCCTCTGTGACAAGGGACAGGATGTGATCCAGACCTGCTGTCTACATTGTTGCCCTCTAGTTGAGGCTGCTGGAACAGGCGTCTGTAGTAGTTGGTGGCAATCTCCATCACCTCGTTTGGGCTAGAACGAGTCCTCCCATACTTATCTCGAATGCTGCGTATCTGCTCTCTTGAGGTGCAAGGCTGGTGGACTTGGAAAAACTCCGTGCACATCGTGTCCCCCTTCCGCGCCAAGAAAGCTGCTGAGGTGCCGAAAGAGAACTCTGAGTGCATGTCCTCTAGGCCAACAATGGCTGCTCGCACGTGCATCTCCTGTGCGTGGAGGGTGGGATCCCCTGGTGCCTCCTGTAATAATCTCTGCGTGGCTGCAAGGTCCCATCGGAGTGCTCTCTCCTCCTCCTAGCTCTATTGCTTGGCCTGTATGGCTGCCTCTTGGCAGATACTGCTTGTCTCGGCTAGGACCTTTGCAACCTTCTCTGCGATCTGGTCCCTCCTGTCCCACTTCCTGGTCCAAATTTGCTCAATTCGTCTTGTCACCTCCTTCCTCCTATAGATCAAGTCCGGGATTAGGCTCGTGCATCTAGGGCAGATGCTAGGGGATCAAGTGTTAGGAGAACCGGGCAATGATCTCGGCAGACAATGTTGTGCCTACCAACTGCCCAATTTGGCCTCTGCGAGAGCATCCCCACTCTCCCACATAAAACCTGTCCAACTGCTCCAGCAAGACTCCACCTAGCCGCATGTATCCCCAAGAGAAATCCAGTGACCTCTTCCTCGTGTGGAATGTAGGATCTCTCCGGGCATTGCGTGCTTCTACTGTCAGTAGTAAGACCTCCCATGCCTCTTGCTCCTCGCCAGTCATGCCCTGGTAGTTTTTGCCTCTGCCCTGCTGGTCCTCTAAAGCCTCCAAGTTGTTGAAGTCTCCTCCAATGATCCACGAGTCCACCTCTAGGAGTCCATCCGCGATCTCCATCCAGAACCTGCAACGTGCCCTAACCTCAGTAGGGCATAGACATTGAGGACTCTAAGGCATGAGTCCCCAATATCCAATATGATCCATAGGACCCTCCTTGCCACTATCGTCCCGTGGTCTCATACACAGGCGGTGAGACTCGGGCCAATAGAGGTGCATACGTCTGTGCTCTTGCCATGGGCACTGATGGCGTGCTCCCAGTAAGTGTGCGAGCTGCTTGGGAGTATCTTCCCTATTCTCTAGGCTTGGGTGGGAGTGAGCTTGTGCTTATGTAGAAGTAAGATGTCGATCCGCCGTCCGGCAAAGGCAAGATGCAACTCCTGCCGAACAATCAACTTCTTGGAACCACGTGCCCCACTATAGTGGAGGCTATTCACATTCTAGGATGCAAGGTGTAAACTCATGGAGAGACATGTGACTGACCGAACAAGCATTTGTTCGGTGTGGAAGCTGTTGATGAAGAAGAGGAACTATGAAGCATGTGGATACGCTTCACTACTGGCTTGGATGGTGAACTCCATTCCCCCATGGTAGCCCTCGGTCAGACCATGGGGGTGATGGATGCGCTTGGTGGTACCACTAGGGCATCAATCAACCAGACTTAGAGACGAGACTTTGTACATTGGTAGAAACGGGCCGCTTGTGCCAGGGGCCACTCTATCACATCTATTGGCACTCTCCACTGTGGGAGGGACTCCAAAGATAATGCTCAGATGAGGGACCTCAGCCCTTGTCCACCAGTTGATGTTCATCATGCAACCCGGCCACTGTTGGGAGAAAAGTGTCAGTTCACCTTCTGCCATCCACTGGGAAATGTGGTCTGCCACTTGGCTATTCACCTCCTCCTCTACTTGAGTCGTCATCCAGCTTCCTGTGTGAGAGGTCTAACAGAAGAAGGCGTAGTTTGGTCCATCCGGTGGTGCTAATAGATGGACCTTGCCGCTCCTAGACTTGCATACCACGAAGATTCCCACCTCCAGGGGTAGTGGGAAAACTCCGCGCTCTGCAATTCTCAAATAAGACCATGGCCCATTGCGAGAAAACTCTTGTGGTAGCAGCTGCGCTTGTCTTGGGTAAGTGTGGCGGGTGGCATGGACAGATAAACTAGTGGCTTTGTGAGGGAGAGAGGGGGGGCTAGACAATTGATGGGTGGAGGATGTCGGCGTTTGGGCCTCCTCACCTCCTGTGGGAGGGGTCACCTGTACTGGGTGGGGATTAGGGGAGGGGGGGGAGAAGGATCGAGAGACAATAGGGTGGTCGGAGGCACCTGACGGGTGTGGGGGGGCCAATGTCTCTGGGGGAGGGGGGTTGTTGACTACTGGGGTCGGGGGAGGGGGGAAAGGGGGTGGGGGTTGTGGGCCCTCGGGTGAGGTGGCTTGTGACGCCTTTGTGGGGGGTGGATGTGTAGATCTGTGGACCTGCCGGGCAGGGCAAGGGGGGGGGGGGGATCGCGTGGTGCTCTGTTGGGGGGGCAGGGGGGAGGGATCGCGTGGTGCTCTGTCGGGGGGGGGGGGGGGGTGGGCGCTTGCTCTTCAGCTCCTTGCTGTGACTGTGTCTGAGGAGCTCCTTGCGGCCCCCCTTACCGTCTCCCTCTTTGTCGTCTCTGTACTCTTGTGAAACTGTCCGCATCCACCTGTGGGCCTGTTGGCAGAGCCGCCCTAGCACCGAAGCACGTGCACTCTACTACTTGGTGCCAGAAGTCATGGTAGCACAGGCATTGCTTTGGCTGCCTAGTCACAATGAACTGCTGCCTAAAGGAGTATTCGCCTGCCTCAATCTCTAGGAACTGTGGGGTATTCTTGACCTCTTTCACTGCCACCCAAACTTTTGGGACTTGTGCAGTTGTCATTGCGTCCTCGAAAGATGCCGCGAAAGATGCGGGAAGGACAATGCCGAAGAGCCATCCAAAGTCTTCCACAAATTGGTGATACTCTATCGCCAGGCAGGGAAAGAGAAGGGTGATCGGGTGCCGAAGAAACTTGTTGTGGAGTGCAAATGCCTCCATCGTGAAGCCATTGTACCAAGGGACCATGTATATGACCCCATTTATGGACGCATAGGGTGAATTGACTAGTAACTCACGGGCTGTGTCTGCCGAGCTGAGCTGCACCATGAAGATCCCTTGGCCCATTAGAACCGCCTCCAAGATTTGTGCTGTGCTGATGTGCATCGTGGAGTGAAGCCAATCCTGAAGTTGGGCCCTGATTGGGGATGTCCTACTACCTGACCATAGATCAGGGATGTCCTACTACCGGACCATACATCACTGTTTCCTTTAGCTCTAGCTTTGTAGCCCGGACAGCTAAGAGCTACTCCTTAGAGAGGACGACATGCAAGGTGTTTGGCTAGGGGGCACTCGCTGAATGCGCCGGCGTCTGACTAGAGGTTTCCATTGCGTGTCCCTTCTGAAAAACTACCAATCACGTTGCGGTGCTACCTGAGGGGGGGAAGTTGATGTAGATGGAGGGAGCAACTGGAGGGGAAGTTGCTGTTTTTGAAGGTGGGGGAGGTGTTGGACGCTGCGGATGGTTACGACAGGCACCGTGCGGGGAGTGGTAGGTCTGCAGGATGGAGTTGGGACCACAAGGCGGAGGCAACGCACGGGGTGTGTATGGATGGGGGGGGGGGGGGGCAGTGTGGGGGATGGTAGCGCCGCGGGGGAGGGAGATGGCGGGGGGTAGTGTTTCACAGGACGATGGGTGGGGGAGGGGGCGCGATGGCGTGGGCAGGTAAGGTAGGGCAGCACGAAGGAGAGGCAGGGGGCTGGCGTGCTGGAACAGTCGTGGGAGGGGGGTGGGACTCGCTACAGGGCGACAACTGGGGGAGGGGGTGCCATCGCAAGGGAGAGACGGGGGTGTTGGTGCGATGGAGCAGTCAGGGCGGGGGGCAGTAGCGCAACATGACGGGTGTGGAGCTCTCTCTCTGCCCTTTGTCTACTTGTACTTTTTCACCTACTATCCCCCTCTTTGACTGTTTGACCCTTTTCTCATCTACAGAAGGTGCTCCTCTTCTCCATGCTTCCACACCAATTCAACAAGCATTTGCCATTCTCATTTGCCTCTCTTGGATCTTGAATCGATTTTTGATTTGTAAAGCTCTAGCCTTTCACTCTCTCCTCTTTTTGACACTCTATAACAGCTCAAGGCTCAAGCCTCTCCCATCCCTCTCTCTCACTCTCACTCTTTCAAATTTACCCCAATCCTCTCCCTCTCAACTTTCAAGTTTCAAGAGTGAAGACTCAAGCATCTCACTCACTCACTCACTTACTCACTCTCTCCCCCCCTTGGGCCTCTCCATCCGTCATCGATACCGACTCATGAGAAGCATGAGGCCTTCAAGTTGCACGTGATCCATGTGGAGAGGGACACAAGGAGTTCAACTTCCAGCATTGGACATGCAAGTATTGCGGAATGTGCTATCCAAGTGGTGCAACCCGGCTTGTCCAACATCTTTCTAAGAGAGGGGAGGCAAGTTGCTCCATGCAAGGAGATTCCTTAAAACATCGCGGATGAGATTCTCGCCAAGATGAGAGGGGGATCCACAAGAAGAGAAAGTGGCGTATTGACACCAACTCCTATGCCTGCTAATGAGGAAGCATCGAATGTGGGTGTATCTTCAACGGATGGGAGAGAGGCCTCTACCATTGGTGGTGGGGGACTCCGCATCCGCATTCAGCTTTGGTAAAAGACAGTGTGTGGAGGCTCATACAGTACCAGAGAGACAATCCTCTTTCTCTCAAGTTCCTAGTCACGTGCGTGGATTGGTTGCCTTTCTTAGAGAAAGGCAACGACTTGTGGACATTGAAATTACTTGCACGGTGATTGAGTGCAATCTTTCATTCAATGTCCTAAAGCAAGAGCAATGGAAGAAGATGTTAAAAGCCATTGCCAATGCGGGTTCATGTGAAGGATGGAACGGTGTCACATACAACGATATGAGGATGCAAAAGATTGATGAAGAGGAGAGGATTGATAGAGCCCTTGATGTTGTTCGGGCCGTATGGATAAAATATGGTTGCTTCATTCTCATCGATGGATAGAGTGATTGTAAGAAATGGTGCACCATCAACATACTCATCTCATGTCGACTCGGCACTTACTTTTTACGGGCCGTAGATAGCGGTAAGAGGGGGGGAAAACGATGGGCACATTCATCTACTGCCACATTCGCAAGCTATCATTGAGGTATACATTGCCCTTTAAATTTGTTTCACTTTTTTTCATTATGATTTATGCATAGCTATCTATCTCCCTATTCTAGTTTCTCTCTAATATCTACCTCTATTCTCTCTTTCCTTGGGGCCCCAATCCCCATCTCTCTTCATTCTTGAATCTTGAAAGGCTCAACTCTCTCTTTCTCTCTCTAACCTCCAAGTATTGTTACTTGTAATTTATAAATTGTGGTCATAGATGGGCCCCTTGAATGTGGTGCAAGTTATCACCAACAATGCATTTGATCGTGGGTTCATGGGTTGTTTGCTTGAGGCCAAGTTTCCCACGATTGTGTGGACTCCATATACAAGTCATTGTTCGGACTTGCTCATGGAGGACATTGGGAATCTCAAGTGGGTAAAGACAGTGGTTCTCAAAGCTACATCAGTTGTCATCTTTTTCATGGTAAAGGTAAAGGTGCTTGCGATATATGGTGAGGATAGCACATTGGAGTTGAAGAAGCTTTCTTCGACTCAGTTTGCTTACATGTGGTTATTATTGGAGCGTCTTTATGAGGTGTGGTCGACAGTGGTATCTACTCTATGGAATGAGTGGGATGAGTATGAGACAGAGGAGGCCAAAGCCATGCAGTTCTTGTGCCTTAATGAGCTATTTTGGCAAAAAGTTCATGTCGTTGTCATTATCGTGACTCCCTTTTATAGGGTGTTATGTATGAGTGATTGCGAGGGGTCTACCATGGGCCTTCTCGTTTACATCTTTAGAGCGGCATTGGTGGAGGCATGGGCTTGTACAGTGATCATAGAGACACAACGTGCACATGTTTTAGAGATAGCAGAGAGGAGATGGGTATGGATGCATAAGCCCATCTATGGTTTTACCGCATTGGTACATCCAGCCTACAAGTCACCAGTAGTCATGGATAGAGAGTTCTGTTTGGACCAGCTTGCTTATTTGACTTGTGTGGTCCTTGTGGATGACCACAATGCAGTGTTGGAGGAGCTAGGATACCATGCAGATCAGAGAGGGCATGTGGCTTTTGCTTCTTCTACATGTTGGAGGGGAGAGTCACTTGTGAAGCCTTTATTTTGGTGGCATTGGAAACCCTTCAACCCTTAGCCATGAGGATTCTTGCCTCAGATTGTTCTTCGGGTGCATGTGAGAGAAATGGAGTGCCTATACTCTCATTCACATGAAGATTCACAATCGGCTTAGGACACGACAGTTAGAGCGGCTAGTCTATTGCCGCACTAACTTACGTATGATGAGGGCTATGATGAGCATGGGTAGTTCGAAGTAGATAAAGTTTAAACACTTAACCATAAAATTTAAAATTTGTTGTTTTAAACTTTGAACTTTGAAGTTAATACTTTACAATTTAGACTTTAGCATTTACAATCTTATGTGCATTGTGTAGGTGAATATTGATACATTCAAGTTAATAGGGGAGACTCTTCTGAGTGTACATGAGGAGGTGGACGAGGAGGAGGAGATGATGTTTGTAGAGGTCTATAGTGAGCTTATAGCAGTAGATACTCACGATACTCGCAGTCACCGTGCTCCTGGGTGAGGAGTTCAAGTAGGTGGTAGCAGGGGCATGGTCATTCGGCGCCCTCTAGCATTGAGGAGGGGTGGTTCGAGTGGCTTGCAGACATATGTAAGGCGGGGCTTTAGTTGCTCACATCTCGTGCCTCATGATGACATCTCCCCCTTGCCTACATTGCTGCCACCTAGGGAGCCATCATTTGATGATGATAATAACCTCATTAGTGAGGATGAGTATTAGTGTGTCTCATCATCCGATGCGGAGGAGTCATCTTCAGACTCTCTTGATGAGCACTCAGATGGTTCTGATGATGATGATGATAGTCATGTCTCATCATAGATTCATAGGTCTCTCTCTTTTTTGTATCTACTATCATTGTATCCACATGGATGATGCCACTATGATGCATCATCCATGGACCATCATCCATGTATGTACTAGACTATAGTTGTATCACATGTTTTGCGCAGCCATGCAACCATGATGCCCTTCCTCATGTATTCTGAATTCATCTTATTTTGTAATGAAATGTTTATTTTCACTTTAAATATATATTCTATCATTTAATGATTTATGGCTTTTAAAAAAATCATGTTAATTTTTTCGGTACTAATATTGTACCGTATCTTATAAAATCATAAGGTACCATTTAGTACCGTTTTTTATCGTATTGTACTGCATTGTACCTTTCGTACCTAACAACTATGCAGCTAGGTAATATTAACAACTATGCAGCTAGGTAATATCATATTTGGATGTTTCATTAGTGGAGACACTTTTCATGGATGTCTAGGCAGAGCAATAGCTGATTTTTTTGCATTTTCTCGGGATGGAAGTCTAAATTTTCTCTCTTTTTAGTATTCTCTCTCATTCTCTAGCTTTCTCTCAAATTATCTTAGCAAAATCCACATTTGAGTGTTGAAAGGTGGAGATTTTGGTCAATCTGTGGTGTAAACCCTAATTTGTAGCAGAAATTAGGGTTTGACAACTGCCTTGGGATTTGTGCTTAAAATTGAGGGCCTATGACTTGAATTCTAGCAATCAAAATTGAAGAATTTCAGGGAGATTCAAAAGGCCAGCCAACTAATATTAAATTTGTTAGAGGGTGAAGCCTAATCCTCTAGCAAATTTAAGGGCAAATTTTTCGAAGGCTTAGTGGTCATTTATGAGAGCAAGAGACACTTGGATAAGTTGGGGAGATTAGTGAATCTCAATTGCAGTGCATCCGTTTGAAATTGAAGATAAATAAATACTGTAAGGGGTGCTAGTTTTGGGGCCAACATGTTTTCCATTGTCTAAGATTAAAGTAGTAAAGTATGTATTTTAGTTTATGTGATTTATTTACTTGCTGTAATTATTGTTAAATCAGGTTGTTACCACCCCTCTGAGGAGGAAGATTGGTTTCATTGCGAAAGGCCCTCTATGGCCTGAAGCAAGCTCTTCGAGCTTGGTACCAGAGTATTGATCGATTCTTCTTATAGAGTGGCTTCCATCGGTCAGATGATGACCCCAAGCTTTATTATAAGGTTGAGGGTGACAGGTGTGTGCTCATCATCTTATATGTGGACGACTTGATTATGACAGGGAGTGACTAACTGGAGGTTGATCGGACTTGGGAGATCTTGAGATAGGAGTTCGATATGATGGATCTAGGGATCCTATATTTCTTCCTTGTCTTGGAGATCTATTAGATGGCACATGGCATCTTCATATCTTGACATAGGTACATCTCTGAGTCGCTTTTAGAGTTTGGTATAGTTGAGTATCCATCTCTTTCTTGCCCCATGGACCCGAAGTCCAAGCTTTTGGCTATAGGAGATCCCCTTCCAGATGCTACCTGTTACAGGTGCCTTGGTGGTTCATTGATCAGTAGGCTTATTCCCACTCGGTTGGATATTTCCTTTGTGGTGGCATTGCTGTCTTCTTTTACGAAGACTCCTACTTAAGCTCGCTGGAGAGCCACTTTACACATTCTGCGCTTCTTAGAGGGGACTTGATCCTACATGATCATGTATGGAGAGGAGACCACTCTTTTTGGATAGAGTGACTTAGATTGGATAGGTGATGTGGATTTGAGATGATCCACTATAGGTTACACGTTTTCCCTTGGATCATGAGCTATCTCTTGGAGGTATGGAGGTCGTTTGGCTCCGTTGAGGGTCGGCGAAGGTTGGCTTTTCACAGATAGAAACCATTTAGCTATGTGTGGATAACCAGAGTGCCTTAGCTTTGGCAAAGAGCCTTGTGCTTCATGCAAGCATGAAGCACATAGAGGTTCAATATTGTTATTTACGGGAGTAAGTCGTGGATTCCAAGTTAGCGGTGGTCTATTGTCCTACAACAGACAATGCGGTGGATCTCTTCACAAAGCCTTTGCCGAAAGCTTCTATGCTTCATCACATGAGATTGTTGGGTTTTCGACACTCCCAAGATTTGAGAGGGGGTGTTAGCCTTCCTTCCTTTGCGTGTTTGTCATCTTTTGGTTGTGAGCCCTAGTCAGAGTTTGATAGGGATAGGGACATTTAGATCTGTGATTGTGTTTTCTTCTACGTTTGGTGTGCTTTTCTAGTGTTTGTGCTATCTTGCCAGCTACTGACCATTCCCCAGATTGTTGCAATTTCTTCTTCACTTGCCACGTCATCATTTTACTGCGTTAATTGTAGTCACCTGCATCAAATGTAGTTGGCCAATATTTTAGGTCGGCCAGATCAACAATTGGTCAGTTTTTCAGGTTTTTTGCTATTTATTGTTGGTTTACTGGTTGGGCAGATCATTCTTCTTTGTCTCTTGTAGATGCTCTAACAGTTGGCTGCAGTCTTCTCCATATCCATCATGGACTGCAGGCTGCACACTCTGTCTCCGTCACAGTCACAGGTATTGTCATCATTATTCAGCCTGATCAGGTGCCCTCATTGATACATTGGGTTGTGGTCAAGGACTGATCAGTCCTCATTGTATTCAACTTTCTTCCATTGTTTAGTGGAGATTTCTTTTCTCTTCTTGCTTTTTCTCCTCTACTTTTCTCTTTGTGTTTGTGACTTTCTTTTGTTGTGCGCTCTCATAGGCAATTAAGCTGCTCAAGTTGTCCATGATGTTAGAATTTGCCAATTCTATGGGCGATGCCCAATGTTTTAGTCTTTAGTTCTTTTTGAGTCCTTAGTGTGAACACAACTAAAGTTATAAGTTGTGTCACCACTCTTAGAGTTGGAGTTAGAATCTGTTAACTTTGGTTGAGTTACAGCTATGTCTATCTTAGACCTATCTTGTACGTTTCATTCTCATTCTTTCAGTTCAGCAAGTACACTCTACTCTTTTTCTTCAACGCTCTCATTGTCTCTCTTTTCTCTCCTCCATAGTTGGCTGTTATTTTCCAACATTTGGTATTAGTGCAAGGTTCTACACATGGATTTAGGTCAGCCATCGTCAACTGGTGCCGCCCCGTCTAAGGTCGTGTTGCTGTCAGCCAGCTCTTTGTCCGAGGAAGAGGAGGACAAGCTGTTGCTGTTTTCAGCTTGCACGTAGCCCTACACGCACCTGAGAAGCTACTGTTTTGGAGGAGCTGTTGCTGTTTTCAGCTGTGCTCCTTATTTTCTCACCTTTGCCCGCCATATTCTCAGCCTTGCTTGCAATTTTCTGCAAATCCTAGTAAGTGCAAAAACCCTAATTTTTAGATTTGGGTTTTTTCCCCCAAAAGTTTTGCAATTTCCCATCCATTTTGGCCATCTCTTTATGAATCACAACTCATGTTATCCAAATTTTAGGGCTTTTGTCAAATTTTGCTCCTAGAGATCAAATTGACAACCAATTCAAAGAAATTTCACAATTTCTTTGACATTTTTTTCAAAAATTTTGGGGCTTTTGCTCGATTTATAGTCTTGTAGGCGAATGTTTATTGGAAACATTGACAATGCACAATTTCATGGACATTTGTGTCATAAATTTGGGGCTTAACAGTCCATCAATGACTGTGTGACAGCTTGCCAAGGCTAGAAATGATGGCAACAATCCCCTTGGAGTGAATCAGAGTACACTCTTACGACTTCATGAGCTGATGAGTCCTTTTGGAGATCATCACAATGAGCAATGGAGGTTTCCCCACCCAACTTGGTATTAGACATTTGTGTTCGGGCTTCGGATGCTGTTTTTGGGGGGGCAAACAATTGGGGCTCCATTGCCTCCATATGTGAAACTTAGTGCAAAGGACAGATCTACATCTGATGATGAGAAGGCTTAAATGGCCAAGATACCATATGCTTCAACTGTTGGCAGTTTGATGTATGCTATGGTTGCTACACGTCCTGACATTGCTTTTGCAGTGGGAGTGGTTAGTAGATACATGGCAAACCCTGGGAAGAAGCATTGGGATGCAGTGAAAGGTATTATGAGATACCTCAAAGGCACAAAGGAGTTGTGCATCTGCTTTGGAAAGTAGAAGGCATCTGGTGTTGGCTTTAGGGATGCAGACTATGCTGGTCATGCGGATTGTAGAAAGTCCACTTCTGGGTATGTGCTTACTTTCACAAGAGGAGCAATCTCTTGGATCTCCAGGCTACAAAAGTGTATGGTTGCTACTGAGGCATGCAAGGAGGCTTTATGGCTTTCACGTCTGGTGGGAGAACTTGGCATCACAGAGTTACCTGTTCTCCATTGTGACATTCAGAGTGCTATCATGCTAGCACGGAATCCTGTCTTTCATGCAAAGACAAAGCACATATAAGTGAAGTACCACTTCATTAGAGATGTACCTGACAGCAAGAGCATTGAGCTTGTGAAAGTGCATACAGATGATAATCCTGCAGACCTTCTCACGAAGGGTCTTCCAGCAGAGCGGTTTGCTTATTGCCGACAGATGATGGGAGTTGGATAGATATATGTATTTCAGCTTTGTACATACCTAGACTTAGCTGATTCTTTTCTCCTCTTAAGGCACGTTGCCTTTAGGTGGAAGGTTGTTGGGAATAAAGGCCTCGTGCCTTTAAATGTGCTCGGGTGTGAATGTACCCTTAGCACTTGTGCTTACACATATATATCTATCTAAAAAACCGAAAGATATACGCTCGTCATTGCACCTAAAAAATGTGCTTACTCTCTACTTTGCTTGCTCTCGCTCTCTCTCTGTCTCTCATTGTGCGTAGGACAGTCTGCCTCGATTATCATACTTAATTTGCCCCTACAAGAAGCACTCTCATTTGAGGATATCTCTCATGGGTCTATCTAGCATAGAGAAGGTGAAGGTGTGAGGTAGGGTTCCCCCGTGACAGTGTAGTATCCTCTATATTTGCAGATGATGCCTCCTGTGATGAGAGCATGGATCAACTAGACGTGGGTGACGGGTTTTGCATCTCTCCATGGCTGTCTAAGGTGGTCCCCCTGTTAGCAGAGTATTTGTCAGCTCATGTGTGAGTCTGAGCTTGATCTGGGCTGGACATTTTTATTAGGTATTTTAGGTTTTTTCTGGTGTGGCATTTTATGCCAGTGGAGCATTTTATGCACCAGTCGGCCAGCATTAATGCTGTCCGACCAGCATTATTGCTCCCCACTTTTTCAGCCTATTTATACTCAGTGGCTCCTCCTCAGTCAGCCACTTTATTTCACCATCTGCAGACTCTGTGGAGAGAGGAGCCAGTGCCAGTGCCCACACAGCCAGTGACTCACTGTTGTATGCGACTGTCTCGTGTTCAGATATATGGATTCCATTTCCCGTGCATACATCTGAGTTCTCATCTGTATCGTGTTCTTTTCTTTTCTCTTTTTGTCTTGTGCTTCAGCAGTTTATTTCAGCACAGATTATGCTTCCACCGCTGCTCCACTTCTGACATGGTATCAGTTTTCAGGATTTGTGTTTCTGCTGTGTTTTCTTGCTGATTTCAGGACTGTTTTGTACCCCTGCTGATCAGACGACTGCTGTCGCAGCCAGGCGACCTGTTTTGGGGCTGTTTTCAGCCTGCGTTTTTTGCAGTTTTGCCATTGCCTGCTGCCTACGCACCCTCTGCTGCCTGCGTTTTTCATCAGCAGCTGCTGGTGATAGTTTTCTACCTGCTTTTCTCCAGTTTACAGCCGGCGTTTTGCTGATTCAGCGTCTCTCGTGGCTGGATGACTGTTACTTCAGGCCGTTTTCTCTGTTTTTGGCAGTTTTTGACTGATTTTTTGACTTTCTGCAGCAGATTTTGTCTTCTATTGATCAGATTTTGGGTTATATTGCATGTGAACTCTCATTTTTTTTGCAGTCTGTGCTTGTGTTTTGGCTGTGTTTCCTCTCTACATTCCATCTCTTCTCTACTTCTCTTCTTATCCTCTACATATGGCTCCTCCGTGCACTTCCATTGATGATAAGTTACATGGACCTGATTATCTCACGTGGAGTGCTGTCATGAAAGCTTGGTTTGTGCAGAAGTGGTTATGGTACATCGTCTGTGGAGCTATTCCTCGACCTCTCCGTCCTTTTCCCCTTCCTGAAGCCTTTGATGAGGACAACCATGAGGAAGTGGTGCTCACATGGGACTCGGACGATGCCCGTGCTTACTCGGCGTTGCTTCGGTGTATTTCTAAAACGGTCTTACTGGCGGTTACCTCCTGTAGGACCTCTCCTGAAGTATGGCAGAAGTTGCAGCAGATGTACGAGGCACCTTCCACCATGTGGGCAGTCACACTTTATGGCCGGCTCCAGCAGATGAAGTTTGAGTCGAAAGATACTATTCAGTCTTTTCTTCTTCATGTTACGCAGGTACAGGACCAGCTTCGGCACATGCAGTCTGCTCTTTCCGAGGCGCATCTCGTCGGGACGGTCCTCTACAAGCTCCCCCCGGAGTTTGATGGAGTGGCCAATGCTTTGCGGGCGCAGACATCATCAACTCCTGTCAGTTTTACACACATGACCTCGATGCTTCTTGAGCATGAGACATCCTTGAGATTACAGGGGCAACTTTCGGCGCATTATGGAGGCGAGGCTTATGTAGCTTCAGAGAGGGGTAACGGGAAGAAGTCGAAGGCCCAGTGTTACCACTGTGGCAAGAAGGGACATTTGCGGAAGGATTGCAAGAAGTTAGCGGCTTCCAGGAAGAAGGAGCAGAAGACGAAGCGGGATGCTGACTCTACCGATGAGTCCTCTCTTTCATCAGACTCCGACTCCGATCCTCCGACCCAGGTGAAGTCCAGGGCGCGGAAGGGATCCTCTTCTTTGGATCGCGGGAAGGGCTTGGTGGCCCCTTCCTCGATTGCTTTCTAGTGGTGGTGATGAGGTCATCCCTCACGACTCTCTTGTGCCAGAGAGGGAGTGTGAGCGGGTGTTCAGATGGGGCAGCCGCGCCTCATCTATACTTTTATACAGGTGCACAGGTTCCAGAGAGGGACGTCCCTGACGCATCGACTTCAGTCTGGCGGAATCAACTCCTGGAGCTGGGATTGATATCCAGGTTCATGCTGAGCTGGTTATCTGACAGAGAGCTGGAGGCTTTCATCTGGAGCTCACATGAGTGGACACTTCGGCGGTCTGGCCGAAGGCGGGGAATCCATGGTCACCTATGTTCAGAGGCATTTTTGACAGGATGGTCTTGTATGCTACTGCGAGACATTGATGATGGACACAGAGACATGCTATGATCTTCTCTATTTTCAGGTGTTTGGTACGATCGACATCAGGTTTTCTCCGAGGCACCTTGGTGGTGGCTTGATCACCCACTGCTTGGGTATCCATGGTTCTACTTGGTGGTTCTATGTTGTATAGTTTCTGATCCCTTTTCATTGTACTATTGTATTGTATTAGATCACTCATGATCTGAGAGAGGGTGTTAGAAGAGTATTTGTCAGCTCATGTGTGAGTCTGAGCTTGATCTGGGCTGGACATTTTTATTAGGTATTTTAGGTTTTTTCTGGTGTGGCATTTTATGCCAGTGGAGCATTTTATGCACCAGTCGGCCAGCATTAATGCTGTCCGACCAGCATTATTGCTCCCCACTTTTTCAGCCTATTTATACTCAGTGGCTCCTCCTCAGTCAATCACTTTATTTCACCATCTGCAGACTCTGTGGAGAGAGGAGCCAGTGCCAGTGCCCACACAGCTAGTGACTCATTGTTGTATGCGACTGTCTTGTGTTCAGATATATGGATTCCATTTCCCGTGCATACATCTGAGTTCTCATCTGTATCGTGTTCTTTTCTTTTCTCTTTTTGTCTTGTGTTTCAGCAGTTTATTTCAGCACAGATTATGCTTCCACCGCTGCTCCACTTCTGACACCCCCATGGTGGGGTTGTAAGTCGGACCAGGTAGGACGCCATGGTGAAGGAAGTAGGGGATGCTCTTTAGAACTCTGTGAGTACACATTGGTGTATGGCTCCATGTCTCTACTACTAGGTCTAGAAGAGATGTTCTTTGTGGTGATGTAGCTCCAGCAAGAAGAGTGCGAGACATCTCTAATGTGGGAAATCCATAACCTTGGATAGTGGTCTAAATCCCTCTCTAAACAAGAAATGGGAGCGCCCTTGGATCTCGTAGTACACTTGGTATCTGCATAAGTAGTGCTCCTCTATCTCTGGCTTGAGTTGACAAACTTGCAAATCTTGTCCTCCGTGCCGGGGGGGGGGGGGGGGGGGGGGGTTTGCGCTATATCCACTTGTCTGAATTTGGAGCTGGTGCAAGGATGTACGGAGCTTCCCAATGGCACATTGTACACCATGAGATAGGTGTGCATCTACGTATCTCGAGTAGACAACAAAGCCATTAGGGAATATCTGTAGAGATGCTTGCTGTAGAAAGCCATCTTCGTCCCTAAATACTTTGTAGGTGTCACCCATGTCTTAGCTGTGTGTATGTGAATAATGTCCATCTTGATGATGTGGTTCGGCTTCTCTCTATTGGGCTCCAAGTGGGGGCAATCCAAATTATACTGTAGTGATGGGAGGTGATCCATGCGTAATCCATGTGTCTGTAGCCATGCTTCTATGCGGAAATACCAAAACTTAGTATCTCCTTGTAATGCTAGTTGTCTAGATGACTCTAGTGCAAGCTGGGAGTATCTTTGTCTTGGCAAGGTCCAAAGCATATGTAGGAATGTCACCATTTGGAAGAGGGCCTCTATTACTAGAGGTGGTGCTCCCATCTTTGCTCTAATAATCTCATGTGGGCTTACTTTGAACCATCCTTGAAACCATCAGAACGACGAGTCTCTCCATCTGCTCCCACCCCTTATATATCTTTCTTCCCTTGGGTAGTGGCTGATTGTGTGTGGCTCTTCTTATGTGGTAGAGGCCCCTGTGTGTGTGCACTGGCTTCCATTGCCCCAAAGTTGTGTAGCCTCATGTCAATCTATCCTCTACTGCTTTGCTCAAAGTGAATCTTGGTTGTGAAAATGTAATCCCCAAGTAAACATATCGGTGGACTACTTGCACTATCTCCCCTCCATATGTCAAATGGGGTATTGATCGCCGAATCCATTGGGAGGAAGTGTTAAACACCATAACCTTGGTTTTCCCAAGGTTCACGATGAAAGCCTTCTTCTTACAAAAGGCTTGTAGTGCATTTAGGTGGCATTGCAATCCATCCCATGTGCTAGAGATGAGGACTATGCCATCGGCATATAGTAGTATGGGTATCAATGCCCCCCTAGGCCAGCTCCCTCCCCTCCAAGTCCATCAATATAGTGTCATATCTCATCGATATAAAGGCCAAATAGAGTAGGTGAGAGTGGGCACCATTGTTTCATCCCAATGGTATCGATGATCTCCTCCGATAGCCGTCTTGGTGCTCATACTCACCCTGTAAGAGACTCTTACGAGACTCCTACAGTGCTAATATCTCCCATCTTATCTCCATCGGGACCTTTAGCTCCTATAGTTTCTATATGAGCCTAGCACATGGTACTGTGCCAAAGGCCTTATGGAAATCCACAAAGCAACAATATACATGCCTCCCTTGTGCCTTGCCCTCCTCCATGATGGCTTGGAGTGCAAGGAAATGATCAAGAGTGGAGTAACTCCTAAACGTTGTCTGTCCACATGCCTAATGATGGTGTTTCTTTGCCCATTTGCTCCAGCTCATACTTATCAATCCATAAAGCTTGGTTAGCACGTGCCAACCATGATGGTCCTATAGTTCATAGGAACCATGGGGTCTCTTGATTTTAGGATGTGAAAATGTACATCTCAAAAGCTAAAATAAATTTCCATGTCTCAAAATAGTTGTCATCTAATGCTATTGCTATCTAAATGGACAAGAAATAGTGAACAACACATAGTTGGTGAAGCTAGATTACAATATGGAAGTGCTCATGAAAAACTCACATCTCAGGATATCTCTTATGGGTCTATCTGCCATAAAGAGGTTGAAGTGGTGAGGTAGGGTCCCCCGGTGATGGTGTAGTATCCTTTGTATCTGCAAATGATGCCTCTTGCGAGGGTGTGGACTAGTTGAACATGGGCGACGGGCTTTGCATCTCTTTGTGGCTATAGCTAAGGTGGTCCCTTGTGGTGGGGCCGCCAGCGGACGGATGAGGGCTGTGTGATGGAGGGAGTAGTTGATGATTTGGAGAACTTTGTGAGTGCACGTTGGTGTGTGGCTCTATATCTGGTGTTGGGTCCATAAGAGGTGCTCTTTGTGGCTGCGGCATAGCTCTAGCAAGAAGAGCTTGAGACATCTTTAATCCGGGAAATCCATAATGTGAAGAGTGGCTCAAATCCCTCTTTGAACAAGCAATCAAAGCGCCCTCATATTTGGTAGTACATTGGGCATCCGCATAAGTAGTACTCCCAAGCTGACAAAGGTGGCAAATCTTGTTCTTTGAGGGGAGGGAGTCTTCGCCATATCTACCTGTCTCGATCTAGTTGGTGTGAAGATGCATAGAGCTGTCCAATGGCACATTGGACATTATGAGACGTGTGCATCCATACATCTCCAGTGAACCACAAAGCCATTTGGGGATATGTGTAGAAGATGCTTTTGGTAGAAAGCCATCTTCATCCCTAGATCCTCGGTAGGTGTCACCCATGTCTTGAATGTGTGTATCTAAATAATGTCCATCCTAATGATGCAGTTCATCTTCTCTCGGTTGAGCTCCAAGTGGGGCCAATCAAAGTTGTAATGTAGCGGTGGGAGGTGATCCATGTAACTATAGCCATGCCTCTATCCAAGCATAGAAGCATTGACTATGCCCTTGTAATGCTAGCTGTCTAGATGAATCAAGTGCGAGCCGGGAGTATCTCTATCTCAGCAAGGTGAAGGGCCTATGCAAGAAGGTTAGTATTTGAAAGAGGGCCTTTGCCACCATGGCTGATGCTTCCATCTCTACTTTGATAATCTCATGTGGTACAGAGGGCTTACTCCGAATCATCCGTGAAACCATCAGTACTAGGGATCTCTTGATCTGCTTCCACTCCTCATATATATCCTCTGTTGCCTTGGCTAGCGGCTGATCGTGTTTGGCTCTCCTTATGTAATAGAGGTTTGATCCCCATACGGGGGCCTCATTTAGAGTGCTGGTGTGACCAAAGTATTGAAGGGTTAGAGCTTTGTCTTAGGCGTTTGAAATATTTTTGCGTGCGCATCGGCTCTCCATTGACCCTCGGGCCGCATAGCCTTTTGTCAATCTATCCTCAGCTGCTCTCCTCAAAGTGAATCTCAGCCCTGAAAATGTAATCCCGAAGTAAATATATCTTTGGACCATCTCCACCATCTCCTCTCCATATGTGAAATGGGGTATTAATCTCCGAATCCAATGGGAGGAAATGTTAAACATCATAACCTTGGTTTTTCCATGGTTCACTGTGTGAGATCCTTGGCCTTCCCCTTGACCCCCACAAACCCCCAAGGCAGCTCCTTGCCCTCCAAGTCCATTGATTTTATTGCCCTCCAAGTCCATCGATCTTACCAATGTAAAGGCCGAATAGAGTTGGTGAGGGTGGTTATCCCTGTTTCATGCCAATGGAACTGGTGGTCTCTTTCGATAGTCCTCCTGGTGCTCGTACTCATCCTGTAACAGACGCATACAATGCTAGTATCCACCATCTCATCTCCATTGGGACCTCCAGCTCTTGTAGTCCCTGCACAAGCTTGGCATGTGGCACTTGTATCAAAGGCCTTAATGGAAATCCACAAAGCAGCAGTATACCTGCCTCCCTTGTGCTCTACTCTCCTCACTCTCCTTGATGATGGCTTGGAGTATAAGGATATGATCAAGAGTGGAGTAGCCCCTCCTACACCATGCTTGTCCAAATGCCCGATGTTGGTGGTTCTCTGCCTATTTGCTCAGCTCATGCTTTAGTATCAATGCATAAAGCCTCGGCTAGCACGTGGCCAACCGTGACTGTCCTATAGTTTGTAGGAACCATGCGGTCTCTAGCTTTTTGGATTAATACCATAGTATTAGC
This sequence comes from Lygodium microphyllum, assembly GCF_053477565.2. Classification (NCBI taxonomy): domain Eukaryota; kingdom Viridiplantae; phylum Streptophyta; class Polypodiopsida; order Schizaeales; family Lygodiaceae; genus Lygodium; species Lygodium microphyllum. Next base: position 36,774,404 of record NC_141141.1, read on the forward strand.
TGACCAACTAGCAAGGACGCCTGCACATAGGGCCCTGTTTAATAGGTGGGCTAGAAGAGGTGCTAGGATATCTTTGGCATGTGATAGGTGCCCCGCTACTAGTCGGTCTCGGGCCTGGCCGTTTTGGAGTCTATTGATGGCGTCGTGAACCCTTGATGTGCTAAAGTAGGTAGATGATGTGGGTTTGTCCTCTGGTGGTTGGGGCAACAAGGGCTGCCCATGTACCTGGTATAATGAGGTAGGATATGCATGCAATGTGTCTGGGAAGTTGATAGGTCTATGGGCTTGGGGCTCCTGGAATACTTTCCATGCCTTTTTGCTATCTTGTCCCAAGTATTACTGGTAAAACTTGTGCTCCAGTCTTGATAAAAAATGCCTTTTTTTTCGGTTGGACTAGGCGGAAAAAGATGGAGTGTGTTATTACCATGGTCATCCTTACTTGTGAGCCCCATTAGTGAGTTAGGTGAGGAACCTTAGGAGCTTGGTCCAGTATGTCCAAATTTGTTAGGAGTGGCCATCTTTTTGGCATGCCCTCGAATGTCTTTTTTGACCGACCTGTTACTGGTCAGTTATGGCCTGCTTCTGAGCTTTACATGTAGTGAGGGAGATTAATTTTTATCACAGTTTTGATCATTGTCCACTTTTGGGTCATGTATGCCAGTGTAGGTCTGTGAGTCACATGTGCCTTCATTAGGGCAGCCTGCATTATGGCAGCACATTATTTGTTGAACAGTTTTCTAAGTCATGTTTACAATTTTCACTTGTCGGTATTTGGCCACCATCAATTTGCTCATAAGTTTATTCCTTTTTCACATCAGCATCTTTAGGATGCATTTCCCTTCATCTGCAGCTTCTGTATGCATGCTGCCATAGTACAGTTGTGAGAGAATGTGTTTTATTGCAGTTACAAGGGCATTTTAATGTCAGACAACGATGTGATTTCTGTGCTTTGTGCTGTGTTTTCATCTTGCTACAGCTGCATTTTGTTCACCTGTCTTGCCGAATATTGCAACACTGTAACTAGCTATTTTCCCTCCCAGAAAAACATGCTATTCAGCCTTGACCTGCAGGCACCGCTGCTGCTGCTGCTGCCAGCTCCATGTGAGTGGCACCATAGCCTGAGCTGCACCTCCATAGTTGCACTAGTACCACATATGAAACGCTTCATACTATACTGTGCTATAGGTATTGTATTGTACGTATTAGTACCATAAGGTTCCAATTTAAGGGATACTTCTTCTTTGCCTTTTTCTGTTTTAAAAAAAGGGTTTTAACTAGCTTTTAGTAGAGAATAATGGATTATAATTGTGTTATATGGTGTACCTTAAAAAAAACTTTAGGTACAATGTAGTACCATATTTTATTGTATCATACTGTATTGTACTTTTTGCACCTAATGACCATGTGCGCTTCAAATAGTCAAGGCCTTTTGTCAAGTTTGGAGCTGCTTGCAGCCAACCAGACAGACTTTTAGATCCTTGCAACCCTGATCAAGGTTTCTAGTTCTACTGGGGAGTATATTGTTGTCAGCTAGGTGGCTGCATTTTTCATCAGGAAGAGCTCAATGTTCATGTTCTGTCCACTGAAGCAGCAGCCCAGGTTTTCGTTTTGGTTGACAACCACCTAGTAGCAGTTCCGATTTGCTTTGTGTGGCCTACCCTCTATTTTAGCATCGCCCATTCCTGAAGGTACCTTTGTTTCTTCAGCTATGCCGTTGGTTTGTTGCAGAATTTCCTATCTCATCCACCTTCTGTGAATGTGGATAGCTTTTCTTGTTCCCTTCTTTAGAGAGCTACAGTACAAGTTCACATTCTCCTCAATCTCCAGAGGCTCAGAAGATTGATGGGACTCTCACCTTTGGAAGGTGAAGGGTGAAGCCGTAGCTGACATATGATTTTGTGGCTGTTTCAGCACCAGGTCTACTATCCTGCCTATGACATCCATTGCCCCTGGGGCCCGAATCTAGCTTACTCAGAGTTGTGACCAGGACTTAAGTTCTTCAAGATTATTCATGATGTTCTTTCTCAAGTGGGTACTAGGTTGATACTGTTGCTTGAGATGGTCCTTTTTATTTTACACCGTCACCTGAATTAGTTCCAAACAACTTGCAAGTTTTTCTAAATTATGGAATCATATTTCATTGCCTTACCTCTGATCTAGCAAGAGGTATTAACGGTACTTATTTTACTGTTCACACTGGTCTTTGGCCCGTTCCATATTAACAATGAGCGTTCTCTCTACAACTTGGCTGACTACACCCTTGCACTTCAGAGTGCACACCGTCATGTGACATGTCATGCAAGCTACTCATTCTCCAACTGAATGCACACGCTGCATATTAACATTGCATGCAGAAAGACTGAATGAGTGGACCCAATATATATGATCTCAAGCATCTTATGCAAAGAAAGTGCCGACAGTTGTCATGAAGGAATACGAAAAAGGTAAGACCAGAGGTCATCGATTAACGTAGGCCAGACCTATTTTGGGAGGTGACAATCAAGCTCACAGTATTGAGTAGATAAGGGAATGATTGAGTATTTCTATAGAAGACATCGAAATAATTAGTAGATCGAATACTGGTGTAAGTTTCTGCTTCCGTTTATGCACCAACTGAATTTTAACTTGTGGTTTCATATTTATGTGACAGATCATTAACTGGAGGAAGTATCTTAAGTTTCCTGAAGAGGCTCGGCTATCAGTTGAAGCAAGGGATCTTATGTGTAGACTCTTGTGTGGCGTTGAGCACCGATTGGGGACCAGAGGTGTGAATGAGATAAAGGTATTTGCAGGTACACAGGGTCTTGCCAAATCAAAAGGTTAAAACATCATTGTTTGTTCTTAGAACTTGTCATTGAAAAACTTGCAGGCACATCCCTGGTTTAAAGGCATTGTATGGGATTGTCTGTATGACATGGAGGCTGCTTATAGGCCAGAAGTAAAGGATGAATTGGATACTGGGAACTTCGAAAAATTTGAAGAAGTGAGTTCTGCACCTCCTTTACAGAATATTGAGGCTTTATTCCCTTGCTTAATGCAAAATGCAAGTCTATGAAGTTCTTTTTTTAGGCCACCCCTCCCTTCCCTTTCATTCCCCCTCTCATGCTGCCAAGACAGAAGTTCGTGACTCGTTGGAACTGCTCTGTACTGTGTATGGATTGCTTGGTGTGCAAGTGCGATTAAGGGTTTTTTGTCTAGGTTATGACAGATGTTTATAGAATATCTTGCAAGTACTTGTTGAGCTTCTAGGGAACCAGTTATTGGTTCATGTTAATCTTCTCCTCATTCTTTCCTGAGAGCTAAGCTAACTGCCAAATGTTTTCAAAGATTTTGCATCTCTTATTTCCAGTTGCAGATTCTGTTTTAATCTCAATTATAAACATGCAATCTCTCTCTTCAGGTTGAACCTCGCCATCATCATCCATCCAAGGGTCCTTGGAGGAAGGTATAGTAACTTAATATCCACCTGCCCTTTTCGGTGCTAAATGCTTCATAACGTGTCTCCCGAAGTGCTTTTAACTGCTGACTATGTTTATATGAAAGGCTTATTTGTGCTAAGAATTGCTGATGGCTGTTAACACTAGAAGTTTCCTTCTTTGTCAGATGCTGTCATCCAAGGACCTAAATTTTGTTGGTTACACCTACAAAAGTGTTGACGTCTTCAAGTCCTTACAGGCAAATTCTGGTAAGCATACTTCTGATGATTGTTAGATAACTGATTGTGAATTCTAGATTGTCCCATGCATGTTTGGAAAAGTACATGCAAAAGAACTCTGTCTGCATCTGTCCAAATGGTTTCATTTATTGAGCACTTTATGGTAGCAGTTTTAATGTAGGTGAACAGACACACCACCCCAAAGTACAGTCGGCATATGTGAAGAATTGTGTTTTACAAGAGCTTCCTGAAATAGAGGTTATGGTTCATTGCACAATTGTCAATGAGTGCAATACTTTAAAAATTGATCCAGTAACCAAGCAATGCAGGTTATGCGTATGAATAGTAGATGTAACATTGTAGTAGGCCAAACATGGGAAGCCCTGCATTGTAAGGATTGTCTTATCTAGGGTTGATGTTTTGTGGCTTCCCTTTGAGCAGATGAGATCAGTGATAATACACATGATATGGTTGCTACGGAGGTGGAGACAAATTGTTGCAGTTCTTCGGAAGACCTCTGTTCCCAACAAAGCCAGGCTGCTCCATCTGGAAATTAACACATCAGTGGGGAGTATTCTATATGAAAATTTTTGCCGAGGCAGTTATGCCCATGTCTATCTTCACCAGCTATGTGAGCAAGGCAAAAGGCACAAAATGGAGCCTTGAGAAGATATAATATCAGAAATGTTAATAATCATTTCTTAATCTGCCTGTCAAGGCAACGGAAGGATAGGTTGCTCACGAAATTCAGCTGTCCATCGAAATGCTTGCAAAGCTGTTGTAAATTGTTTGGTTCCAGCCGGGATTGTCCGATTGGGAAAATGGTCTCTTGTAATGCTGAAATGTGGTGGCTCTTTAGCAAGATCGACATTGGATTACCAATGTTTCCAAAGTTACTTAACGTATCCGATATTTGAAAGTTCGTCATTTTATTAAATCGCACTCGTAGGCTTGTGGGCGTAGCGAGTTCGGCACGGGCACCACTGCACCTCTCATGCTTTGTTAGTATGCATCTACATGCCTACTGTTTCATGTGTGGGAGGTGCTTTTTGTGTCAACACATCACAAGGTATTGTTGGTCTAGATTGTGTGGCACTGAAACGCCAAATGGCTGAAATGTCTCACTGAAATAGGAAAGACTTAGACAATATTTTTAAATGAAAACAATTGTTTTTTTTGGTGCTTTTCTAGAGTTTTTAAACACATTGGATATATGCTAGACATCATTTATCGACACGAAAGGGTTTGCATGGTGTAAATGAGTAAGTTACAACTCATTATCCATAAAGAAAGCTATATCACATATATTGTTTAACAGTTTCGCCTGGCATTCCAAGGGTGAAACGTTTCGGGGGTGGAACGTTTCACAGTTACCTTGAGCCCAAACCCATATGGCAAGGGAAATGGAAATGTCTTGTAATCACTTCTCACAATACATTATGCAACAAAAGATTATACATCTTTGGCTTAATTTGGTAGTACATTAGGCAACAAAAGACTGCTCCGTCTTTGGCTTAATTTTGTAGAAGGGAGGGAATCTCTTCCATGTACTCCAATTTATCCTCAGTTAGTACAAATAAGTTTGAAATTGGCCCAATGCCCACCAACCCACATGAGGTGTTTATTCATTATCTTACATGAACCTCGCATCCATTGAAGGATTGGTATATAAGATGCTCTCCAAGGAATGTGGTGTTTAAGTTAATGTTTTAATATGTGTGGTGCGAGTCCTTATTGTGTGTGTGTGATTCTAACCCAATGACCATATTTAGCTTAGGTTCTCTCAATTTGTGTATTAATATTAATCTTGAAAGGGCCTCAGCTATGATATGTAGTGCTCAGCCTTTGCTCTATCTAATTTGGTAGTTTATGGAAGATGGCTAATCCCTAATTTATTCAATCATGAAAATCTTATTTTGTTTGGTCTAGGATTCAAACATTGTCTCAATATATCTTCATTGTATCAATCTGAAGATATATTTTCATAGCAAATGTGGATTGTATTTTCATCACCCCCTCTGAAGCTATATCGTTTTTGAGGTCCTAGTATCACCTAAGCTCACCAACCTAAGCTTTAATACCAAGTTAGAAATTGTGTGGGGACCCTTGCACCTCCCCTTTTTGAGAGGTCAATTGTCCTAATATTGTTTACACCAATGTGCACTTAGCTTCAAGATTTTCATAATTGGACTAGCCATCTTGTCTCCAAATTCCCAAGGTGATGGATGGCCTTTGCTCTATGTAATTATGGAAATATTTGTCTGGTTGGCCTAGGATTTAAAACCTAGTCTCAACACATAGTTGTCGCATCGATAGTGAGGTAGTTTCTTTAGCAAGTGTAAATTGTGTTTCCAACACACACAGCACCGAGTGTAGCATATCACCATGACAACCTACCCTCTATGATTCTCCTTGCAGTAAATCTTGACGTTGCAAAAGTGGCACCAAGAGACATATCCCTTCATCCTCTCCATAATATCCCTTGTATATGTAAACTAAGGGAATGTATTAGCCCATTGGGTAGGGTCTTGAAACAGTGTGCTTTTGTATTCACGGTGAAATGTATGTAGACCCTCTCCACAATATCCCTTGTATATGTAAACTAAGGGAGTGTATTAGTCCATTGGGTAGGGTCTTGAAACAATGTGCTTTTGTCATGGTGAAATGTATGCAGATCATCTAAGTGGCTTGATAGCTCCTCTTGAATATATCCATATTGTCAAGTGATATCAACATACGTGCACGCTAACTTCTTGCCCTTTTTGTTTGTCAATGTAATTCAAAATCTCATTCATATGTAGCTCAACAGGTGCAACTGTGCACATTGCTCTCCATAGCACCCTAGTGCAATATATCTTTAGGAAGACCTATCATGTACTGCTCTTCCAAGATAGATGTATTCATTGACCCACAACCTATATATGTAAACTTAAGCAACATATTGTCCCTTTGGGTAGAGGTGTTAAAACACATGCCTTGGTCTTCTTGGAGAAAGGTACCTAGATTATCTAAATGCCTCATAGCTCTACATAAAATGCCTCTATTATGGAGCATGTTCAAAAGTTGTTAAAGATGGAGTTTCAGGGAATGGGGCAATACCGAATGCATGGAGTGTTAAGACAAATAATCATGAACATCTGCAATTGAATGCATGGGTCAATATCCCGCATGGCAATGGATAAGTAGTTACTTGTCCAAATGCAACAACTTGTTTGGTAAAATGATATTTGGGTAGTGTTACTGGCATCTTTCTAGTAATGATGGAGGAGAGGCATGCATGGTTAGCCATCTATAGTAATGATGTGATGAGAGATGGTGAAGGATGTCATAGGAGGGACATTGAATTTCATAAATAGTATACCATGCTTAGAGGAGTGTGCTTGCACTAGCGTACATGTATACTCATGGTGATTAATTATGGTTACATACACCACCCATTCTAAGAGAGAGCATCCATAATCCAATCAACTTTGTAGTATCTTGGGATGTATTGGAGTCTATGCAACTTGTAGTGTGTAGTGATGTGCTTAAAACCCCAAACTTGTATGGTAAATTGTCTCTATACATAGGATCCTTGCTCTTAAACTAATGTCCTATGGTAGAGTAATGCTCAATGTTTGGTATAGTGGCTAGTATCGGGAATCTCTCTCAATTGAAGTGGTGTGACTGTAGCTTGTAGGGCATAAAAGTACACCATAATCTATACACATGGAAAATTTGTGTGCATATCCATCCATGTAAAACAAGCATCCTCATCCCTACTCACCTTGCACAATATGTTGTAGCTTCCATCCCATATAGAGGAGCCACTCCTAGTCCTTTAATCCCTCCTTATAATCATGTGGCTAAGAGCAATAGATTGATTCCTTTTTATAGCTTTGAACATTTGTAGGTGAGTACTCATGCTCTCCTAGTGTTTGTTTATATCCTATGATGTTTTTTATCTTTTAAGACAAAACTCAAGGATGACACCCTTGGTTTGAAGATTTGCCAAGAGAGACTGAGTGAGAGCCACACTATCCTTTTCCCTATGTGGAGATAGGAAAGCTTGTAGGCCGAATGAACAATAGAGCTTGCCACATAAGGACCCTCATCCTCAGTAATGCTACCATAGTGAAGACTAAGTGTTTGACTAGGCAAGACCCCAGACTTATATAAGCGTATGATTTCCAAGTGACACACATCTAGCTAGAGTTGAATCCACAACCTAATGCTTATGAGACCAAGCATTGATTGCTAGGTCACCCTTACGACATATTATGATTTGCTTGTTTTTGCATTTTACTTAAAGTAGCTCGTATTTATCTGCAACCCTCCATTTGTAACTCCACATTGCCCCATCTTGGGCACCAACTTATAGTGATGACATGTTTGTTTCCATGTATTTCTCATTTGCCCACATTGTGGGCCTTCGTAATACTTGCATGCATGCACATTGGTGACCCACCTCACTCGGTGCAAGGTTATCTTCAAAGGTTTATCTTATATTTTCAAGTCTCCTCCCTTGGAGTGATGACATGTTTGTTTCCATGTATTTCTCACTTGCCCACATTGTGGGCCTTCGTAATACTTGCATGCATGCACATTGGTGACCCACCTCACTTGGTGCAAGGTTATCTTCAAAGGTTTATCTTATATTTTCAAGTCTCCTCCCTTGGAGAGAAAGCCTCTCCGTATGTTTGCACTGGCAACTTCGAATGAAGGGCCTCTCCTTTCTGAATGCTTTGTTAACTCACCAAGCTCCCATTATAATCAATATGTTAATCACCTCTAGGTAACTAGACATCTCGTTGGGATCCTTTATCAAACTATTTTTCTCTCTTTATCTTAGTGTTCTTGCATGCAAGGCAATGCGTTTGTCTCTTCTATTCCTCTATGGTTGCATTGGCAAACTCTTCCCCATGGAAAAACAATGTATCTTTCCATTTAATGACGTCAATCCAATTTGAGATTTCATCTTCCTCGACCTATGTGCATCTAGTCACCTTTCTTTTTTTTTGGGGGGGGGGGGGGGCACGTGTGGAAGTTTGTTGATAGCTTGGGATTTCAAAAAAGATCTTGATGACTTAGCTAATTCTATAGAAGTAATAGTGATTAGTTTGCTCCATCTTATTATCACTTCATTTTATACTTTACTTGATATACAATATGATTTTCCATTTGGTTATGAATACAAACAATCATGTGAATGAGTCTAAGATTTGAGATTGAACATGACAATATGATAATTCATATGGATATTGATCGAAAGGATATGTTTCCCATGTGGACCATCTCATATTAGTTTAAAAAAAGAAAAAAGGGAAACCCTGGCCTTTTCAAAAAGCCCTAGGTGCAATTTTATATAAGCTTATCATACTATTGTATATGTGCTTTTGACCACTCCTCTTGATTAGAGACTCCTTAGCAAAATACAATTATGAGCATATATATATATGTGTGTGTGTGTGTGTGTGTGTGTACAAAATACATGCCTAATTGTAGCAAATATGCATGGATGAAGCCCAACCTCTATTCCCAACAAGAATGGGTATAATCTCATCCCTATCTTAGCCAAGGCTAATTGGAACCTTCAACTCCCATGAAGTTTGATTGTAAGCTTAGTGTGACCTGATCGACTATACTTGGTGACTAGAAGGTATAAATCTGTGCTAGGAGAAATCCATGTGTGCTTGGTTCCAAGGGTCTATTTCACCCCCTTGATCACCATTTTGTTGCACACAACACTGAATCATATATGCCAAACCTCCCCTTCTAGGTCCATAGCCTTCTAGCCACCCTAGAAGCATGACAATACACTAGCACCCTACCCTTCTATGTGTAGGTACCAAACCTCCCCTTCTAGGTCCACTAACTTTCTAGGTACATGTGTCAAACATGCTCTTCTAGGCTTGTTAACCTTTTAGTAACCTTAGAAGTAGGAGAGTTTTCATACAAGGAGCCCTAGTTATGGTCTACGTGATGTCCTCTAGTTTTTTTGTGTTTCTTTTTACTTCAGGTCTTGTGCTTGTAGTCATGGTAGTGAGACATCTCAAATACCCCAATTTATGGGAGAAAATGATTAATACATGGATTCTCATGTCCAATAGTTTGAAAAAATCCTTGACTTTAAACTAGTTAGGTCTAGTAGATGAATCTTACAAATAGGCAATATTTGAATCCAATCTTCATGCAAAAACAACCACCTAGCAAACAAGTTGTTGACTTAAGATTTTGTCAAATAGGTAATGTGTAGATTTTGCAAGTTGAACGTGTCACCCAAATTGTGGAGAGACTTTATGCCTTGGGGCAAAGGAACAAAGATGTCGAGACTATGCTATTGGTATGATAGAGTATCACATTGTTGCCTAAAACAAGAATTCCTATATTTGAGTCGATGGCATAAAAAATTTTGAATTCTTTCTTTATTTAGGTCTCATCAAAGATCTTTGAACTGCATTGGCCATGGTGCACTTACAACATTCTAGAGTTTTAGTCCATAGAAGAAATCTAGCAAAAGAAAACACCTTAGCACTAATCGTAAGAGAGAAAATCTAGCAAAAGAAAACACCTTAGCACTAATCGTAAGAGAAAAAATATCAATCTTAAGAAGAAAGCTTTATTGATTGGCTCTAAAGAGGTAAAATCATGTTTGACCTATAGGTCTCACCAAACATAGAAGAAAAGAAAAAGCCACTATTTTGGAGCATCACCATCCAAACCACAATCTAGTTTTTTGTGTAGCTTATATTGCAATCTAGACATTTTGTCCTAGATTATGGGCTCAATCAACACTGTTGCAAAATCTATTGCATAGATACCCATAGTACAAATATTTTTTCAATAATGGATAGAAGAATAGCTTGGCTCACTCAAACTAGTGGCAAAATCTTGCAATGTGAAGCCACCTCTCTCTTACTTCCATATGCCTAACCCTCGACAAAATCCCATCCTAACCTTGCCTTGATCACACTAGAGGAGGATACATACCCCCAAGGCAGGGAGGTCACATCCCTCAATGCATGGGTTAACACCCAACAATGCGTTACTTTTGTATGTAAGAAGGTCATTAACAATCATAGAGTCATGATGTAGTCGATAATATGCCCATGAACAAAGGAAAAGGATTGAGAAAGGTAAGGGTCATATGCCCTCTAAACTTGTAGGTGGCTAAAATATTGCGAAGTAAACAAGATCCCTAGAGGTCAATTGACCTATGCATGATGGTGCTCTAAGCTTGTAGCCCTACCTTTATATTTGTCTCCAATTTGAGTATGCCAAATTTTTACATTTCCTCTTTGGATCTTCCACAACCTTAGATTGGCCTACCTTGGCTTGATGGAGGAAGAAATGTCCGCCCAATAAGTATGTCTAGTATGTTAAGTGTGTTAGTGCTATCCATTTTAAGTACTAAAATCTCAAACTTGGGTCATAATCTCACCCTTGGGTTGACCAAGACTATTCACCCCAATAGACTTAGAGGCTCTCAAAACTATATGAGAAATAGAGAAAAGGAAAACTGAAGAGAGAAATAAGGTGGTTGATACCTTCTTGATTAATTGAGCCAAAAATACATACAGATTTATAGTCTTGAACATGACCGTTGGCATCTCTTATCCATGACTCCTCACATCCACTCATGAAAGACCCTTTGAAACTTTCCCCTTACACATGGCATGCATAGAGGACCTTAACCCATGTCTTGATGCCTTTGATACATTTGGATCCATTAGGCTATAGGTACACATGCAAATAATTAGTTACATGTCATTTTGGCATGGCTAAGTTAGAGGACCTCAAAGTGCATAGAGTGAAATTCTAGCATTTGATAGGATGTCATCTTTGATTTGGTTGTTGTCTTGTTTCACCATGGTCTAGACATGTAGTGCATGCACTCCAATCAATCTCACTTTTTTGTTGGTGGCCCTATCACTATGTTGGCCTCATCCACTCTTGTTTTGTTTTGTTGATGATACCATCCTCCCTGGTTAAGTAATCTAGAAAATTGCACCAGGCAAAATTTTGAGAATTTTAGATCAACATGCAAAAATTCTATAGTATTGAATAGTCTTTTGGAGGGTGATGCAACGTGGGATTTATTCATTTGGTGATGTGAAAAATGTAACAATGAGTTATGGAGGCTAGGATAGAAGACTAGTGAAAAAGCATAAGAACATGGGTGGTTTGTGGGTTAGAGGTGAATGAAAAATGGAACAATTAATGCACTTGAATAGAGTGATTAAAAGTAATGAGGATGACATGGGAAGAGGGGTTAATAGAGGTGATTGGTAAAGCTGAGAATGTAGAGTGTAGAGTGGATCATGTTGCATCTTCTAATTTTCAATGGTCAAATGTTGTAGAGCACACCATCTAGGGAAAAGTCAAATTGTAGGCAAAATACAAGTGAGTTTTGGGGTGTTGATCACTGGGTTCAATCTAGAGGATGTTGATCAAGGCATGGGTGTTGGTGAAGACAATGTCATCCTCATGGTAGGCATAGGTGTAGAGAATATATGCAAGCCAAAGGACCATAGATTATAGTAGTATGGATAAAATGAAAAATCCAAAAAATAAAGAAGAAGGAAAAAGTGAGGGTTAGGGTTATATCGTGGTTGCCAAATGTTGGGGTTTTCACCCCAATAGGCTAAGAGAATTCCAAAACTCCAAGGAAAGGAGATAGAATGAAGATGCAAGAGAGGAGGAAGGAGGTTGATTTTTTCTTGATTGATGGAGACAAAAATATATAGATATTTATAGCCTTGAAAATGACCTTTGGCATCCCCCATCTACGATCCTCATATTCACTTATGAAAGATCATTTTAAATTCCCCCCTTAGATTTCCCTACTAAACTTACAATGACCACTAGTTTAAGGCAACAATTCATTAATGCAAGCCCTTGTGATCACTTCATCCAATTACCTCAAAGGACAATGACAATGAAGCCAATTTATGAATATGACATGTATTATTATTGTGTATCATATGTAGCTCTTATGTATTTATTGGTTGCCTAATAATTTTGGTAAAAGTTCTAAATATGGCAACTTGCCTTCTTTTATTTTCATGTGCTAAAACATGGGGAATTACTAGTTTATTTTTGGTGATGTTTTACTACATAGTGTGATCACAACAATAAACCTTGATTAACATTTCAATAAAGGTTTGGACGATCATTTGTCAACTCTTAATATCTATTCCTTGGATGAATGGTGAAATAACAGATTGACATGCTTCTTAGGGGAAATAAAACAAGTTTTTTAAATCACAACAATGCTCTGAAAAGCAAAGAAGAGTAAGACATATGCAAAGAAACACAAGGATGATGATAAAAGGAGGCCTTCAAGGAGGCACACTTAGAGTTTGATTGAGAGAGAGAGAGAGAGAGAGAGAGAGAGAGAGAGAGAGAGAGAGAGAGAGAGAGAGAGCTATACTCATCTTGTAAGGAACATCGAACAAAATAGAATGCAACAATGTTCTCATAACAATCCACTTTAAGGTGCCATTGGCACAAAATAAAAGAAATGCTAAAGTTCTATGTCTCATGACCTAAAGTAGCCTAATGCTGTATCTTTTGTGAACTCCACTATAATGGATTTGTTGCATTGATAGACTACAAGTAGGGCCTCTTTCCTAGGATCATTCATATTAGTGATTTCACTTGGCCATTTTTGGCATTTTTTTGATATAAATTCATCCACGATTAGCATTTTGGTTTCCATAAATCATTTTGATGGCTTTTGTGCTTCGATTTTACATTTTATTGTTGTGAATTATCAAGTTGCTTGATTATTTCCTTTCTTTTGCCAATGCATTGTGGGATCACTTAGTTAAACTTTGTTCTGTGAACAACGGTATTAGCTTGGTCTCTTGCTCAAATGACTTAGGACGGGATCTATAGTCTTCATCCTCTAGTGCAACGTGTTTCTTCATGCCACAAGTTGGAGACCCCTTAATCATGCATAGGGTTTAATAGTTCTTTGCAATGTAAACTTGTGGACTACTAGAAAGATAGTGGTTGCCATACCTTACTTATCTTCCTCCTTCCTTGTGATTCCTTCTACATCTCCTCTTGCACTTTATCATCATTTCCTTCACTCCATCTTCAATCCTTCTAGTAGTTTTTACAATCTCAAAAATTTTATCTTCTTCTTGGTTCATCCAAGGTTTTTTGCATTAAGGCAAGTGATTTTTTTAAAATTATAGTATGTTCTTCTAGGTTAGAAACCCACTATCACACATATTCCTCCCATGGGCTTTGTTCCTCATCTTGGGTGGTGTTGTGAGGACCATTGAGACAACCATTGGTGCTCACTTTTGTGCAAGGAAGAGACTATTGCCAATAAACAACATGGGAAGAAGAAAACTTGCAGCTATTCTCCTACAAGATGCTTTTCTAATTCATGAGGATATGAGACTAAAGCTCATTGTTCATGATGAGGATGAAGACTAAAGAGTGGAAGAGAACTTATGTTTCTTGCCTTCTAGCATCACACAATGTGTGCATTTTGATGGTGGAAGGATGTAGATGTCATAGTGCTTCATGAAGGCTAGAGGACTAAAGGTCAAGCATCCAACTAATGGCTCAAATTCTTTATATATAAAAGTAGTTTCCAAGCATCCAACTTTTTTGGAATATTAAGGCGAAAAATAAAATCACCCCATCAATCATGTGGTTTATGATTTTCCACAAAGCATTTGCATGAATGTGAGACTACTTGAACAAGTAGATTTGAAGAAGCTTCATTTATCTCACTGAGTCTAACCTTTACACCCAAATTTTAATCACACATCCTTGTATCAACAACTCCTTTAGCAAGAATAAATCCTTGAGACTCCTTTTAATATGCAACAAAAGCTATTAGAGCTAGCAAATGGTAGCGAAAAATTTACGGTTTCCTAGAGGGCATAATATTAAAATTTCAAGTTATTTATAATGTGTGGGTTGAAAACACAAAGTGAAATGTAGACTTTGAAAGTAACATTCACTGGCAAGAGCATGTACATGTTGGATTTAGGGTTGTAAGAATAATGGATGTACATAACTAGGAGAAGAAGAAGCTTGACGGAGCACAATTGAAAGCGTCTTGAGAGGTATCATGCTACTAAAAGCATATTGAGGTGCATTGTCATTATGTTAGGAGAGATTCCCTATAGGAGAGATCAACTTGGCCTATGTGCTAATACAAAACAACTTTGCAAATATTTTCACAAAGGCTTTATTGCAACACTCGAATTAGCCAAAAGGCATATGAGTCAAATACACCAATTGTAGCTCTAAAAGCTACCCTATACTTAGCTCACAATTGAAAGTGCCACGATATACATGAGTTGCCAAGCATAAAGCAAAAACCATTGTGGATACACAAGTGTTGTAACAACCAGCCTAGTCAAAATGTGAAAAGCATGTAAAACTAGTGATAATGATCCCCTCTTGAGATAAAGTAGCTCAAGGTGCTGAGTATCACTCAAGTGGCAAAGTCCGCTTCACTACCTGCCAATGCTTAGTGCATGGGCTATGCATAAAACTGCTCATCTATGAGAGTGCAAATTGAATATTAGGCCTTGTATTACATATATAAATCAAGTATCCACCAATAGCTTGCTGATAGAGAAAGATATCAAAGCACTCTTTGGCATCATGAAGGCTCAACTTCAAACCTATCTCCATATGAGTAGCAATAGTCTTATAGTCCTCAAGACCAAAAATCTCTGCAATAATGTCTCAACATACTTTCAATACCTCCATCATATTTCTTAAATTGAATGCCTACATAATGATGCAATAGACCAAATCTAATATGTCAAAGTTGAGTTCAACACCTCCTTAAAATCATCAATGTGCCTCATTAGGACGAGTGAGCATCATGTCATTATCATAAAGCACAATGATCAAAGGTGCATCATTATCATGTCTGACATATAAGGTGCTCCTAGTTGGACTATTTTGAAACCACATGTATACAAAGCCTTTTTCAATCTACGTAGTTTGTTTTATTACCCTTTCTACATAGAATCATGAGGCTAAAAGACATACACTTATACTTTTCTACTAAGCATAACCCTTTGCTACAACTCTAGTTATGGGAGCAAAGGCCCCATCAAAATTAATGTTTTTCTACTAAGAGTAACCATTTGCAACAAGACTAGCTTTGTAGTGATCAATACTACTATATGGCTTACACTTTAACTTGTAAATCCACTTGTGTCAATGCCCTTCTTTCTAGGAAATAAATCACATAAAAAACAAGTACAATTTTTTGTAATAGCATCATACTCAGATAGCGTAGAAGCTATCCAACTTTTTGAATTTTGTGCCTCGTCAAAAGACACAAGCTCATCTTCATCATATAGACTAGAAACAACCAATGCATAACAATGTGATGCATAAGAGGCATAATGAGAGCTTGAATGAGTACAAGTAATGAAGGGTGCATCCAACTTACTATCATGAAAGGTTTACATCAGCCATTTTGGCATAGTCTGGGTTTACTAAATTCCTACTCTAGTATTATGAGGAATTTGCATAGCCTGAAAACTACCTCACTTGGTACTAAATATGACTACACACTATTGAAAGAGGAAACAAATTATCATAGGTATCATATGAACATACCTTTTTTTCTTATGAAACATTAGGAAAAAATGAACTCAAAAAGAGGCCCTTAAAAATATTATAGTTTAAGAGGTTGACGTTTTGGATTGCCCAATAGGAAGGTTGGATGTTCCTATCCATGGAGGGTGGACCTTCTCTCTCTAAATCTTGGGTTTTTGATTTAAAAAAGGGGTAGTGTGGGATTATAAAAAAGATAGAATCAATAGTGCACTAATGTTGAGTATCTCTATCCTTGTACTTCCCCCCTCTCCCCTCTGTTGATGTGAAATCAGGATGAGGTAAAGTAGAAATTTCATCTTCTATTTTGTAACTCAATTTGTAGGTAAAATTGCCCTGTTTTGTGGTGCCAAGATTATGCATTTGATTTTTTTTGGTTGATTGGGCTTGATTTTTTTCTCTATCTATTACTTTTAATTAATTTGATGATCATGATTTGCAATCTACTATTCTTGCAACAATCAACACATGGTAGAGTAGAGATTCCATCTTATTTTTGGTAAATGAGCTTATAGAACTAAACTCATCCTCTTTTGTTAAGATGGATTCATGATTCAAATAACACACGCCATTGTTTTCTCATATCTATCATTTTCAATAGGTTTTGATGATTATAACTTTAGAACCAATTTTTGTTGCATCAAGCAATAGAGAGTAGTGTAGATATTCTATCTTATCAGTAAAATTTTCCTCATTTGTGTTGCGAGAATTCATATGAATGATTAGTTGGTTTGGTTTTTATTGAAGTGTTATATTCTATAACATGCTATTATCATGTAAGGTTTAGGTGAACCATATAAATCTCGACTCACTAACTTGCTATGGTAGCTAATTCCTTTATGTTGGACGATATGGATATGGTGAAAGTCAAGGTTTAGAAATCTTGTGGAGTATTGGTCCTATGTGTCCATTTTGATCTTCATGCCATTTGGCTATGATGTATAAAACTTCTATATCATATCATCCATATAAGATGCAATATTGAGTCATAGAATATCTCGAGTGTTAATCCAAAGTGCCAATTCGGATTTGTATCCTATTTGGCCACCATAATTATAACACTACTTTATAATACCCATGTGTTTATATAATGTATTGAGTGAGATTAGACTCTTTTCATTATAATGAAATTTCTTTTTGCAAAATTCTCTAAGTATTCTTGTACTATTCTTTCCATTCTCTTTTATGTAAATGCTATGATTAATGTGATGCTTTGAAATTGAATTTGTACTTTATGTTAATATACATCTATATATTCATTTCAATACTGATATTTGTGTCTAGCTACTAAAGTGTGAATATATCTTAATGCCATAATTGATTTGTATGACATATCAATGATCATTTTCCAAACTCAAAATGATTATGGTTAAGAGTTTAGCACGTACTTCTTTACATCTATTGTCTACATTATAATGCTTGAAAGAAGAACAAGTATTCTCTCAATAGAAGTACATAACATGAAAGATGAAGAAGGAAATTTGATTATTGATATGTATCATTGCTCATATTGGGTATATAAGCATCCAAATATGAAGGGAGTTTTCAATGTGAAAGCATCTACAATTGCAAATATATCAAAGCATTGGAAGGGTAAAGTTTTAGCTCTTAGACAAATAATACATGCATTTGTATTCATACACAAAAAAATACATGTTGCACCCATAGTAATCATTCAATAAAAGATTGTAAACAATAAGTCTTTGCAACACAATGAGAATGAGAAATTTCATGATATCAATGTGACTAACTATCTTGTGTTTATAGAAATATACCCTTTGGATTGGTATGAGTGGCAAAATGTTGTGAGCTTTATAAGTTCTTTCAAGTGTTACCACATCAAAATTGGTTGATTTCTTTTTGAGGGGCATATGGTGAAGCATCTCATAAAAAGAACCTTGTTTTTTTCTATGATTTCAAGTACATATTGCCCAAGGGGGGTCGTGAAAATGGAACCCTTGAGTCTATGCATATATCAAATTTCAACACCATAGAATGGCCATTGTGTAGTAGCGACATTTTGCACATGTAACACAAAATTTTATTAGACATTGAATTCTTTACAACCAAGCACTAGCTCAAAGAATGTGGGAGTATCTGAGAGTTTGAGATGCACTAAAGGGATGTATGTCATTGTAAAAAGTGCATTAGAGGACAACAAATAAGAATTCTACGCAAAACTTAGACATAAAAAATCACTCACAGTCCTAACTCAATAAGTGTCACTGGAAAAGCCATTTCCACGATGGCTGAAGCAATTCTATGATTGTAGTAACCCTATGCCTACCACAATTGAGGAAAAGGAAAATTGAAGGAGGTCTTTGAGAAATGTAATTACCCCCCACGTACAAATCTCACACACCCCCCCCCCCCCCCCCCCCCCCCCCCCCGCCCCAATTTAATAAAATCAGTTAAATTTTTTTTAATCCCACACCCCAGCCACTGGCGAACAAGTGGTAAGGGGGAAGGAAGGTAAAGACGATGCGACGTGGAGGCGGTGAGATGACGTTGAGAAGGAGGAAGATGATATCGATGAAGTCAATGGGGGGAGGGGCACACATGTGCCACCTCTCCCCTCGACCACACCCCCCCCCCCCCCCCCCCCCCCCCCCCCAAAATACACCCCCTCAACACCTATAAGAACCCCCTCCTTGAGAGAGAGAGAGAGAGAGAGAGAGAGAGAGAGAGAGAGAGAGAGAGAGAGAGAGAGAGAGAGAGAGAGAGAGAGATTTATAAGCTGGAAAAGTATGGCCCCCAAACGGAGGGAAACACGCATCCGACGGTAATCCTGCATCCAACAATGGAGCCACTAGCGAGGGTGTTACTGTTAATAGAAATACAACATCGGGTATGGATAATTCATATCCGAATATCTAAGAACTAATTGCCATCTTCGCTATTCATTGAGACATAGGGTATATCGCTTTGGCATGCGCATGAGTTCATTTTAACAAGTGACACAAATATTGACAAGGAGTTGCATGTGGGTAGCCAAAGCAATGATGTGTCCATTGTGGCCTTCATTGAGGAGAAAGCTAGGCCATGTAGATTGAAAAAATTACTAGCATTTTGTGGATCTTTGCAAAAGGTGGATGAGCTCCCAAGTGAGTATAATGGTATGATTGCTTTTGAGCTTCCAGCTACACAAAGTAAGAAACAAATGATGGGTATGAAACATAAATATGATGGTCACCTTTGGTCACGGCCCTCACAAATAAATATGGCAATAGAGTGCACAATGCGTTTGATCTATTGCCTTGGAAGTCTTCAATGTCCCAAGGTAACTTATCCTTACTACATAATGAGAGAAGCTACAATGTGTTTTTTTCCATGGTCATTTACATAGACAGATGAGCATGGGCTATTCTCCGAGTGAGGGAAACTCCAAGATAACATGTCACTATTGTCAAAAGCTTGTTAGTTGTATAGCCATTTGCAGATGCTCAGTCTATTATGTGTTGCCACTAGACCCTACAATGACACGGTTGGTAATCCATGTTGGGAAGCATGCTCACAATGTTCAACAGGGTAGAAAGAGGGAAGCCATTGAAAAGATACGGAGCCTTGTCAACATAGTCCTAAAAATAAAAAAGGGAGGCTCATGAAAAATACAGATGCTAGTTGCTCGATAGATGTTGTTTGAATCTTTGACAAAAGAAGATGAATCAGAGGCGACTGAGGTGGATCTTAATCATTTTTTAGAAGAAATGATGCCATTGGTGTAAAATAAAGGGTAAGCTTGTGTATCATTACTTTGTACAAATGTTGCATGCCTTGCATTTGAAATAACCATCTAGCAAACACACAGGTTCAAAGGTATTGTTTCACAAGAGAGAGCTAATCAAGTTCAATTCATTGGTGATGGGTATGACAACATACTTCTTTTGCAAGATGTGTTGAGATATCGAGGTCCACTCGTGATACGCCAGGGTGACCATTGTGTATTTATGTCACCGACTTGTCAGTTGCAGACACGGTTGGTACACCGCCCATGAATAATAGCTACATGATAGCTATCCTTATCTACTCTAGTTCGTGGCTCAGTTAGTATGCCACCTTAGTTAGTTGAGTTTGGTTTGAGACCCATATAGAGGGTTCTTCTATTTCTTTGTACTTGAGTTCTTTTGGCTTACACAACTAAGAAGAGGAAAACTGTTTTCAGCCTCCACCCTTGTGCGTATTTCCCCATTGTGCAAGCAAGAAAGCTACAAGTGAGACTCCTTCCTTCTCTCCCACAATCTTGACATGGTATCAGAGCCTTGTTCGTGGTAAGGAGCTCAAGAAAGCAAGCCAAGATCGCGGTGTTCTGGTAAGAGGAGCAGTGTTGCTTTCATTTTTTGTTTTGGGAGCAGATCTCTGCAGGTAGCATAGCCGGAAAGCGCAGGAGTGTATTGTCTCAGGTTGAGACGCCCTTCGCGGTGAAGCAAGAGGGCAGTATATGCTGCGGGAAAGGGCTTTAGCCCTTGGCGATCTTGTTTTTTTGATTTGAGGCCATTTCGGGGCCTGTTTTGGAGGCGGAAGTTCTCTGCATGCACTCAGAAAAAGGCCCAGTTTTATGCTGTGCAGCCACTGTTCTACAGGTCGGTGAATAGTTACTGTAAAAATTACATTGTATGCTTGTGCGTAGAGACATTGGGAGTTACAGAATCATCCCTGTTGCCTGTTGATGCAAAATCGTCACTAGGAAGTGACTGTGTGGTCAAATACCACTTTCGCCAGTTTTGCAGATTTTCCCTTGTGAGGGTGAAGCTATGGTTTTTGCAGTGACATAATTTTTTGCAGTCTTCTGTAATGGCATCTGATTCTCTTTCACAGATTGTCACTGAAAAGCTTGACAAGAACAACTTCCAAGCATGGAAGTTTAGAATGACGAATTTCCTTATGGGAAAAGGATATTGGGAATTTGTTGCAGGAAATGAAGAAGAACCAGTTTTTCCTGATGTTCCCAATCAACAGCAAATGCAGGCATTTAAAGCATGGCATGAGAGAGCCAGGAAAGTTATGTATTGGCTGTCTATCAGCATTTCAGACTCTATGATTGTGCATATTCAGGATGCAAGTACGCCAAAGGAGGCATGGGATACTTTGTCAAAAATGTATAGCACAAATACGCAAGCCAGGAAAATGCAGCTCAAGCAAGAGTTGCACAACGTGCAAAGAGAAAATATGAGCATCAACGACTACCACATGAAGGTGAAGAAGATTGCAGATGCACTTGCTTCCATTGGGTCACCAGTGGAAGATGATGATTTAGTTTCTGTGACCTTGAATGGTCTAGGAAAGGATTATGCACAGTTTCGGACATCCATTTCAGTTCGTGAAAGATTTCCTGATTTTGAGGAGTTGATTGCTCTTCTAATTTCTGAGGAACAGAGAAATGGTGGTGCATCTTCTTCAGGAGGAACTTCAAAAGAAGCTGTCTTCTACTCAAATGCTGGAAGAGGTAGAGGCAGAGGTAGAGGAGGCCGATTTGCAGGCCGTGGCAGAAATCAGAATATGCAGCAAACTCAAGAAAACCAGTCCTATGGAGGAGGACGTGGTAACTCTAGAGGCAGGGGGAGCCAAAGAGGTCGTGGTGGATGGCAAAGAGGCCAAAATGCAAACAGTAATGTTGAATGCTACTATTGTGGTAAAATGGGTCATATGGCTAAAGACTGCTATAAAAAGCAGAATGACATCATGAATGGAAAACTGCAACAAGGAAATTATGCATCCTCTAGTAGACAGGGTGATGACAGAAATGAGCATCTGTTTATGGTGCAGCACATGAACAATTCTGTGATAAGTGCAGAAGAAAGCAACGATGTATGGTATGTTGACTCAGGTGCATCAAACCACATGACAGGTCATGCAGAATGGATGGAGGATGCAAGAAAAATGGAAAAACCAGGATTTGTGGAGACTGGTGATGATACTGCACATCCTATTGTGCAGATTGGAAAAATTCCCTTGTCTATGCAGGATGGGAAAAAGAAATACCTGTCTGATGTATTTCATGTCCCGAATATCACCAAGAATCTGGTTTCTGTCGGTCAAATGGTTGAGCAGGGCTTGAAGGTCAGATTTAATCCTCATGGATGCTTTGTTGAGGATATGAAAAATAAAGGTCGCTTGATAGCAAAAGGAAAGAAGAAGGGAAGAATGTTTACGTTGGATGCAGACATGTCTGAATTGAGTGCAGCAATGTTTGCACATGGGACCGATGTAGTTGCAGATATTGATATCTGGCATAAACGCATTGGTCATGTTAATGTACAGCGACTTAAATCAATGCAGGCCCAAAATATTGTTGCAGGATTACCCAAATTCAAGGTTGCAGAAATGCATAAGGTATGTGAAGCCTGTCAGTTTGGAAAACAGGCAAGGAAACCATTTCCTAGACATGTTCAAGAGAGTGAGAAGCCATTGGAATTAATCCACTCTGATGTGTGGACTACTAAAGCTGCATCTCTTGGAGGCTGTCATTATTTTGTCACTTTTATTGATGACTATAGCAGAAAAGTTTGGATGTATTTTATGAAAAAGAAAAGTGAAGTTTTTGGGCATTTCAAAACTCTTAAAGCTATGGTTGAAAAAGAAACAAACCTGCAGATAAAATGCCTAAGGTCAGATGGAGGGGGAGAGTACCTCTCAAATGAGTTTGCAAGGTTCTTGCAGGAGCATGGCATAAAGCAGCAATATTCATGCAGTTATACCCCACAACAAAATGGAATTGCAGAAAGGAAAAACAGGCATATTGGAGAGGTATCTTGTGCCATGCTCAATGAAAAAGACTTGCCAGATTTTTACTGGGCTGAAGCAGTTGCTACAGCAGTCTACATAATGAACAGGACTCCCACTACAGCAATACATGGAATGATTCCAGAGGAGAGGTATACTGGTAGGAAACCAGATATTTCTCATTTGAAAATTTTTGGTTGCATTGCCTATGTACATGTGCCAGATGAGTTGAGATCCAAGTTGGATCCAAAAGCTGAGAAGTGCATCTTTATTGGTTACTCTCTGCAGCAAAAAGGGTATAGATGCTATAACCCTTCTACTCGTAAGTTTACAGAGAGCAGAGATGTTGTTTTTGATGAGATGAGTAGCTGGTATAAACCAATAAATGTGATTGATGATGTAGATGCACAAAATGGTAATGCTGCACAGAATTCACAGCAGCAGTCACAAAATATTAGTGGACCTGGAGCGTCCTCTAGCACTGGTTCACATTCTTCGCCATGGACAGGCAGATTGAGATCAGGAGAATCTTCTCAAAGCAATACAGATAGTGGTATGCAGGTATCACGAAAAGGAAAAGAGAAGGTTGATCAGCCCATGTTTGATGTGAATACAAGTCACTCTTATGTGGATGGTGAATCCAATGGCTTAGAACAGAGCATTGATGATGAGTTGGGTATCCCTTCTATTGTTACACCTGGAGTAAGGAAGACCAGGGATGTTTTGAGAGCACCTGGGAGTGAACCTACTTTACGCAGGTCTACGAGAGCTAGATATCCTATGGATAGGCTGAAATATGATGGATTTACAGCCATTCACTATGCATATATGGTCAAAGTGATACAGGAACCAGAACCCACTTCTTTTGAGCAAGCCATGGGAAAAGAAAAATGGGAGAAAGCCATGGATGAAGAAATGGATGCCTTGGAAGAAAATGCTACATGGGAGTTCGTACCTTTGCCTAAAGGTAAGAATGCAATTGGCTGTAAGTGGGTTTATAAGGTGAAGCACAATGCAGATGGTTCTGTGAACAGATACAAGGCAAGATTAGTAGTCAAGGGGTATGCACAAACATATGGCATTGACTATGAAGAAACATTCAGTCCGGTTGCAAGGATGGCAACCGTAAGAGCAGTCATTTCTATGGCTGCATCAAAGGGATGGTCTTTACATCAGATGGATGTAAAGAATGCCTTCTTGCATGGTGATTTGCAAGAAGAGGTCTATATGGAGCAGCCACCAGGTTATGTGCATGCTGTTCATCCTGAGTTTGTTTGCAGGTTGAAGAAAGCCTTGTATGGCTTGAAGCAAGCACCTAGAGCATGGTCTGACAAGATAGGACAGTATCTTGTCACTATTGGCTTTCAGATTTCCAAGGCAGATTTCTCACTTTATGTGAGAAAAACAGAGAAAGGTATTATGCTACTTGTCATTTATATTGATGATTTGATTATGACAGGTGACAGTGATGAAGATATCCTTCATGTGAAAATGCTATTGAAGCAGAAGTTTGAGATGAAGGATTTGGGAGAGCTGCGTTATTTCTTGGGCATTGAGGTGATTAGATCACCAAGTGGGATACAGCTCTTGCAGAGGCAGTATGGATTGGACATGCTGTCCAAATATGGGATGACAGGCTGTAAGCCTATTTCAGTTCCTTTGGAGCAGAATGTGAAGCTGAGCACAGATGCAGGCGAGCTTCTAGAAGACCCTACTATGTACAGATGCATAGTAGGAAGTTTGATTTATATGACTATTAGCAGGCCGGATTTGAGCTATGATGTTGGATTGGTAAGTCAGTTTATGCAGGCTCCAAGGAAACCGCATTTGGATGCGGCTAGACGCATACTCAGGTATGTGAAGTCCACATTGCAGTATGGACTATTTTATGAGACTGGGGTTCAGATACAGTTACATGGATACATTGATGCTGATTGGGCTGGTAGTATTTCTGATAGACGATCTACCAGTGAATATGTGTTCTCTTTTGGGAGTGCTGCAGTCACTTGGAGCAGCAAGAAATAGCCTACAGTTGCCTTGTCGAGCACAGAGGCTGAGTATAGGGGTGCAGCAATGGCTGCATGTGAGGTAGCTTGGTTGCATAAGCTACTTTATGATATGCATCAGTCTACAGATGGACCAGTTGTCATTTATTGTGACAACATGAGTAGTATACACTTGGCAAATAACCCAGTCTATCATGCTAGAACAAAGCACATTGAGGTGCATTATCACTATGTGCGAGAGAGGGTTTTACTAGGTCTTATTGATCTAGTTTATGTCAGCACAGAGGATCAGGTAGCTGACATATTCACGAAGGCATTGGGCGCAGAGAAGCTGCGCAAGTTCAGAGACCTGCTTGGTGTGCAGGAACTGGGATTGAGCTCGAGGGGGAGTGTTGAGATATCGAGCTCCACTCGTGATACGCTAGGGTGACAGTTGTGTATTTATGTCACCGACTTGTCAGTTGCAGACACGGTTGGTACACCGCCCATGAATAATAGCTACATGATAGCTATCCTTATCTACTCTAGTTCGTGGCTCAGTTAGTATGCCACCTTAGTTAGTTGAGTTTGGTTTGAGACCCATATAGAGGGTTCTTCTATTTCTTTGGACTTGAGTTCTTTTGGCTTACACAACTAAGAAGAGGAAAACTGTTTTCAGCCTCCACCCTTGTGTGTATTCCCCCATTGTGCAAGCAAGAAAGCTACAAGTGAGACTCCTTCCTTCTCTCCCACAATCTTGACAAGATGTTGTGTCCTTCCATTTTTCCATGGAAGTAGTTTTCCTTGGAAAGGTTATGCCAAGGAGAAGTGCTTCTTGTTTAAAATTTCCACTAAGGGACAAGCATCAGGAGTGGAATTAGTGAATAGTATGAGGCGAACAGGAACCAGAGATCTATGAAGTGCATGGGTGCACTTCGATCACACCCATAGGGTTGATGGATGGGCAACAATGTCGTATTCTTTTTATGATCCTAGGTATAAGATAACATTATTATAGCTTACATTAAAATTGAATTGTTGCTAGCAAACATTATGCTAATGTATCAATCATAAACTAGCATGAGAGCATTGTAGGTGATTTTAATATGTGAATTTAAAGAGGAGGATGAAGAGTCTCAAATCTTGTTTTGGGAAAATCTAATTTTCGTCATGGTTTGATGTGGTCATGATCCTCTTGTCTTTGTTGGATTCATGTCCGATGAGGCAAGTGCAAATTGGTTGGCAATACGGGCTATATACAATGGAGGATCACATAACATAATGGAAGGGAGAGAGTGCTCTTGTCTTTTTCATTGGGAGCAAAGTTTACAAAGGCATACCAAGAAATTAGTCACTATAGATAAACAAATGCATCACATTGAAATGTGTGAAGCATAGAGGCTAGTAATGACAAGTCAACATGCATCGCTTCACACCTCTGCTATCCAAGATTGGTGGGCACAAAATGTAAACAAGGATAACATTAAGGCTTTGGATAGGTGGTTAAAATGGTGGCAGCAAAGAATTGCCCATTAGGGAGGAATTGAATCTCATGTAGGTCTGATGTTTTTCTTAGCTCATTAAAAGAATTGCTACACAATGTTCTTATAGAGAAAGCTACTATTTTTGCTCTTGGATTTGACTCTATAGGATAACAAAAGTCCCTAGGAACACGTGCTCAGATTCCAAGCATAAACTTGTAAGAAAGCATCCATGCTAGCTGGTTAGCAAGTGAAGGTGGAAAATGAAAGATATCACTCTATCATGCATGTATTATTGATGTTTTGAATGCATGTATCCAATGTGCAAAGAGGTTGGGCTATATCACGAGTAGGTATATTGGATTTGGTCCTTCAATGGACTCTTTGATGGATAATGCTAGCAAAAGGAAATCCCCCAATCCTGCCTCTGTTGCATGTGCATTGCAAGGTGTTGTAGCTGGCAGTCCTTTGTATGAGGAGCCCACAATGCAAGCTGGTAGGGAGACTGTGCATAGAAAAAAGAAGGGAACTAGCGCAGCTACAAGTTCCCACAAGCTGGGATACGTGATTGAGTCAAAGCAACGTAAAAATAGGGCAAGCCACGAAGTATACAATTTGATGATGGTGAGTTGGAAGAGATATATCTTTAGGATGCTGAGGAGAATGAAGAGATATCAGTCAAGCCCTTGGAAAGTGGAGTAAATGTGCCGAATGCAAGAACATCGACTTATGTAGAAGAGTGGTCTTTACGAAGGATGTCACCTAACTTTGTGAGAAATGTTTTGGTATGGAGGGTAGAAAGAGTTGTAACAACAAGTTACAAAGTCAGAAAGTGGGTCTAATCACACCATGTTTTTGGTCCGAGAGAGCCTATAAGGACAAGACCATTGCACAATGGATATGGTTTTGCAATCATGACATCATGGATACAAACACTATGTAGAAACAAGTGATAGTATCATCAATAGTTCCTTTTTTGTGGCTAGTTAATATAGGGACAAATATATCAAAGGAAGAGTGTAGCAATCTAAAACATGCTGGTTTCAAGTTTGCCTGCTTTGCAACACCATCAAAGGATGAGAACAAAAAACCTCTTACTTCTGCAAAGGGTGGTTCGAGTGGGAGGAGGCATAAGTGGAGGCATGGAATTTCCAAAGAGGCACAAAAGAGAATAGAGGCAGCTACTTGCATGGTTGCAACCTTCTTGGAGGAGATAGTGAAACTTGAGAGTAAACATTCAGTATTTCGAGTCTTGATAGAGAGTTGTTATGACGTGCACATCAAAGAAGAGCCTAGGTGCACTTGTCCTGATTTTCAAAGAAGAGAATCTACCTAAAAGGCATTTCTTGCTTGCAAACATATGTATTATGTGTACGTGCACATACTTGGCCTTTGAGCTAAGGAGCACATGTTTGTACATCAGCCTGCAATAACTCCTATTGACCTTGCCCTTGTGTTAGGGGAATCCTGTAAGATATGCCCTGTCATGTGGAAAGCCCAAAAATAAGCATAACTCATTCATTGTTTGGGCCCACTCAAGATCATGCTCACATCAATAGGGTGTGGCATGCCCTTTTTTATTGCAAGATGATTAGGGTGTAGCAATCTTGGAAAATTTCTAGATATTGTACTCTTTTTGGGGGATACAAAATTTCTCGATTGCTCACTGGAGGAAGGTTGCCCATACTCTTTCTAGATATTGCACTCTTTTTGGGTGATCTAGAAGTTTTGGGTGTAGCAATCTTGGAAAATTTCTAGAATTTTGTACCGTAGCTTCCTCAATTCTAGATAGTATACATCTTATTGCAAGCTTGAAAAAGCTCGAAAAATCAATTTCAATTACAAAAGCACAAAATCAAAAGCTCACAAAAATAACACACTCCCACCATGTGAATGCATAAGATAGATCACATCCCCATGCAACCACACCACATGAGCTTTGCACTTGATAATATCAATGAGCGAGAGAGAGGGAGGGTTACCAACTCCCTCTCCCCTCCCTCAAGGCTATATAAAGCCTTACAAAATAGCATTAGGATGATGATTTGATTTTAAGGCAGAAGCACCGAGAGAGAGAGAGAGAGAGAGAGAGAGAGAGAGAGAGAGGTTAATTACAAAAGCTACCTTTATGTGTTGGAGCATAAGCATGGTAGATGATTAGGCAACTAAAGTTGATCCAAAGAGGGAAGTGGGAGGGCGAGATCCTTGATTGGTTTGCATCCAAAGACATGGTGATCTTGATTAGTCAAGAGCTTCAAAATATGGTAGATAGAAGTTACACATTGACCCAATCGGGAGGTTAAATAGAATCCTAACTTGTGTCATTTTAGGAGACCCAAATGAGACTATATCCTATGGATAGAAGGGTTGACATCATACACTCCCCCTTCCTTTTTCATTCTCTTTGAATGAATTGTGACACAATTCGGCTTTAGTTTGGGTGATCTAGTGCAAAGCGGACGCCCAAAGACTTGACACTAGAGAACCGATATGTGACCTTAGTCTACTCTAGGAACCTGGATTCATGTCAATCCTTATGGGTTATGGTTGGAACCTTATGTTGTGAAGTGGATTTGAGAGGACCTAAGTTACAAATCCAGTGTTATTCCAAGGAGTACCAAGTGGCGTTGCTTAAGAAAATCTCTTGATGGACCACTAAATTGTGTCATTGATGAGCGCTCCTTAATCAGGCACATTGCAACAAGGATATCCAACATTGATCTTCATGCTTTTCTTTACTTGTGTCCCATAGTAAGCAAATCTTATTTCTAGGGTGGAATGTAGAGTGTTCTTCCAAGCTCTCTTGCAATGTATGGCAATAAGTTCCAATGATAGGTAGCTAGTTGTGCTATCACCACCCACACAGAAGGGAAATCTTTATTAATGTAGTGTTTATCAATTTCAACAAGTTGCCATTACATAATTTAAAAAGATTAAGGCCCCAAAAGAATACACCTTGATCCAATATTTTCTTGGTTTCCTCTTAATTACAGAACACTACCTCAAAAAAACCATTTCTAACATAGTATATTTGGTTGATAGCCCCTTCAATTTTAAGGATGGTTTTAAACCAACTGGAAACCTCCATTGTTTTTGGAGATTTTCCTATGAAAAAAGCAAGAACAACCTCTATACTAAATTTAAGCACTTTTTTCATACCTTATTTGCATCTCAAACTGCTCTACAACATGATGTTACAATTTCATTGCTATCCTCCATGTGCTCAATTGGAAACCTCCATTGTTTTTGGAGATTTTCCTATGAAAAAGGAAAGAACAACCTCTATACTAAATTTAAGCACTTTTTTCATACCTTATTTGCATCTCGAACTACTCTACAACATGATGTTACAATTTCATTGCTATCCTCCATGTGCTCAATTGAAAACCTCCATTGTTTTTGGGGATTTTCCTATGAAAAAGGCAAGAACAACCTCTATACTAAATTTAAGCACTTTTTTCATACCTTATTTGCATCTCGAATTGCTCTACAACATGATGTTACAATTTCATTGCTATCCTCCATGTACTTCTGGAGACATAGTGTCAGGATCATAGCTACTTTTTAAGGGTTTTCCTTGAGCCTAAAACTATAGTCTTTTCTTGAGCCTTGCTTGTTCTCTTGCATAACTTCAATTGGTTGATGATCTCCTCTTGCTTTGATCATTGGCTCATTCAATAACAAGCTTCTCTTCCTCTTAAGAACCCTTGTAGTTGATCCTACACTCATTATCGAGATCTCATTATCCTCCACTCTCTCACTCTTGATGATATTCTCTTTCCCCTTACTCTACTTGGCCAGGACAACCCTACCTAATTCCCATGTTGTCAACTACATAAACTCTAATGATGTGGCATGAGACTTTCAAACATGGAGATTTGTTGCCACATGTTGTCATGTGGTTATTGGTTCATAGGCAGAAAACATAAGGAAAGGACCATTAAGTTGCATATTTCATCTATATGCACACAAAGATTTTAAGCGACTAGATAAGGGATATTATTTTTCTAGATTTCATGAAGTGATATACAAAACAATACATGATTGGGAGTTCTAATGAGTGTCTCACATGTCAAGAAAGTTACAAAATCTCCACTAATTTAAACTCAAGTATAGCTCAAGAGATATGAAAGAGATGAAACTTTAGACCTTAAAGGGCCACTTGACATGAGTTTTCCTAAGGTGCTTTTCATGCCTTTGAGAGGGAGATAAATCATGAGGATCAGGATTGCAAAAAATAGATGTTTGTTAGTGCCATTGGTGCTGCCCATGAGTGTAAGAAATAATGGAGCATGAAAAGCATAGTAATGCTTTTGAGTTTGCAAGACAAGAAACAAATAAGCACAAGTTTTGAGCTGGAAAGAAGGGGGCAAGGTCAAGTATATAATGAGCATAGATGGAAGAGGGAATGCATAACCTATTTATGACTTTATGTAAGAAGGAATTCATTGTTGCATACTCACAAAAACAAGGCATCACTACCATAGTAATCATTTGCCTACTATTTCTTACTCACAAATAGCTTGTTTGAAGAAAAATCATGGACTATTTTGAAGCCTTCAAGTATGTATGATGTCATAAATAACTAATCAAGGTTTTGAGGAGTTTTCATACAATGTTATATATGAAGAATCACCACTAAATACTCAGCTAAACAAGATAACACTATTGCAATACTCTTTTACCTATAGATATTTGCACACAGATTGCTTGTTTGAAGAGAAATCATGGATTGTTTTGATGTCTACATTTATGTATGCTGTCATAAAGATTTATATAGAGAATAGAAGGAATTTTGTGGGATGATTTCACTCTAAAACAGGGTCACTTGATAGTATATGGTTTGTTATTCTAAAGACTGTTCAAAGGCTACATCTTGATGCATAAAAGTATTGTTTGTTGTCCACACACATTCCTATTGATGTATAAGAATATGGAATGTTATATGCCCTTGACCATGGTGGGATATGGCTAATAAATGTATAGAGCATGATGAAATATGGTTTGCATATTCAATATATATACTCCTATTATGTATCTTGAATGCTTTTATGTCACATAGATTGAACTTGAATCAAACTATTTGAAGATATATGTCTAGACCATGATGAAATATGGTATGTATATTCATTATATATTTTCCTATTATGTATCTTGAATGCTTTTCTGTCACACAAATTGAACTTGAGTCAAAACTATTTGAACCATTGATTTATTTCTACACCTCTTCTTTCTATCTTGAAGATTATTTCCCCTATAGTTGGGCTCCTAAGACCTATGTCTTCTAGCTGTACACTCTTTGTCCTATGACATCTTTGGTGAAACCGACATAAAATTGACAAATAAAAAGTTCAATCACTAGGGAGATTTGAATATGGAATTGAAAATAGATGCAAATGTGGTCTATAACAATGATCTAGAGCAAGTTACTCTGAGGTTTCAAGAATCTATGTTACAAAACTATTACAAGAAATGCATGAGTGTGGTTGAAGATTACACGACTTGAAGAAAAAGAGTGAATAATATCAGAGGGGGTAGTTTGTTAGGATTATGGGAATGGTGTAACGATTTGGTAGGATGAATTTGGGGATTCATTAGTTTCTCCTTTGGATGAAGTTCTAGATGCTAAAGTTCCTGATGACTTGTCTAATGCTATGTCTAATGCTACAAGTATGTTAGAGTCACTAATGCTATGATAATAAATGTAGTTGATTCATCAAGTGAGGATACATATAATACATTACTTGTGAATGTAGATGATGTGATGGCAATGCATATAGGTAATGCATGCTTGAGGGTGTAGATGAAACAAATGATCTAATTGAGGAAGTAGATGTGATGGTTGTAAATAATTCCCAGTTTGAAGTATGGGTGGGGCATAGAAGACAATGAGATGAGATCACCACTTATACTCATTCCAACTGCACAAGTATTGAATTTCTCACAACAAGATGAGATGGATGATGAAAACGTTTGTAGACTACCTAGTAGATATGTAGATTGAAGATGAGGGTTGCAAGACTAGTAGAGGTGAAGATACTTTTCCAATATTCCTAGTTATGATACATGGTAAGCAGAACTGGATGTTAGATAGTGAGCATGCTTTTATGTGAATGATGATGGATCAAATGTGGGTATGCTTTGTGAGCCAATACTATTTGAGCACATTATTGCAAACAAGATGTGGAATTACTTGAAGTTGCCTTATGATCCAAGGGAGTTGCAAGTCATGCTATGCTACAAATGTATTATGGGTTACCATTTGATTAAGGTCGTTCTAGGTATTTCTTAGAGCATAATATGTATGGATACATACTATATTTGGTTTGCATAAAATGTTGATGTCATATGATTTGGGAGTCAGAAAATAGATTGAGTGCATGCGTATGAGGAAGACAAGTATTTGGGATTATGATCCAAGCAACTATTATGATATGCATGAATTATGTAAGGTGACTATTTAGATGTTTGATATTGGAGGGTGAAAATGGCAACATGTTTCTATGCATATGGAAAATTACTTTGGGGCCATTTGACCAAGGGGGTGGCTATGAAAAGATTATGTGAGTAATGTACATACTAGTTGTAAAATACATTACTACATTTAGCAATTTTTGGATAGTTTTGATGCTCTAAAATCTTGTGCAAATTTTAGATCTTCTGATGATGGATAGCATATTCATGGTGTACTTTATATGTAAAGAATACGCCTCTTAAGTTTGATAGCAAGTTGAGTGATTATAGGGAAGATACATGCTTAGGAAGCTTTATGTGTACTATGGACTGCATGCATGAAAACAAGATTGCAAATTGTGCACAAATTTTTTGAGGTAGTGGCTTATAAAATTTGCCTTTGATGTTTTCTAATAATTTTAGTTTGAAATTTGAGCTACAAAATTTAAAAAAAAGTATTGGCGATCCAAGCTATGGTTGAAAAGTTATGAGTACTTTTATATAGGGTTATCTTGATTGACAAGTTTTTGAGAGCATAGAGTGGCTCATCATGGAGGGTAGAAAGCATTGACCTATATTGAGCAATGTGGCACATGCTAGAGGATAGGCATGTTTAGAGGAGGTGGATGTGACATGGTTACTAGTTCACTTACACAAAACATAGGAAATACCATTTACCTAGATATTTCATTTATATGTGTATAGAATATTATTTGCTCAAAATCTACAATTATTTTTCTAGATTTCATGAAGTGTTATGCAAAACCAACACATGAATGGGATTTTTAATGAGTGTCCCACATGTCAAGAAAGTTGTCAAATCTCCACTAAGTTTAAACCTTTGTGCAACTCAAGAGATATGAGAGAGATGCAACTTTAGACCTTTAAGCGCCACTTTACATGAGTTTTTCTAAGGTGCTAAAAAATCATGGATTGTTTTGAAGCCTTCAAGTATGTATGTTGTCATGAAGAACTAAATAGGGTTTTGAGGTTTTTATGGATTGTTATATGTGAAGAATCGGTGTTGAATACTCAACTATACATGACAAAACTGCTATAATACTCTTTTACCCTACAAATATTTGCTCACAAATCACTTATTTGAAAGAGAAATCATGGACTATTTTGATGTCTACATGTATATATGCTATCATAAAGGCTTATGCAATGAATTGAAGGGATTTTTTGGGCCGATTTCACTCTAGGACAAGGCATCTTGAAAGTATATGGGATGTTTTTCTACATGACTGTTCAAGGGTTACATCTTAATGCATTAAAGTATTGTATGTTGTTTGCTCACAATTCTATTTACGTATAAGGATATGGGATGGTATATGCCCTTAATCATGATGAAATATGGTCGATATATGTTTAGACTATAATGAAATATGGTCTATATATTTAGCAAATATGTTGGGACTATATAACTTGAATGCTTTTATGTCACACAAATTGAACTTGAATCAAATATTTGAACCATTGATTTATTTTTACACTTCTCTTCTTTCTACCCTAAAGATTTTCCCCTACAATTGGACTTTGTGACCCTATGTAATTATGTCATGCACAATGACCAAGTTATCGATGTGTGGATCTTTGTAGTGATTATTGAGCAATAGGTTCAAATTTCCGGCATGTGCGTCCTAATCATGATGCCTAGTGCGGATAATGGAGGGTCTCTTGAGAGACTTGAAATCTTATATGAGTGTCCCTGTGGCATGATTATCATGTTAGAAGTGGTGCAACAATGGAAGCATAAACAACGTGTTGACGTAAGCTGCTGAAACACAAGACAAGAGAAAGAATGAATAAATGAACACAGATACATATGAGAACTTAGATGTATGCTTGGGAAATGGAATCCATATCGAACATGACACAATAGCATACAGTAGTGAATCATTGGCTGTGTGGGCCCCCTGGCACCAGCTCCTCTCTCCCCTAAAGAATCCACAAGTGATGGCTGAAGTATACAGAGGAGGAGGAGCCCAACAATATATAGGCATAAAATGGGGGAGCCCGACAATATATAGGCATAAAATGGGGGAGTAATAAATGCAATCGGCTAGCATTTAATGTTGGTCGGCCAACATTAAATGCTCCCCAACCCTAAAAAGGGCACCAAAAAATGCCAAAAAAATACTACATGAAACACCACAGCCTTTGCAGCACAGACTCACACATGAGCTGACTAATCCACTAACACCCTCTCTCAAATAAGGGGTGATTTGATACAATACGAAAGTACAATGATGGGGAATCATAAATTGTACAACATAGAACCACTAGAAGAACCATGGAGATCCAAGCAGTGAGTGGCTAGCCCACCACCAAGATGCCTTAGAGAGTATCTAACGTCAATGTCGATCATAATAGCACCACCTGAAAATAGAGAAGAATCATAGCAACTTGCTGTGTGATGTTACCTATGTCATTCAGGACATACAAGACCAATGTGCCAAACATGTGATCGTGGAATCGCCGCCTTCGGCCAAAACTTCCAAAGTGTCCCCTCATGTGAGCTTCAGACGAAAGCCTCCCACTCTCTGTCAAGTAACCAGCCCATCATGAACCTGGATGTCAATCCCAGCTCTAGGATTTGTAAGTGCTCGATGCGTTAGGGATGTCCCACTCAGGATCCTGTGCATCTGTATAGCAATAAAGATGAGGCACGGCTACCCCATCTCACTACCCTCTCACACTCCCTCTCTCTGGCACTGGAGAGTCGTGAGGGATGTCCTCATCACCATCACTAGAAAGCAGCTGAGGAAGGGGCCACCAAGGCCTTCCCACAATCGGAAGAAGAGGATCCCTTCCGTGCCTTGGACTTCACCTTAGCCAGAGTATCGAAATCGAAATTAGAGGTAGAGGATGACTCGTCAAAGGAGTCCACATTTCGCTTCATCTTCTGCTCATGTTTCTTCTTGGAAGTTGCTAACTCTTTGCAGTCCTTCCTTAAATGACCCTTCTTGCCATAGTGGTAACACTAGGTCTTTGACTTCTTAAGTAAATCAGCTTGAAACCCTTGGGATCTTGCCAAGTTACGATTGATCTCGGATCGAATGCTGGATGTATTCGGAGAGAAAGATTCACACCTTAGCAGTTGGCTATATAAACGACCACTGGAGTGCTTGTGTTTGTACACTTAGTAGCATTGTTTGTACTTCTTTGATCAAGGAACTAGTGCCGAAAAAATAACTAATGCTTCAGGTTGAAAGCTTGGAGGGAGAGGCACTATCAGTTACCTCCGACTGTCTGCCTGACCCTATTCAAGGGGGTTGTTAACGGTGCCGGGTACGTGGACCGAACCCACCGCGAGAGGTCTCTCTGTGGGTGCTACTTGGAGCAGGAGGATGCTTGGGTGCCAGGGGAGGCTCTGGCCATAAATCCCTTACCTCCGGATCCTGCAAAGAGGCCGACGTGACTCGAGATGGTATCTCGAGGCCCGCATACTAGTCAGCGCGGGCGGCGGAACTTGGAATAGCGATCCCTGAGGATTGCTAGAATAGCCTTTGGGCGAATTATATGATGTATTCCAAAGACTGATAAATAAAGATCAAATGTTGAAAATGAACTTGCTTGACATTGTTTTTCTATGTCAATGCCTAAGTTACGTGAAGGAACCAGTGATTAATTGGTTAATTAAAGAAGCTATTTTTACTTGTCAAACTAAATGTCGTAGGTAATTAGATAACTAAAGCAACCCGAGAAAAGTGTGGGGGATGTGACTCTGGGTTCGTCCTATGGAAGGGTGATCCCGGTTGGCCGGTAACTTTTCTCAAAGGAATTGACAGCGGGGTAACAATGACCTAGAATCTAGAGTGCTAGAGTCCCGATTTATACTGTTTTAGGGGAATGGAATGGGACTATGCCTTACGGGTAGAGAGATCGAGCTTCACATCCCTCTCGTTTCCCATTCTCCTTGAACCAAGTGCAGTATAAATCCGCTTCGACCCTGATGCTTCTGAGTAAAGTAGTTCGTGTCTGGGGCTCAATGCTAGCTACCATTCTAGGAACTTGACCATTAGGAAAACCTTGATTCAAGTTGATCCTAAGTGTGAATGGTCGGAATGCTTCTGCTTTGTGGCAGACTCAGGAAGACCTAGATCGTAAAACCCATGACATTCCTTGGGAGTGCCGGGCGATGCTTTCTAGACTCTCTTCCCGATGGGCTGTTAAGACGTGTCCTGTAGTGGAAAGGGGGACACGTAACAGTATCAATTGGAGTTTCTTTCTGTGCTTGACTTTAAGCTCCTTGTTTCTCAAGTCGAATGCATGCATCTATTGGAGTTTCTTTCTAGGGGTATATTCCTGGCAAATTATAACTAGAGGGATGGATTCCCCTTCTGCATTGTGTATGCAGCAAAGCTTTGTTTAATTAGTAGGATTTTTGTAACTTCTAAATGTTACTTCTACCTTTGAATAGCAAAGAGTGATTTTTTATGAGATTGTCCAGTGATGATGATGTTGCATGTTGCAGTACGTTGACGGCATGGAAGATTTTTCAACCTCGTGCTTGTATTGTAGTCAACTTGTTCTATAATGAAAATATTTCATGCTTGTCATGCGATCATGCTCTATAAAGTACTTGTGGCCATGTTGTGATCATGGTATACTCATGCCATGATCATGCAATACCATTTTTTGTTTTGTTTAAGGGATCAAACCATACCATCTAGCTAGAATATGAGTTGTCTAACATTTTTGTAGGATTGCTTTCAAAAAAATCTTGTGCAATTTCCTTGTCCTGACATTGAGTCAAGCTATAAAGCTAAATATAGGGTAACCCTTATAGCTATGAGGGACTACGTTCGGTTCTGCTAGTTGCTACCAAATCTTCATGTATTAAATGTTTGGATTTGTAAATGACAAAATTTTTATGTAGTTATTTATTTGTAATAAGACTTGGTTATGTCAAGGAAATATCTCATAGGCAATGATGACACACACACGCTTCCAAAAGAGATCAAATGAGGTTGCCTTCAAGGTTGAGTATGAAGCCTTAGAAGCATTGGACCATGTTGATATCGGAGCATCTGATGATGTTGATGTGGGTTACAATGGCGTTGCTACAGATACATGCATCGTAAGTTTGTTGATTGACATTGAATTGCATTTTTTTCATTGTAGACATGAAATAGTTATTATGCTTAACACTATGCTTGCCTTTGTGTTCTTTCCATTTCACGAGCCTCTATACGAGGAGATTGTGTGCCCAAATGGTAGAGTGGCACGATAGTGTCGTGCTTGTCCTATCTATCCGAGGAGACATGTGAATGAGTTCAAAATATTAAGGATGATACAACACTTGAAGAAAGAGCATGTCGTCTTGGACGTAGACATTCCTCTACGTAAGGTTGGTCGTCCTAGTACATATGACACTGTTTATGCCAATGTCACAGAGTACTCTATTGATATCTCTATGCGGCAGAGTCAAAAGTGTTTTTTCCAAAAGGAGAGAAAGTTTGAAATGGCAAGGAAGAAGTTTGAGTTTGCTACCCTTAAGAGAGCTGAATTTGCATGGGACTTGATCCCTGAAGATAAGAAGACTTCTACGAATATGGCTAGCTATATTTCACAATTTTTGAAGAAAGCCATGAGCAAATACATGGCTGAAAAGTCCATCAAGTTGAAAAGAATTGAAGACAAAATAAATTAGGGATATGAGAAGCATGTAAGCCATATTTGTTATTTTAATTACACACACACACACACACACACACACACACACACACACACACACACACACACACACACACACACACACACACACACACACACACACACACACACACACACACACACACACACACACACACACACACACACACACACACACACACACACACACACACACACACACACACACACACAATGAGTTTGTTTTATTCAATGCTTCTCAATATAGGCACTGAAAAAGGTACCTCATGGAGACCCAAAACTTACAACTGGGGGTGTTTCTGAGGGTGTTGACAATTATGAAGATGGTGATGATGATGTAGTTGGTGATGATGATATAGCTAGACCTCATGTCAAAGATCTTACTAGCGATGGAAATGCACGTGATGGAGACTATGACCCAAAATGGGCTCCTCAAGAACATGGTCTCGCATCAAGTGAGTGCATTATTCCACAGTTTTGAAGTGCTTCATTGGCATTCTTGTTAACATTCAAAGGTTTGAATCTTGAGTCACAACCCCCATCGCCCCCATTGGTGAGTCTTGAGGTGGTTTTAATGTTGTAGTTCTTTCCTAATCATAGCTCATTTTATATGTTGAAAGTTGTGTATTGATTTATGCATAGCAGAGACATCGTGCCCCTCGACAGAGGGGATTGAGATCAAGAGGTCCATGTATTGGGGATGATATGACCATTATTGGAATCTCTTCACCGTCATCATTTGAGGAGGATGTACGTGAGTATACATTTGTGATCTCCAATGCCACTATTGAGCCACAATTCATAGGAGAGAGTCCCTTGCAAACGAGGGGAAAGATGGCTTGTTGCAGATTTAGGGTTGATGGTATCTATTTTTTATATTTTATGTAATATTGTGTGCTTCGTAGTGTTCTTGGTACCATGGTTTTTTGTACAGGCTAGAGACAAGTGTACATATTGAGTTCAAATCCTCGAGATCATCCCTATTGGCTAAGGTTGATACTACACTGGTACATTCCATTATTGGCTCAAAGGCGTCCACTCGAACTCTCAATCTATTTAGTTTGTAAGTAATTTTTTTTCATATCATAGTACATTGTAATGTATACATTTGGGTTTGTTGGTTTGGTAATCAAAGCTTCTTTTTTAGGTGGATGGAGCACAACTTATCATCGGAGATTCTTGAGAGGGTGTGCTCCATTGATAGCTTATGGTACTCTGTTGTGAGTGGGGCATGTTCAAAATCACGAGTGTAGCGAAATTTCTTTTCTAGTGTGGATGCATCAAGATTGACGCTTGTTTTTTTGCCAGTTATCTTGAGGTAAACATTTGCATGGTTAAGTTAGGGTTTTATCAATACCATTGTGAATATACTCTTTGACTTAGACATTTAAATACCATTTTTGTTAATGCAGAAATCATTGGGCTTTGTATGCCCTTTACAACCCTAAATTTAGGAGGGTTTCACATTTAGAAGACAAAGGCATAAGCCTTTTGTATTTTGACTCCCTTGGGTTGATCGAGGCTTGCGAGTGTTTACCGACTGTGGACCGTGCACTAGAGAGTCTTGCACACTTTGCAACGGATATAGAGCTTAGTGATGTCTTGAAGAGGCTGGATGAGTTAGATCTAGTTGTACCTACTTGCCCTCAGCAATGGAATAGCATTGATTGCGGGTTCTATGTTATGGCCTACATGAAGTTTTTGATTGAGGGGGCACTATAAGATAAGGTGTCAAGGCATTGGGTAAGTGGTCTTTTTATAGCACATTTTTTAATGTGTTAATTTAATTGGTGGTCCTTTTATCATGCAACTTCCAAAATCTTGGTTCACTCATTCGATCCTAGAAGATTTAAAGAGAGGATTACAAGATTGGTGCACCAGTGTGCTACAGATGGAGTAGCGTAGCAAATACTAGTTATGGTTGCTAGAAGAGTCTATTTTTTGTAGTGTATTTTCATACCATTTTGTATGATCGTGCTAATGCTCATGTGCCTTCTAGGAACCATTCCTAATTTCTCATTTTCATGCCATATACCTTGTACATATGGGCTGTTTTGGCTAGTATTAAAATAAAAATATTTCTTTTACAACTGCATTAGGTTTTTAATCTGGTTTTGGCATATGTGATATTTAATATTTAATTCATTTTTACTTCAAAGCACTTTTTGGTGTGTAGAGCTTGTTAAGGTCTTGCAGGTACATTTTGTTCCATGACATTCGGTCAATCTAGATTGAGGGCTGCAACATCTTAGAGAGGTGAGGGTGCTTGCACATTGTTGTTGTTATATTTGTTGATTGTGGTTGTGCTCATATTGAAGCTTGACTAGCATTCGTATTGTTAATGCTTGCAGGCTAAATTCCCGATTATGGATACTACTGTTTGCAGGTGATTCTATTGCTTGAACAGGGGCAGGGTATGTCAATAATGCTAGCAAGCAGAAATGCTCTCATGGGGGTATGTCAACAATGCAGTGAAATTTATTGAGGATAGTGGTTGGGAATTCTGAAAATTCTGAGGAATTAGACAAAGGATATCAGCCCTTTGATGTCGAAGAGCCTTCTGAATCTAAAAATGGGGTCAACGGTTGAAACGGTTGACATTGCAAAAGCATACCATGTGTTTAATAAACCATCCATTGGATATGCATGCTCATGGAATGCACTAATTTCAGGATATGTATGTAGCTTGAAGGCATATCTCCTGGTTTTGTGACAATTGACTGCACTTTAAAGGCTTGTGGCACCATAGGATCCCTAGAAACAAGCCACAAAGTACACTCTAAATTTTTTAAAAGAGGATTGGAAACAAAAATTTACATTAACAGTAATTTAGTAGATGTCTATCTGAAATGTGGCTCACTAGCAGAAGCATGGTAGGATTTTGACAGACTGCAAGTTCAAGATGTGGTCTTGTGGAATGCACTCATTGCAAGATATACTCAACAAGGGAATGATATAGAAGCATGGAATTGCTTCCAACAAATGCAACTTGAAGGTGTGTCTGCAGATGGTGTTTCAAGCTTTGTTGAACATGGCTTTGATTTCAGGATATGCTGATCATGGCTTTGATTTAAAGGTCAAAAGTTGTTTGAAATAGATGTAGATGGAAGGAATCTCAGTTGATGCAATTACATTTGTTCTCTGCTTGAAATCCTGTGGTATTATAGAAGCCTTAGAAAATGGACAAGTAATACATATGGAACTAACCAAGAGAGGGCTGGAAAAAGAACATTTTGTTGGCAAATGTGGGCTGGGAATGTGATGGAACCTAGAACGGGCCAGCACTGGCTCGTGCACTAGCCAGACCTCTATCTCACGCGCTCAACAACCCCACGGCCTCGCGGCCAGGAGCGTTGATGACACATACATTGCCTTCCTAGACATCTTGCGTTTGTATTACGTCGTTTGTAATCCACTCTTCTCTCACCCACTACTCCTCAGAGGGAGTCCCTTACACATTGCCTAATGGCACGAAGCACAGACATAGGGGGTCCTCCAACGACTGAGTGCCGCCACCCCTCTGCGACTCTCCTACACCTTGGGGATTGGCCCTCGGTGTGCGTCGCTCAACATATAAACATTTGTACAAAATCCACTCAAGGTACCATTTAATCGTATACAGAAATGTACCAATGTCCTTACTTCTCTTTTCCCTAGACCCCACGACTAGCCTATGGCTTAGGGTGTCCTGTCTCTCACTCAACGTGGGTCAAGATCCTAATGAAAGCAATTGCTGTGCATCCAGGATTTCTGATACCTTTAAATATTTCCATGATTTATGCATATTGTGGATGCTAAGTGCTCAAACAGTTATAAAATCAATATTGTGCACATGTGAAAAACATCGCTTCGATGATTTTCAACTACCGTTCTTATGCGGCGTTGCATGAACCTAGCACCGAGGAAACCCTCGTGCTACTAGGCTCTCATTCTATAATTATTCACCGACCTATATGGCATGCAAACAAAAACCAACAATATTTTCATCATTTTACTCCGCATTTAGACACATTTTGACCACTCTACCCTCCCATTGATCAAATGTTGCATTGTTGTATAGATTTATAAGGCATTTTGCCATCATTTTATGTGTAAAAAGCGAGAAAAACACACTAGAACAAGGAGGTGGGGATGAACTGAGGCAAATCCTCATGCTTCAGTCCCCACAATCATTCACAAACATTGTTCTTAATTATCATTAATTTTCCGTACCCAAAATGCATTTTTTCCTTATTTTTAGTGATTTTCCTCTATTTTCCTTGTATTTTCTCTTATTTTCTGCATTATTTAATTACTGAAAATTCAAAATAGGTTATGGGCTGTGGTCCTTAGTTCCTTCTTGTAGCACAAATGAAAATTTAGTTGGTGTTCCTATTCATTCTTCCATTTTTATACCCAAAAACATAATTTTCCCTTGATTTTCCATATTTTACGTGTTTTAGTGTATAATTTTGAACCACAAGATGCAATTTTACGTGTTTTAGTGTATAATTTTGAACCACAAGATGCATATTTTTCTGATTTTCTGATTATGATCAACAAGTTCTCATGGAAAACAGCAACATAAACAATTTTTAGCCCACATGAACAACATTTTATCAATCAAAAGCCATAAAATCTCAAATTTCCTTTGAAAAAAATTGAATTACTGCTTATTTGCGTGTTTCGGGTTTCATGTCCATGGCTGCAAATTTGAAAATCAGGAGCACTTCATGCTCATGACGATCACAAGTCACCATTCCCAGCTCGTGGAGCAATCCGGCGGACAAGCCTCCATCATTCTTTCTTCTTCCTTCCTCTTCCCACATGGACTTGCCTTTAGAAGAGAGAGAGGGAGGAGAGAGAAAGACTAGATTTCCATCTCAGCATTCAGGCCATCAATTGACGGGCGAAGGGCGGCGATAGAGTCAGCATTCAGAAGGGAATGAAGCCCCATAATCCATTGGGGGGGTTGTTTGCAGCAGCAGACAAGTTGCCTCTCCATCCTCCATGGCGTATTTTTCGGGCGCCATCTTTCTCCACGTTTTTTCATCCCTCTTCATTCTCTCTCCACGTTTTTTGCTTCATAAGGTACATAAAATTTTTGGGGGGGGTCCAAACTCAAAAGGCATGCTCAAATTTGGCCTCCCAAGTGTCCACCTTTTCATATCTTGACCATTTTGTGGCCATTTCCCCGTCTGGACTCCGAATTGAGCTCTGAAAAATCCTAGGCATCCAGCTTGGCATCCCGCATTGGCCAGTAACTCTTGCCAACCCACAGGACAATCTGAAAAATTATGAAAAATCAACAACTGTCGCTCAGGCACCTTTAAAGCACTTTGGCGCTTAAAATCGTCCTAGATTGAGCCGCCGCCTTCGACGTTGAATATTTTTCCCTTGATATTCATAATTTTTAGCTATTTTTGAGCACTTTTCGGCACCAAAATTCTGCTCTCATTGGCGATCACGGGATAGGGCGAGTCAGCCCGTCGAATCCACGAACATATCTGCACATAAACAACCAAAGAAGCATCAAGCTGATACAAAACAAATATATGATAAAACTCAGCATAATGCTCCCCCTACCCCTGGATAGAACCAAGGCATGACATCCACAAGGAGTAGGCCTAGCATCATCTAATAGAAGATCCGAAGTGAGTCACTAACCAACTGCTCCAATACAGCCAAACTAAAAAACCTACCAAAGAGGTTGCCCTAAGTGGTAGTCTAAACTACTTACCAACTAAAGACAACACAACTAGGAGCTCCTACAAGGCGAGGACTCCGATAGCCTGATCAAGGAGTATTTGCTTTCAGTACATTTCTTCTTTTAGGGTTTTTATTTTATTCACATACTTGGGCATGTAAAAAGGAGGGAGCTGAGCATAGTGACCCAAGGAGAACAGGGCGTCGGTCTCAGGACCTGCCTCGGCACCCAAGAACCTACCAAGCCCTTGCAAGGCGACACTTAATCCTTTTCTAACGCTCACTTTTATTTTCACTCCAACCTTCCTTGTTTTGTCATTCATTCTTCAACAAGAAGCCACCCCTAGGAAGACAAGGTATCGGCCCCG
This sequence comes from Lygodium microphyllum, assembly GCF_053477565.2. Classification (NCBI taxonomy): domain Eukaryota; kingdom Viridiplantae; phylum Streptophyta; class Polypodiopsida; order Schizaeales; family Lygodiaceae; genus Lygodium; species Lygodium microphyllum. The sequence continues at coordinate 36,819,003 of NC_141141.1, forward strand.
GGTCTGACTCGTCCCCAGGAACCTACCAGGCCTTCGCAAGGCAATGATCAACTGCTTATATATTTTCATTCCTTTTCTTTTCTTTGATAGGGGTTAGAATCCCTTTTTACACACCTTCGTATTTATATTCATCTTACAGGATGTTCAGGGTTTCTTGGCATCATCATTATTAACTTATGGCAGGCTTCTCTACTCGCCTCACTACTAACAAGAACTCCTAGAACGGCTGCCTAGCAGGCTAGCAGAACAAGGCCACTAGGACTCCCTTCTAAAATAGGTCTTTCGATGCCTGACAATGTCTTTACAGGAGGCAATGACTACTCCGACCTCCCTCAAATATACTTAGCCTGAACTTGGGACTTCATGCCTTAGTTTCCGGTTCCCAACAAAAATGTATCCCCTCGACAAGTACAAATACACATATAACAGGAAAGAAAGGTACTCGTAAAGGAGAGATATCACCTGGATTGGCCACAAGAAGCTTCCATCGCAGCAAAGGCTCCTCCAGGCTCCACTAGACATTCCACGAACACAAAACCTGTCCAACACAACACTTAAAACAAAAACCCGATTAAACGCACCCGCACTAGACAGGGAAATGGCTCTCTTGGCCTAATGAAAGAAGACAATTCACCACAAAACTGAATCGGCCCTCTTGACCTAATGAAATCAAACAATACTACGCATAACATCCGCTTGGAAACAACTATGATAGACATCAAATCATACCATTCCGAGGGGAACAGAGGCTCGTAGCCCTAAACTAGGTGCATTAAATTATGACCCATCCCTCCTGCGTATATCGCAAGAGGTGTTCGCATCACATGTCGTCTAATCAGTCTGTGGGTCCAAGATAATAAAGGCAGATGAGTCTCACCTACCCTCTGCATCACCCAGATCAACCATCGTCTGCCAAAGAGGGCATGTTTAGAAAGCATACCCCACAAACGACCAGGTCCTGTCTCACCATCAATAGATATATTGGGACAAGGGCCACAATTAAAGAAGAGGTCTTCTTCATGCGCAAAATTAGCCAATGAATCGGCAAACTGATTCCAATTTCGTGGAATCAGCTGAAAAGACACTCTATCAAATTCGTCTAGCAGGGCTATGGCAGTATGATGGTACATGCAAAGGATGGGGTTTCGCACCATGTAAGTCCCATTGAGTTGATTTAAAACCAACTGAGAGTCCCCTTTCACCAATAACTGGCGGATACCACCCTTCTTTGCAATATTCAAACCCATAATCAGGGCTTTGTATTCTGCCATATTATTGGTAAAATTCACCCCGAGATAAGCAGCTAACTTCATGACAATGTATCGTCGGGGGTCTCGGATGACAACTCCTACACTTCCTTTTTTACATGCACCCCTGGACGCCCCATCAAAGTACAAGGTGTACGTCCATAAAGGGTTTACATATCCCGCCATCCTGAACTCTACTCATAATTATGGTAATCGAAATTCAGCATATTCAACGGGTGGACTGTAGGCTCCATCCCTCCATCATCATTGAATTCAACAGGGATGCTCGTCAACATTTGTAGGCAGTGATGGCAGAAGACCTTGATTTCCCAAATAAATGTCCCGCCTTCTTGCTCAGTCACCTTATATCCTTTGCTCCACCAAATGAGCTTTCCCTGATGATACCGCTATTCTAAATATGGGTGTTCTAAATAAGGGATGAGATGACCCATCAACCTCTATCACGATTTCCTTGCAGAAATTTGATCGATCTCGCCTAGACCTGCAAGGCAGTCATAGTATTAGTGCAATCAGAAATAATAAGGTTTTTTCATATTCTCACGATCCTATAGGGCCCGTCCCATTTGGGCTCTAGCTTGCCTGGAAATAATTCACGTCGTGTGTCATAATACAAAACAAGCTGTCCTTTCTTGAAGGTGCATTTCTTGGCTTTGAGGTCATGTAACTGCTTCATTCGGCGCTTCGCCACTTCTTGGTGCAATAAGCTCTGTAGCTTAAGCTCATCTAAATGTGCTAGTGTCGTCAAGCGCTCAAAAAGTGCATCTTCATCACTCAAAGAATTATTGATGGCAAAACGAATAGTCGGCAGCTCAATCTCTAAAGGCAAGACACACTCCTCCCCATATACTAACTTGAACGGGGTATGGCCAGTGACTCATTTGAAGGTCATATTATAGGCCCATACTGCCACGTATAACTTTTTATCCCAATCTCGTTTCTTTTCCGATACAATTTTGGACAGGATGCCCACAAGCTGCTTGTTGGTGCTTTCAACTTACCCATTGGCTTGTGGGTTATATGGGGTTGTCTTGTTATGCTTGATTTGCCAAGTCTCTGTCAAACTTTTGATCACCTTGTTCAGGAAATGGGTTCCGTGGTCCGACACTAATTCTTTCGACAGACCAAAACGGCATATTATTTGCTCTAAAAGGAAACTAACAGTTTCTTTAGCATCATCTTTCCTTGTTGCATGTGGTTCTGACCACTTTGTGAAGTAGTCAGTTGCTATAATGATGTACCTCTTTTGCGCAGTCGATGACGAAGTAATAGGACCCACAAAGTCTATTCCCCACTTCTCAAATGGAAGTATCGCCATAATAGGGGTGAGTGGTCGTTTTCTATTCTCTCGACTATCATGTCGTTGATAAATATCGCATCTCTTAACATACGCAAACGCATCCTGGAAGATGGCAGGTCACCAGTAACCTGCTCTTAAAGCCTTTTGTGCTGTAAGCCGTCAAGCAAAATGGCCGCCACAAGCGGAATCATGGCACTCTTCCAAAATGAATGGCACCTCGTCAAGCATCACACATCGGCGGTAGATGTCATCAACCCCTTGCCGATATAATGTACCTACGATCAAAGCAAACTTTAACGCTTGCTGCTTAATTTTCCTTCTCTCAGCTTTAGATAATTCGAATCCCGCCTCTCCCGTTGATAAATAATGCGTTATTGCAGCATACCAGGAGGAAATAGATGCCGTATCTATTTTAAATAACAACTCCATGTCACTACCTTCAGCCACAGATTCTTTCGGCTCCCCAAAGTCCACTACACATTCCACGATGCCTTGCAACCTTGGTGGCTTACTACGGATTTCATAATCAAACTCCTGCAAAGTAATTAACCACTTCGCTAGACGATCAGGCGGCTGTAGCTTATTCATCAATAGTCGAAGCCCCTCCGCCTTTGTATAAAGCACGACTTTCTCATAGAGAATATAATGCCTGAATTTCTTGGTCCCAAAGACCATTGCTAGACACAACTTCTCCATGTAGGTATAATTGATTTCGGATACCCCTAGCTTCCGGCTAGCAAAAGCAATCGGGTGGTACCACTTCTCTTCCCAAATTTGGGCTAAACAGGCTGATACTATACATGGTGGCTGTCGAGAATATATAGAACACCTCGCCTCTTTTAGGTGCTTTTAAAATGGGAGCTCTTGCTAGCTCTTGTTTCACATCCTCGAATGCTACCTTACAAGGGTCACCCCATACAAACAAACAGCTAAAGGACAATAAATTTGTAAGCGGCAACGTTCTTTCTGCCAAGGCGTTTATGAATCTACGGTAATAACCAACCGAAGACAGAAAGCTATGAACTTCTTTCGGAGTGTGTGGTGGACCCATGGCAATTATAACTTTGACCTTCTCGGGGTCTGTTGCAATTCCTACCGAACTGACCACATGACCCAGCAATAGCCCATAAGGTACTCCAAAAACACACTTCCGTGGGTTTAGGGCGATGCAAAATTGTCTACAGCGCTCAAAGCATTTTCTTAGAATGATCAACTGCCTTTTTCTCATGGTGGCAGCCCCTAAGTCATCAATAAACACCTTCAACTCTTCAGGGGATATGTCACCGAATGTCTTATCTGCTGTTCGTTGCCACGAACCAGGCGCATTGCATAAACCAAAGGCCATCACATGGTACGCAAAAGTACCAAATACAGTAATAAAAGTTGTTTTCAACTTGTCCTCTTCTGCAATTGCCATCTGGTTATATCCTGCAAAGCAATCCATAAACGAATATATTTCCCTACCCGCTAATTGATCCAAAATCTGGTCAATAAATGGCAACGGGTAGTAGTCCTTAACTGTCTGCTTATTCAGCTCCCTAAAGTCTACACATAATCGGATTTGATTATTCTTCTTCTTTCTGATCACAACTGGCGAACACCATTCCATGTGTTGCATAGGAAAAATCAAACCTGCTTTTCGAAGCTTCTGTAATTCTTCAAACAGCCCGTCCCTCAGTTCGAAAGGCATACGCCTTACTTTCTATCATACAGGACGACTACCCTCTTTCAACGGAATTGTATGAACAACAAGACTAGGAGGAATGCCTCTCAGCTCATCATAACTCCAGGCAAAGATATCACGGAATTCCTGAATCAAGGCCACATAATCCTCCCTTTCTGCTGTGCTGAGCATAGAACCTAATTTGATTGGCCGCGAATCATCAGGCATACCAAGGTCTAGCTCGATAACATCTGCATCTCTTATATGATCTTGGCCCTCTATTGGCTCATTCAAAGTGATCTGATAGATGTCTTCCGTGGTGGATCCCTCTTTGGACTCATCACTCGACGATGTCTCACTGGCAGATAAATCTTCTAATGTCTCCAATTTTGTAGAAGATAGAGGAGCTCTCTCACTCTGCGGGGACTCAGGATAAGCATCAACCACCACACGTTGGGCACCTCTACCGAATATTAGTCGACCGGCGGGTATATCTACTTGGCAGTCCGCTTGCAAGATCCAAGGTCATCCGAGTAATACTTGGTAACTTGGACGGCCTGCAAAACGAATCACCCTAAAGTCCAACAGGCATTCTACATTTGCAACAGTGACATGGACCTTAGTAATGCAACCTTCCGGCTGTTTCAAACTATCATCTGCCATTCTGAGAATTGTGGAGGTATCTTTCTGGATCGCAAGATCCAACCTTTCCATCAGTTCATAACTCATAATGTTAATAGATGATCCCGTGTCGACAATGGCATAATCTACTAATATCCCATCGACATAGACTGCAACCCTTGGGCAATGCTTCTCAGCATGCTCGAACCAGTCATCACCAACTCGCGCAATACCCAAAGGTTCTACGATATACCCGGTACGTAGGATCTTTCTAAATTCCTTGCGTACTCCTGGGGAAAGCTTAATAAGCTGCAGAAGATTCACATCCGGCTTGACTTCACAAAGAGAGCTCGCCAAATCGAATTCATGAGAGTTCGATAGAGCTCACTTTTCACGCCAAACCATCCGCTCTTTAGGTCGCTGAACCGGCTTTATTGCCTCTTTCTTAACTTTCACCTTCTTCTTTGGTGGTTCCTTATCGGCTTTACTCTCCACGGGCTTCAAAGGTCCCCCTTCCATGGCAGGATCCAAAACTTGTGTTCCTTTGTCGCCTTGTTTAGGGTTTCCGTCGACAGCCTTATCCTTGTCGGCTTCTCTACCCTTTTGATTTCAGCGTCATTAACGCATACAACCTCAATCAAACTAACTCCACTACCACTGGGTAGCTCCTCCACTGTAGTCTTTGGTCGTTGAAGTATTTGTTTAGGCCCATCTTCTCGCTGGGAATCATTTCCTTGCGCACGATGATTAACAGGCTCTGGTTGCTGACTTTCTCGTTGGAGGGAACTGATCTTACTCCAGCAAGTAGCTGCTAAATGGCCGGATTTTCCACAAATGTCGCACTTAATATTTGGGCAATTTCTTGGATAGTGCTGCCCACCACACCATTTGCAACTAAACCTCGAAGGTGCACCCTCATCTGGGTATCTACTTCCTATCAAATTTTGTTGTTTTTTAAGGAAGTTGACATCAACGGCTATTTGTCGATATTGCTCCGTAATCATGTCAGTATAATGCTTCATCATGTCCTTAACCTCGCAAAGAACATTGGAAGCGCTCGACTCATAGCCTTGGTCATTACCATGTCGTTCCATCGGCCTAACAATTCGATTAGGCACTGGTTGTTGAGCCACATGCATGGTATTAGAATTGACCGCCTGGCCTCCACCATTTGGAGCCATTTGACTGCCCGTAGGCATCGACATGCTAGGGGGAGCTGGTAATAAAGGGACGTTCTGCATCATGTTCCCTCTCCCATTAGGGTTAGCCATCGCTATCCCTTGGCCACTACTGCCATTGGCCATCGCCATATTGTTTCCCAATACTAAACCCATATTCGAATTGCCTCGAGAAGTATAGGCTGCTTGTAGTCGGGATTCCACCTCTTGTGCTCGTGTAATGGCAGTATCTATATCCCCCAAGGGGACACTACTCAACTGCAATTGGATATTAAAGTCCAAACCATGTAGGAAATATTGCAATTGGACAGGTGCGGGGATAGGAATAGAGGTGTCCAACTTACGGAAAACCTCTTTTATTTTCTTCGCATAAGCACGATTATCCTCGTGTGGTTCTTGGCGGGTCACGTTGAGTACACGCAACCAATATTGCCCACCCCTTTCAAGGGAAAACTCCCTTCAAAAAGCTCCATAAAATGCATCAATATTCAATATGGTTCCGGCTTCTAAACCATGATACCATATAGCAGCTCTTCCTTTGAGAGTCATGTTGAAGAACATCATTAAATGTCCTTCTTCTTGGATGCAACAGTTAAACATCAGCTTTTGAAACTCCCTAATGTGGAGTTCTGCATCTTCCTCCACTAACCCATTAAAAATGGGTAGCGGGTAGCCTAGCGCCGGCAAATCTGTCGTTCCTGCTTGAATTGCAATAGACTGCGCCATGACAAGGATTGGATTTGCACTAGGAATAAGGGACGGTGGGGTTACACCTCCCGCACTGGATGTAGATTGGCTTATGGAAGAAAGGGGAGCACTAGAGCTTCCACCTTCTCCTAACTTACTGCTTGTGGCCCCAAGACCACTAGATCCACTCCCTCGTAAGGGTTCAGCACCGCTACGCTTAGGGGAATATCTCCTAAAAATTTCAGCACGTCGCCTAGCTCTTTCGTCTCTTTCTTGCTTTTGGATTTCTGGTAGACGATGCTTCTCGTTAAATAACGGATCAATCACAGTATCCTTTGGCATAAACTGCTAGTTGGTCCCTAGACAACCAGGATTCAAGGACCGCCACTTTTAAGCGGCTGTGCACTAGCCGGACCTCTATCTCACGCGCTCAACAACCCCACGGCCTCGCGGCCAGGAGCGTTTATGACACATACATTGCCTTCCTAGACATCTTGCGTTTGTATTACGTCGTTTGTAATCCACTCTTCTCTCACCCACTACTCCTCAGAGGGAGTCCCTTACACATTGCCTAATGGCACGAAGCACAGACATAGGGAGTCCTCCAACGACTGAGTGCCACCACCAATCTGCGACTCTCCTACACCTTGGGGTGGCCCCTCGGTGCGTCGCTTAACATATAAACATTTCATACAAAATCCACTCAAGGTACCATTTAATCGTATACAGAAATGTACCAATGTCCTTACTTCTCTTTTCCCTAGACCCCACGACTAGCCTATGGCTTAGGGTGTCCTGTCTCTCACTCAACATGGGTCAAGATCCTAATGAAAGCAATTGCTGTGCATCCAGGATTTCTGATACCTTTAAATATTTCCATGATTTATGCATATTGTGGATGCTAAGTGCTCAAACAGTTATAAAATCAATATTGTGCACATGTGGAAAACATCCCTTCGATGATTTTCAACTACCGTTCTTATGCGGCGTTGCACGAACCTAGCACCGAGGAAACCCTCGTGCTACTAGGCTCTCATTCTATAATTATTCACCGACCTATATGGCATGCAAACAAAAACCAGCAATATTTTCATCATTTTACTCCGCATTTAGACACATTTTGACCACTCTACCCTCCCATCGATCAAATGTTGCATTGTTGTATAGATTTATAAGGCATTTTGCCATCATTTTATGTGTAAAAAGCGAGAAAAACACACTAGAACAAGAAGGTGGGGATGAACTGAGGCAAATCCTCATGCTTCAGTCCCCACAACCATTCACAAACATTGTTCTTAATTATCATTAATTTTTCGCATCCAAAATGCATTTTTCCCTTATTTTTAGTGATTTTCCTCTATTTTCCTTGTATTTTTCCTTATTTTTTGCATTATTTAATTACTAAAAATTCAAAATAGATTATGGGTTGTGGCCCTTAGTTCCTTCTTGCAGCAAAAATGAAAATTTAGTTGGTGTTCCTATTCATTCTTCCATTTTTATACCCAAAAACATAAATTTCCCTTGATTTTCCATATTTTACGTGTTTTAGTGTATTATTTTGAACCAGAAGATGCATATTTTTTTGATTTTCTGATTATGATCAACAAGTACTCATAGAAAACAGCAACATAAACAATTTTTAGCCCACATGAACAACATTTTATCAATCAAAAGCCATAAAATCTCAAATTTCCTTTGAAAAAAATTGAATTACCGCTTATTTGCGTGTTTCGGGTTTCATGTCCATGGCTGCAAATCTGAAAATCAACAGCACTTCATGCTCATGACGATCACAAGTCACCATTCCCAGCCCGTGGAGCAATCCGATCAATGCCGGACAAGCCTCCATCATTCTTTCTTCTTCCTTCCTCTTCCCACATGAACTTGCCTTTAGAAGAGAGAGAGGGAGGAGAGAGAAAGACTAGATTTCCATCTCAGCATTCAGGCCATCAATTGAAGGGCGAAGGGCGGCGATAGAGTCAGCATTCAGGAGGGAATGAAGCCCCATAATCCATTGGGGCGGTTGTTTACAGCAGGTAAGTTGCCTCTCCATCCTCCATGGCGCATTTTTCGGGTGCCATCTTCCTCCACGTTTTTTCATCCCTCTTCATTCTCTCTCCACGTTTTTTGCTTCATAAGGTGCATAAAATTTTGGGGGGGGGGGGGGGGGGGAGGGGGGTTTTCCAAACTCAAAAAGCATGCTCAAATTTGGCCTCCCAAGTGTCCACCTTTTCATATCTTGACCATTTTGTGGCCATTTCCCCGTCCGGTCTCCGAATTGAGCTCTAAAAAATCCTGGGCATCTGGCTTGGCATCCCGCATTGGCCGGTAACTCTTGCCAACCCGCAAGATAGTCTGAAAAATTATGAAAAATCAACAAGCGTCGCTCGGGAACCTTTAAAGCATTTTGGCGCTTAAAATCGTCCTAGATCGAGCTGCCACCTTCGACGTTGAATATTTTTCCCTTGATATTCATAAATTTTAGCTATTTTTAAGCACTTTCCGGCACCAAAATTCCTCTCTCAGAATGGACGTCTATCTAAAATGTGGCTCACTAGCAAATGCAACTTGAAGGTGTATTTTGCAGATGGTGTTTTTGAACATGGCTTTGATTTCAAGATATGCTAACTATGGCTTTGATTTTGGAGGTTGAAAGTTGTTTGAAACAGATGCAGTTGGAAGGAATCTCAGTTGATGCAGTTACATTTTGTATCTGCTTGAAATCTTGTGGTATTATAGAAGCCTTCGAAACTGGCCAAGTAATACATGTGGGTTGGCAGATGCGGGCTGGTCGGAGAATGGATGTCTATCTGAAATGTGGCTCACGCGCAAATGCAACTTGAAGGTGTGTCTGTAGATAGTGTTTCATGCTTTCTGAACATGATTTCAGGCTATGCTGACCATGGCTTTGATTTGGAGGTTGAAAGTTATTTCAAACGTATGCAATTGGAAGGAATCTTAGTTGATGCAGTTACATTTGTTCTCTGTTTGAAATCCTGTGGTATTATAGAAGCTTCAGAAACTTGCCAAGTAATACATGTGGAACTAACCAAGAGAGGACTGAGAAAAGAACATTTTATTGGTAGATGCAGGCTAGTTGGAGAGTGGATCTCTATCTAAAATGTGGCTCACTAGTAGAAGCATGGCATCAAACTTTTGACAGACTGTTCAAGATGTGGCCTTGTGGAATGCCATCATTGCAGGATATACTAAAGAAGGGAATGATATAGAAGCATGGAACTGCTTACGACAAATGCAACTTGAAGGTGTGTTTGCAGATGGTGTTTCAGGCTTTGTTGAACACGGCTTTGATTTCAAGGTATGCTGACCATGGATTTGATTTGGAGGTCAAAATTTGTTTCAAATAGATGCAGCTAGAAGGAATCTCAGTTGATGTAGTTACATATGTTCTCTGCTTGAAATCCTATGGTATTATAGAAGCCTTAAAAATTGGCCAAGTAATACATGTGGAGTTGACCAAGAGAGGATTGGAAAAAGAATGTTTTGTTGGCAAATACACGTAGATAATGTTATGGTAGATATTTATGGCAGATGCGAATTGGTTGGAGAAGCATGAAGTGTATTCAACACTATTCGTATCCAAGATGTGATAACTTGGAATGCAATGATAAAGGATTTTGGTGAGAATCATTATGGATACTTGGTTGTACAATGTTTTGAGAACATGCAAGAGTAGAGTGTACAGCCAGATTCCATCACGTTCACATGTGTTCTTGCTACATGTAGCCATTCTAGTCTGGTATACAATGATCACACTTATTTCAAGCTGATGAAAGAAAAATGGGGTGTAGCGACAACATTAGAGCACTATGCTTGTATGGTTGATTTACTTGGCAGATCAGGGCATGCCCTCCATGCCTATAAGATTTATGGGGAAGTGGAACTGGGTGAAAGATGCTTTCAGTAGAGCTAGTGGAGACAAATCAAGAAGATGCTTCTACATACTTGCTGATGACAAACATGTATGCATGTGATGGAAGTTGGCTAGATGCAAACAGAGTAGAGGAGATGAGGTCATATGTAGGTGCCAAAAAAAAAAGCAGGTAATGTGTCTCTTGAGGTGGATGGCAATTTGCAAGAATTTGTTGTGTGTCTATCATTGAAAGCCTTGGACTCTTACATTGGATGCTTGAATAACATTAAAAGAGGGATCTAACCCTCATACTAAATATGCTAACTACTGCTCTGGAGAAGATTATGTAGCACCACTCTGTAGTGATGAGTTGAAAAAATTCACGTATGAAATATTAGGGCTTTGTGATAATGTATTTTAAGGCTCGAGAAGTGTTAGCTTGGGAACCCTTTGCTAGTTTTTGTACTTGTATCATCTCTTCTAAGAGTTGAAGCCTACATGTGGGCACAGAGTGGTTCAGCCATGGTTGTTAGGCATGCACGAGGTATCAATCTGTATTCTCTAGTAAGACCCCCCGGTGTCTCTCTCTCTCTCTCTATCAAAATGACATGATTACACATACAGAGCACTTCTTTTGATAAATCAAAGGAATTTTGTCGCATTACTAACGTGCACCTCCATTTGATTACCAACGATCAATAGCATCCCGGTATTGTGAGTGTGGATAATGCCTTGTCCCGTTTGTATGTCTCACCCGAGACTACTTCCAAATAGATGTTTGTCAATCCACTAGTAGGAATGTGGTTGATAATTGTGGTTATCTGATCGTGAGCCAAGGCTATGGAGGACATTTCCTTGCTCAAAATGAAATGATTAGTGGACTTTTCCTACTATTCCAGCATGCTTGAGTGGAAGACACTAAGAAGAGGGTATGGACAATATTGTACAATGGGGGGGAAGTATACAGGGTTAGTGCATGCGGACAAGAATTTGATTATTTACACTATATAGGACAAAATGTGTGCCATGTATTGAAATGAATCCTAGTCTTCTAAATTTTGAGTGGTACAATAGGAGTCTACTACTTTAGCCTACAATGTAGTCCAATAGGAGTGTGCACAAATAACACAATCCAAGAGTTCTTGTGGTACAGGCTCTCCCCTTTGCTGATGAGGTGCAATACTCGCTGATGAGGTGAATCATTCTTCAATCTTCCTAAGAGCTACCTTAGTCTACCTTCTTCCCTCCCAAAAACACAACCCCCCCAAAAAAAAAACACCCTCTTCCCTTCATCCTATAGAAGTTATTCCCAGGGTGCTAGTGGCTATGTTTGCATCTGTTGCCATCATGCTCTTGCATTGTGCTCATAACTTGAATCCTACTGCTTAGGTCTTTAGCATCACATTCTTCATCATCTCTAGAAGTGCTGCTTGTGAGACAATCCTCTATCATTAGTGGTCTACATCAGTTTTCAACATTCATTCATTTCCTCCATTTTTGATTCGTTGAGTTCATTGAGCCAGTCTTGTTTGTGGGAATGTTTAAGCTCTATCTATACACAAGCTCAACTCAATGAATGCAGAAAAGTAATTAGTAGATTTTCTATTAGTAGGTTCCTTTTGAATATCAAAACATCACAGCATGTAGCTGCAGCTTGCATAAGTACTTAAATGAGTATAGTTTCAATTATCGATAAAGAAATTGAGAACATAGATTGCAATTTCAGACTAGTGTAGCATTAATGCATTAAAACCATGCTAAGTGCATAGGTTTATGCACACTATTAAAAGGAAATTGGAGGCAAATTTTGTGTTAATTGCAGAACTAAAACCTAACATTTTGCCTTTTGGACCCTACCAGACTGTTTTGTCATACTAATGTGAGAAGCGAGCACTTGAAAATTTTGAGGTTATATGCTTGTTTGGAGCGAATACTCAGGAAATATGCACCAAATTAATCTCTCTCTCTCTCTCTCTCTCTCTCTCCCTCCAGCTTTTGTAACTAAATAGGTTCTCTCTCTCCTGGTCCCTGGCCCCCACAAGAGACTACCCTAACCACAATTATAGCAGTTTGACCAACTCAAAATTACAGCAATGGAATACAAACTATTAACGAGATGATTTGCATAAAGTCATGAATCATTAATATCATGTTGCATATAGGTTCTAATCACCAAACTCAAAAGAAACTGCCTAGACAGCAAGAACAAGAATTGATTAAGCATATCAAATCGGTACAAATTTTGTCTTTTTAGTAAGATAATAATCATGGCTATACATTAGCTATCAATAGCAGTCGGTATTTGGATGCAGTAATGTTTTCCAACACATGGCCATTTGAAAAAGACAAAGCAAGGTGCTGCTCATCATTTACACCTGGTCCCATGGTAGAAGAGGTGATTGTGCATGGGAAGGTGTGGTCAACATCAACTAATTGCACAACCCTCCCAATGAATTAGACATGGGAACGATTAGGGGTGTGCCTTTGGGATAGTGGAAGTAAGGTATGGCATGTGTGGCGAGCCAATGTAATTGAAGGGTCCAACAACAATGTCTTGCTGTAGTAGTGAGGGCAATAAATACAATGCCTATTTGGAAACCGCACACAACTTCTCTCTCTTTGGTGCTTGCATCTCAAAACACTGGTCACACATGCATGCTTGCCAATTTGGCATAATGTGTCATTGATATCTTGTGCACTTGTATTTGTTGCTTTCTGTCCATGCCCTAGTCTTGTTTGTGTGACATTTGCATGTACTTGCCCTATGCCCCCTCTAATGGGCATGCCAATTTCTTTTGGAGCCATTTGATTCAAAAATTTATCTCTTGATACTTGTAGTTGTCGAAGGGTTGCCTCCTTCACTTCTCTTGTACATGTGGGAAGGCCATCTTCAATCTTTCTAAGTACCCTATTCAATTTGGCAATGCAAGAACTTATGTCCCCATCAATACAATCCTCTTGACATGGATCAATTGGATCATCACACCCCAACATAACATTGTCCTTTTGCCTTATAGGCATGCCTTCCAAGGCATGCGCATTGTCTATGATGGGTAAAATGGAGTGAAGTTGTGGAAAGTACTCTTTCAATATAAGGAAAATGTCATATAAATGCTTGCATTCTGAAGACCAATCTGGGCATTCATAGTAGTTGGATTGCAAACTCACATTGTACCATTGAGCGGGAGTAGAAGTGCTTTGTATTTTGAATAACATTGACGGCTCATTCATGACTTAAAGAGTTGATTGGTCTTTCTTATACCTTTGTAATATCATCTCCCCTACAGCCAATCTAGATGTGTGGCTCTTTCTTGTACCGTACATACTAAAAAGAGCCGAGTCCACTACAAAAGGTAAGCTTGAAAAAATTTATTGCATGGTCATTGAAAAATAAAGAAGAGGAATAAATGGGGATCAACATTTACCTATTTCTTGCTTCTGTTTGAAAAATTCAAGTAATGTTCCTCCCATACGAGTCCCTGTATGAGACTCCCTCACAAGGGCACGATGCAAGTCTAAAATGGACCTATTTATTCTTGCATCCAAGAGAGTATATTGCATATTTTGCCATAGCCTCTCAACCAAATTTTTTGTATCCACATTTCCAGGTTGGATGAGACAACCAAACATAGGCCATCTTCTTTGCCATATGCAAGTCTTTGCACAACATCCATTGGACATGTAGCGTTGCACATTCAGATGGGAGGAGAATTGTTGCAATAATCCTTGATATTTCACATCAAATTCCACCTCTATAGAAGCATGCATCAAACTCTTCATTGAGCTATATATAACATCTCTCATGCCTTCTAGAACCTATACAAGCATGCCATAACAAAGATATCATTGCTTCATTATGAGAGAGATCAATTCCATACCAAAAACAAAACTTGCATGATATTAAAATCACAAAGTCATACCTATGGAAGTAAGTTCTTCACCCATACTTTTTTGACATGAAACCAACATAAGAGAACATGGCAAGAAGTTTGCAATTGGCATCCTTGTTGATCTTTCTTGAAGCAATGTGGATCTACACTAATGACCTTTCAGATTGCTTCAAGCTCCTGTGAACATTTGTCAATAACAATGGCTTTAGGACGAACACCATTCATTTTACAGAATACCATCTTTAGTGTTAGTTCGAAAGCCAATCTCTCTTGACTTGTGTCAGGGTCATTTGTACATAACATAAGCCAAATAGGAATCCCATTACCATGTTGGTTTGGTAAAATGACAGCATACAATGGAAGGCCAAATACATTAGTTTTGAAAGTGCTATCAATCGCCCATGCATTATGTGGGGAGAAGCGAACTGCCATTTCTGACATTCGTTTATCTTGAATGATGAGAATGAATGGTCTATCCTTTTCATCTGATGCATTTGGAGTAAAAGGTACAACACCTGCACAAATGCATATGCAAGTATCTTATAGTGAGCACATTGGATATATGTGATAACAATCTTTCTTGCATACATAAACCATTTTTTGTTCCCTCAATTTTAGAGCCTCCTCATACATTGCTATCCAATCATTACTCGAGAGCTTTCCTATTCACAAAAAAAGGTTGACCATTAATGTATGATTCACATACATAGAAACATTTGTAGACAAATATGCTATTTGCAATTCACCTTGCGCATTTGATGTGACAACATTTGAACTTCCTTCAGGATCATGAAAAATCAAAAGGTTACCCAATCCAGCAGTGTAGAGTTTTGTATATGAAAAATTTCCTTGGAAACCGACATCTTTGCAACATGACAACATATGCCCACATCAAAGAATTCATCTTTGCAACATTGAATGACTCTCAGATGCACATGTAAGTGATATAGGTCCGCACGTGTACCAAGAATATGCCCATCATGAGTTTCCCATAATAAAATGGTCACTTCATCCACACCATCAATGTACTCTATATGTACCTTGAATGGACAGCCACACTTTTTCAATTTCCTCAATCTTTGGATATTATCTCCCTTTCGTTCAGTTCTTCCACCTCGATGGCATACATACTCAACAACTGTCTTGAGCATGGCATTGTTCTTTGAGGTGCAAAGTAAAATCAATCTGACTTTGTGCTTGATGATTATATCAATCAAGCTCTCCTCCACACAAATCCTATTTGCCAAAGTTGTTTTGCATGGTTGTATTTTGTTATCCTTCTTAGCACGAAGCAAAAGATGAGAGGTACCATAGGTGATTTTCTTGTTGTCATTTTTACAATCACATGCATTCACTATCTCACGCACATAATGAATAGGAATACCATGCTTTCTCATGTCAGTGCACCATTCTAGCGTGATTGCATTGATTGTGGCAGTAACACCTTGATGATGTCCATCTGGGCCATGGCAATGAATCACTTGAACAATATCTTCCCAACCTTCTATGAAAGCAATCTTTGTAAAAGGCGACGATTTCAAGCATAATTAATTGCTACCATCCTTATTTTGCACCAAGCACATGGCATCCCTCATTCGTCTCCACCTTTTCAAATCAAGAAAGCCTCTTGTCTCATGTGCTTTCAAGGTCTCTAGTGTTATTAGCATGATACCTTGAATATCAAGCTCCATGAGCTTGTAGATTTCCCTATCAAATGTAAAATATTTAGGTGACACATAGAGAAATGGGCTCAACAAACCATGGGTTGCTACATTAGGCCTTTGACCACCGCACTGTAAAATCTCTACAGCATCGTGATCATCACTCAATGGATTGCTATTATCATGTTCAGAGTATTCTTCGAATTCAAAGTCACTAACAATTCCTCCATTATGGTCCATCATCTAGGAAAGTAGATATGAAACAAGTGCATTGCAATGAGCAAGCATCTCCCATCAATCCAAACTAGTAGAAAAATCATAAAATGTTGTAAGAACTATAGCATCTCGGTCTTTCTTCAATAAGCGCATAAATTATAAATCATTTAGGCTCACCTTATTGCTTTGCATTCAAACTCCCAACCCATCAAGATTTGCAGAAACTCAAATGAAACCGTTTTTGAGCCCTTTTGCCCGAAACTATCCCACATACATTTGTCATAGTTTACCATTTTATCCTAGTTTACTTTTAGTAAACTAGGACTTCGAATTTTTTAAGGACTAAAAGTGTAGCACCTATAAAACCAATGGACTAGTAGGCTAAATCAAGCCAAATTGCATCAATAGCCCTTAATATAAACCATTCCATGATCCATCTTGAAAAACGGTCAGGAATTCTTGATTTTCTGGCCTAGTTTACTGTTTGGGCCTAGTTTACTTTGGCCATGCTGATTAAGTGCACAGACGTCCATTTCAATGTCCTAGATCTCTTTGAGATGCGTGGTGCCTTTTCAACCGTCAATCCCAACTCTCCCCTTCAATGAATACCCGTGTGATATAGTCTTGAGGGTCTCCGACCTCCAGGGCAAGGAAGAAGTTGTGGTCTAAGGCCTTGACCATTGGATTTGGCAGGGTCTTGATGGCCATCATTAGAGAGGCATCAGGGAAGCACAAGAAGATGAGAGAGAGTTTGTGAAACACCAAACATGTCCCCTCTCCACCAAGAACAAGAGCAATTTAGTGAGAGAACGGTGAGTGACAAAGAAGAATAGCAGGAAGCAGAATCAAGTCATGGAGGGGCCAAGAAGTCAAAGAAAAAGACTCCACAAGAGAAGGTCGAAGAAGAGAGCAAGAAACAAGAGAAAGCAGACCTACAAAGAGCCCAAAGAGAGTCCAAAAGTGTTGAAGAAAAAAGAAAGAGGAAAGAAAAGGAAGAGTCAAAGAGGATAGAAGAGGAATCCTGAAAAGTCAAAGAGGAGAGAAAGAGAAAAGCTGATGAAGAAGATGAAGAGCTAAGGAGGAAGGAAGAGGAGGACATAGCTTTAACAACACTCATGTCCATAGAGCAGTGCTCAAGGGAAGGAAAACTAGCTACCATGAGCCCACCCAAAAATGAAGGCCCTAATTCTAGCACCCAAGTGCTAGAAGCTTCAGTGTTGCCAATTACAGAGGGAAAGGGTAAAGGTCTATTGCACCCACTTCCAGCCAACCTAGTGCCGACCACCACAACAACCACAACCACCCAAGGCTCTACACCTAAAATTGATGCCACCAACATCATGACCTAGGTGTATTTTTTGGTCAATAAAGAAATGGCCTAGGAGGGAGGTGAAGGAGTTCCCACAATAAGGACAAAGAGTTCGACATCAATAGATGCCGAGTCAAGACAGGATCCTAAAAGACAAAGAATTGAAACATCCATAACCACTACCCCCACCTCATTGCCGTTGTCCACAAACTATGACAACTATGTTAAGGAACTTCTGTCACAACTTGAGAGAGCAAAAGAAGAAAAGAAAATAATTGTTGTTGAGTTAGATCCTGAAAAGGAGACTATGGCATCCTTTCAACTAGAAAAAACCCTCCAAGTGGCCATGTGTCAAAGAGAAATAAACGAGCTAAAGGAGGAGCTCAAGGCCAAGGAAGGAGAAGAAGAAAAGTGGCAAGCAAAGCTTGTTGAAGAAACACATGCTCTCATGAGCATGCAATGACTGAATGAAGAGCTAGTAGTGTTATACCAAGAGTTGCAAGGGGAGATGAAAAATGTCCATGATGCCATGGAGATGTTAGAAGCAGCAAGAGAAGAGAGGGTCCGAAGGTATCAAGAAGACATAGAATTTTTGAAGAAGAAGGTAGCCTTAGAGCTAAAAGAGCAAAAGAGATTAGAAAGGGAAATTGAGGAACAAGAGCAGGCTAATGATCCTAGCTCAAAGATAGGGAGAAAGCTTCAAAGAAATACTAAGACTATAGAGGCGATGGTTATCTTACCAAGGGAGCCCAAGTGATCACCCTAGACAGGATAGGGCATTGAACAAAGAGTGCATGTCGGCTGCCCAGTGGTCTTTCAAGCCCTACAAAGGCGGATGGAATCAGCTATGGACTTCTTTTCTTTTTTTTAATGATTGATTTAGCATTTAGTGGGGATTCAAATTAGTTTTCGACCTATTGCAAATAAGGCAAAAGAATGGATAACCAGAAGTCAAAGAATAGTAAAATATTTAGCACGTCGTCTAGCTCATGTAGAAGGGGACAAGGTGCTCACAGAGAGCAGGGTGCAGAGTCCACACAAGCAAGCTTAGAAACCCAACAACATGCCTTCCTCAACACTATCATGGATGTCACCCAAATGAAAGAAGGGGAGGTCATTGATTCATTGAAAATGAAAGCTGGGGATTGCCCGTAGGGTCCTAAGATAGGGGTTGCATATGCAACCACAAGCACCACGAGTCCCTCTAAGCCTACGAGATCATACAAACTATTTACTAAGGACAGGCTTGACGATGCAAGAAGTGAATGCCCTAGGATTCATCAAAAGAGCACCATAGGAACACAGGGAGGAAGAAGAGGCAAAACACTTTGAGATGGGACAACAAGAGGAGCAGCTAGCCCTACAACCTGAAGTGCAATAGGAGGTGGACACCTCTACTGAAAGGAAAGACGAGAAGAGAAATCAGATACTAGAGCAAGCACGAAGAAGTCTAAATGCTCAATGGACACAGTGGTGCCAACAACATCCAGCCATCCCACCGAGGGAAGACTACTTCCCAGTAAGTTATAATACTGAACTCATATTCTAGGAGCAAAGAGAGAATAACCATGAACCATTCGACTTTGATTTCCCCATTCCCCACCACAATGAGCAGAGTATTATCAATCAATGTGGTGGAAGAGGTGATTAATGTCGAAAGGATGTTGGGAGATAGGTGGACCTTTAAGAGAGAGAAGAATCCTACCCAATGGGGAATAGAGGCTCCGGACTATTGGGAGAACAAAGTCTATGAAGTGCCCAAAGTAGTGAAGGGCTATAAGTGCCAACCGAAGTGGAGAAGGCAACAAGGATGCTTGGATGTCATTTTGTAACACCCTACCCTTTGAAAGAAATAACCCTCCTTTCATGCCATATCCAAGAAGGGTAGTGGTGGATTACAATCCAGACATCCACGATCAATATGACTTCCCAAGTATATACAATGTCAATGCCACTAAGCCTAAGAGGAAGCCCTCACTTTCACACTGCAAGATCTATACGGCTCAATAGCCCACTTTCTTAAGAATTCACTTCATGCCTAGACCCAATCAACCTAACTATGTGTAATTATCCTAGATTTCTTAGAGTACTATTAAAGCAAGACCCTACATTGCAAGAGTACTGCCTACCACCACTCTTTTTTGATCCAAATGGCACAGACATCTAGGCTATGACCAGGTTAATGATGCGAGCTATCCTCCTTCCCTCTTTTTTTAAAGCTCTCTTGGAAGATATGAATGATAATCGCTTCACTCTCTCTAGTCATCCATTTACTTCCACTGCTCCTCTCTAGGCAGGAATGAACCTCAAAGGATACATGCAAGGCTGGAGATTCCTTAACAAATCTCTTAAGCACCCAACTCCTCCCTCTCATGACTTTGATGACGAAAATTAGATTTTTGCCCATTCAAAAAAAAAGAGAGAGTGAAAGAAAGAAAGAAATAAATAAATAAATAAAAGAAAAGACAAGACAAAGAAAAAGAGAAGAGAAAAGAAAAGAATAAGAGACCACAACAAAAAAATCACAGGAGAAAATAAACGAATCATCTCACTACATGTAGGCCATGGTCACTGCACCTAGGGGTCCTCAAGTTAGGTGTATATGGTGGCTTCGGTTGATCAACTATGTCCCTAACCCCCTAGTCCATTTTGATTCCCTACATCACGCTTAGGACACATCAAGGGCATGACATACCTAGGGAGGTCACCCTCGCCTATAGTTAGACCTATCTCCCTAAGCCACACTCACTGCACCACCCTTATGCATGAATAGGATCCTCAAGTGTGGAAAAACACCCACGCTTGCAAACCAAGCTCCCAGTTCCAGTAGCATGAGCACAATGCACCACATGGTAAGGTAGATACACCCCCCAGGTAGTGCACTTTCATTTGTTTTCAGGCAAATACAAATGCTGCAAAAACCACAAACTTTGGAGGCCCCATCATCCACTCAATCCACTCTCGACCTCCACCACCTTAATCATGTGATTAGCTTCTTCCCAGGACTAATCCCCACGAGGCCCCATCATCATCGGCTCACACAACCACCTTTCAGATTACCGAACCCTAATCAACAAAGACCCGCAAGTTCCATGGGACTGGCACTCATCTAGGAGGAGGGTAATCTTAACCCCGATGCAAGACAGAAAAAAGAAAATTCAAAAATATGAAATAATGTGAAAAAGGTAGCTAGGCAAAGGAATAAGATAAGAAACCCAAAAGCACAAGGGCGATACCTCAAAGGCCAAGTCGAAGACAAAGGCATATCTTAAAATGGAAAGGCGCCACTAAAATTTTGTAAAAGAGTGTCAGGCTCCCTCTTGTGCAAATTGTAAAGTCTAAATGGGCATATGTGAAGGGATAAGATAACTAGAAGAGAATAGGGAAAGATGACCTTGGCAAGATGCCCGATCATGTAAAAAAGGGGGTGGGTGCCCAAGGGATTTAGGGCTTGTATATAAACTCAAAAAGTGAATGAGAAGCTCATTCTTTGGTGTGTGGATAAAGTGGTCTCTTCTTCTTCTCTCCTTCTTGCTTGCTTGCTTGAGAGAGGGAGTGTGTGAGAGTGAGGGACCATGGTGGAGAAGCTCTCCATCTTCTCTTCTCTTGCATGCGGCTATGGAGTTTGGAGCTTGAAGGAGGAGGCTTGATGTTGCTTGAGCTCGCATCTCGAGTAGTGGAGCTATCTAGCTTACTTGAGGGAGGAAGCTACTCATTCTTCGAGCATCAAGGTAAGCTCACTACACCCCCATGGGATCGAAGGCGTGTTGACTAGGTGAGAGATAAAATTTGTGCTTGCTTGAAATGGTTGAAGCAATAAGCAGTTCGTGGGTCTTGGTGGATGAGCGTGAGCTCCCAGTTCAATTTTGAAGTGACTTCTACCACAAGAGAATTAAGGGAAGATAATTGAATGAAACTCTTATATGAAAAATAAGAGAAGTAGTCAATTAATGGTTGGTAGAATGTATGGCTCATGAGACTACAAAGCATCCATGATTCCTTGAGAATGAAGTAAAACAAGCATTAATTCAAAAATCTACTCTTGTTGAAGTTGCTAATATTGTTTGGACAAAGTTATTCTCATGCATGAAAAAGAAAACTAAAAAAGTTTATTTTGTTCAAGGTTTTGAGATCCTATGGGATCAATGAGTGTACCAATCTAGGTATAGGCTAAAATAGCTAAGATCAGATAATGAGGGTGAGTATGTCTCTAAAGCCTTTCAGTAGTTTTGTGATGATAATAGGGGTATTAAGCGTCACTTGACCACCCCATACACCCCACTCCAAAATGGTATGGTGGCTGAGCGCATGAATATGATAATTTAGGAGCAAGTTCATAGTATGCTTAGCCATGATGAAGGCTTACTAGGACTGAGGTAATTACTACTGCCATACACTTGATAAATCGGTCCCCATGTACTACTCTTGAGTATCTGGTTGCAAAGGAGGTATGGTCTGGAAAACCTCCCTCATATGCTCATTTGTGTCTTTGGTTGTGAGGCTTTCCTTCATGTACCTAAGGACAAGTGCAATAAGCTCGATCCTAAGTCTAGAAAATGTATCTTTCTTGGTTATAAGGATACAAAATGAGATGGGTTATCACCTATGGGATCCACAAGCTCAGAAGGTTATTTGCAGCCATGATGTTGTTTTCCATGAGGAGAAAATGCATAAGTAGCATGTGTCATTGAGGTACGCAGGGTGGTATTTCAAGAGGAATCTCCTGTTATTGTGCAACCAGCTAGTCATCCTACAACAAAAAGTTGATGCTCTAGTGGCCCAAGTCCCTAATGCTCCACACGATGTACATGCCCCATAGCCGGTCTACTAGAGATAGATGATAGCCTCCTACGTGGTTTGAGCCCTTTATGGATTATGTTATGGTGATATATACTAGTGAACCTCTTACTTATGATGAGGCCATGCATAGAGGTGATAGTCACTCTTGGGAGAGGGCCATGCAGTCAAAGTATGACTCATTGTAGAAAAATCATACGTGAGATTTGGTTCCTTTGCCTAGTAGCAAGTGTGATTTTTGCTATGCAAGTGAGTATATAAGTTGAAAGTGCCCCTGAATACCCCAAGATGGGATATAAGACCAAATTGGTTGCTATTAAGGGCTTCAAGCAAGAACATGATGTAGACTTTGATGAAGTCTTTTCTCTTGTTGTGAAGGTGACTAGCCTATGCTTGGTATTGGCTTTAGTTGCTCAACTTGACTTGGATCTTTATCAGATGGATGTCAATATGGAATTTCTTCATGGGGACTTGCATGATGAGATTTAATGGAGTAGCCTAAGGGCTTTGCAAAATATGGCAAGGAGTACCTAGTGTGTAGATTGAGAAAGAGCCTTTATGGCCTTAAGTAGGCACCTAGAGAATGGTACCACAAATTTCATGCATTTATCCATTCATAGGGATATTCCTGCAATGATATGGATTCATGTATATACACAAAGGAGACTCGTGATGGCAGTCTTATGATTTTGATCCTCTATGTGGATGATATGTTGATTACTAGGAGTGCTCATGATGAGCTGGATGCCTTGAAAGGTCTGCTTAAGAAGAGTTTTGAGATAAAGGACATGGGACAGGCCTCACATATTCTTGGGATGCACATTACGTGTGATCACTCTAAGGGGCTCCTCTACTTATTTCACAGAAGGAGTACATGCAGAAGGTCCTTGAGCGGTTTCACCTACAAAAGTACATCCAAAAGGTCCTTGATCGATTTCACCTATAAGATATTAAGCCTATTGGCCGTCCTTTACTGAAGGGGAGCTACAAAGCTCTACCCCAAGACCTAAGGACTGCTTATTGATCAAGCGTTTCAAGCCGAGCAGCCATGGCTACCTCTCACATAGCCGATGTGCAATGCCTACCTTACGGGTGTACTGAGCTTACCTTGATGCTCGATCGAGTTCCCTCCTCTCTCTTGCACTGCGATAGCTCCATGATCCTTGTGGCAAGCTCAAGCAAGCTCAAGCCCTCTCCATCAAGCTCCATCCTCCATAGCCGCACGAGAAAAGAGAAGAGAAGAGAAGAAGATAAGTTGAAGAGAGAAGATGGGGAGCTTCTTCTCCACGATCCCTCACTCTCACGCACTCACTCCCTCACTCCCTCACACTCCCTCAATCCCTCACTCAAGCACAAGCAAGAAGGCAAGAAACAAGAGAAGAAGAAGAAGAAGCTTTGGCCACATACAAGAATGAGCTTCTCATTCACTTTTCAACTTTATATACAAAACCCTAAATCTCTTTTGGACGATCATCCCCTTATCCCTTTTTTTACATGGCCGGTTGTGGCCTAGGCCCTTTTTCCCATTGTCCTTCTATCTTCCTAGCTTCCTTTCCACCCCCCATCTATATTTACAAATTGCATAGGTGAGAGCCCGATGCTCCTTAAATTAAATCATGATGCGCTTGCGCTCTTTTATAAAAGTATTAACTTGCGCTTTTCCTTGTGCGCCTTTTTCTTCCGTTTCACTTTTCCTTGGCCTTTTTCTTCTGCTTTGGCTTTTCCAAAATTTCCACCTTTTTTGTCTGACAGTTAACATTACCCCCCTCCTAGACGAGTGCCAATTCCATGGTACTCACCGTCGTAGGTAGCAGGCTTTGGCCTACACTGAAGACGTGGGTGGAAGGGACATCGATGGTTGCCATGGAGGAGTGTTGGTGGTGGTGTGGAGGAAGGTCGTTGGGGGCATGTTGGTGGCCTAGGTGGCTTGGTGGTAGGGTTGTTGGAGTTGGTGGTAGGGATGTTCTTTGTTGGGGATTGCACTGATGGCAGCACAAGTGTTGGTTTGTTGGGGAATCTGCACATGATGATTCTTGGCGGGCTTGCAAGATGATAAAGGATAAGAATTCAAAATTGGATGTCAATGAAGAGCGAACGAAACTTTTGTTCAAGTCTTCAATACCTGCAATTGAAAACCTCTCATAGCTGGTCTCACCCTAGGGGTAGTGCTAGTCTTCTCTATCATGCACAAGACATAGTTCACTTAGTTTGGGAGATAGGTCGAACTCGAAGCAAGCTGAGAGTATTGTCTTGCACTTGAGGACCCAAACTGTGTATATATTTCGGTGCAAATATTATGTGAGTGCTTGTGCATACTTAGATATTACATAGTTAGAAGACCGTGGGTTGGTTTCTCGTAATAATGTGTGGATAAAGCAAAGTTGTCCATGTTGAGAAGAAGTACACGTGAAGGTGTATGAGATATCCTTTGCATTGTGACTACACGACATGGCATAATTGAACACATGGACATCGCACTTTCGATAGCTAGGAGCTATTGGACTTGCTTGATGAGGACAATGTACGTTTCATGGCCATTCATGCAATGCTTACCACAATTGATTGCAATGGTATTAAGGCAGAGTGCAAGAGGGAATCGTGCAAATGGGTCAAGGTGATAGGTCTAACCATAGGCAAGGCAAGCTCCCTAGGTATGTCCTGCCCTTTTGATATGCCCTAAATAATTGTGGGTGATGCTAAAGGGCTAGGGGACTAGGGATGGAGCCAGCCAACCGAGGTCACTAGACGTGCCTAATTTGAGAACCCCTAGGTGATGTGATGTGATCGTGGGTGCTTCATATCTTTTTCTTTTTTTATTTACTTTTTTCCTTTTCCGTTTTCTTTTTCTTGTGCTTTTTTTTTTTTTTGGACTTGCCTGAGTACAACCATTGCAATATGTTGAGGCTATCAGCCTTTCAATGGGTTGGAAAATGTCAAGCTTTGAAGGCTCAGGAAATGGATATTACAGTGATGATTGTGCCCTAGCCTCGTTGTTAGAGAAACAGTTGTTGAGATGGGGAGATACACTTGAGATATTGCAACCCTCTTTGGAATTTGCGATGTTAGTACAATTGGGGTAACAACTGCCATGAGTGTCTGGCGTAGAGTGTAACCTAGAAAGAGGAAGTGGTTAAGATCACGCTTTGGGCCATGCGACGTGGACACTCGCACGTGTGATCTTTGCTTTCGACAGTGTGGCTTTGTCGCGGCTCTTTGTAGGGTCGGTGGACTTGCGATGACCTGGGCATTGAGCACTTTCGCACAAAGACCTGTGTCATCTTGCATTCACTTGTCACTTCATGAGAGTACATGCACGGCATATCCCACAACTAGAATAAACCAATGCAACGCAAGGAGACATCACTTATGTGAATTCAATGGTGTTGGCTTAGATACTTATCACTTGTGCTTGATTAGCTTTTTCTTTTGCTAAAGATGTGAAATATATTAAATGCAAATATGAAAAGTTTGTACAATCGAGGAAGATGTCAGCACTTAACCATTTAAAAACAAAAAGTCACGGCCAGGTAGCATTTGATAAGCCTTTTATACAACATGGGGTTGCTCTATTTGTATGAGGCGGGGCGAGTCTGGGTGGTCGGGCGACTGAGGCTATGTTGGTGAGGGGCTCCATGGGTAGGAAAAATGTCGGCTGGGACCTGAATGGTGTAGTCCCTGGCCGCAACTATTTCCAAAATACTTTTGAACAATGCATCAAATTCCTACTTGTCTCGAGCTGCCCTCTCCTCTTTCGAGCATCTGATGCCCAAGTGTCTGTTGGGGGCCCGCAAGACCGGTGTTGCCACTCCTTGTGTGCTCCCTTGAGCTTCTATTCCCCTGGCCTAGGGATTTTTTGGCCTATGTCCGAGGCAGTGTCGCTTGGGGCCACATTTCTTTACATACCTTTTAAGGCTAGGTACGTAGCATTTCGGCGAAGGAGCTTGTGCTGCATGCTCCCTTCAACGGCAGATAGCGTCCTTGCAAGCCAACTACACTGGGTGCTCCATGTCGGCTACTATAGGGGGACCTGCAAAATGCAAACCAAGGATTAGGCCTTGAGGCAGGATAAAACTATTCACATGGAAGGGATTATACAGTGGGTTATCAAGCACATATGATGAGAAGGGGAGAGGTGAGGCATGCAGTGTTTGTTGTAGAGGGATGGCCCCCATGATGATGTTCATTTGACCTCTAGCCATTAGCAGATCTTGGCTCATGCTAAGCTGCATGGACTAGTTGTCATGGAGTGGGGCAGGGCTCATCCTTGAAAGGATAGACCGGACAGGGGAAAAGGTGTATAGAAAGGGATAGTACCTTGTCTACACCATCAAAGATGTTGGTCAGGGCTTCCTATGGTGGTAATGAGAGTTGCATGCCCTCCACTTGGAGGCGGGAATGGTCACACAACTTCTAAATGTGTGGTGAGAGGAGGACCTGAGGAGCTTAGCCTATTGAACCCAACTCTTCTCCCTACGCTTGACTATCATTGCTTGTGTGTTGATATTGTCTATAGAGGGTCACAAAAGTCATTGTTTATTTATATACATATCTACAAATCCATGTCACTTCACAAGGATAAAAGCCAATTGTAGAACTTTGTTGGAGTGTGGCACACACATCTAGTACTCGTGGCAGTTTACTCAATACCGATAGATATTTTGCAACATCGAGTAGCATGGAACCTTGTCCGAGTCTACTGGCAACATGTAACTCCTCCTCAGTGAGAACTGTTACCGTGTTTCCGACCACGTTACAGCAGCACAGAGGAGCGAAAACTGGGAAGAAGGAAAAAGAGCAAAAAAGGCGCCTTGACTGGCAACCAATCCCTGAAAAATTAAAATGTTTAGACACAACCCTCAAGAGGCCTCGGTGTTGGGCCACGGCAATGAAAGAGGAAAAGGCGCACCATTAAAATGTGGAAGTGCCCCCAAATCTGTGTAAAAGAGTGCCAAGCTCGCTCCTGTGCAAAGTGTATGCATTAGTGGAAATAGGATAAATTAAAATGGTGGGAAATGGGAAAAAGGGCCTAGGCTACGACCGGCCATGTAAAAGAGGAAAAGGGGATGACCGCTCGAAAGGGATTTAGGGTTTTGTATATAAAGTTGAAAAGCGAACGAGAAGCTCATTCTTTGGTGTGTGGCAAAAGGAGTCCTCTTCTTCCTCTCTTCTTCTCTCCTTCTTTCTTGTGTGTGCTCTTGAGAGAGGGAGTGTGAGAGTGTGAGGGAGTGAGTGTGTGTGAGGGTGAGGGATCAAGAGGGTGAAGCTCTTCACCATCTCCTCTCCTCTTCTTCTCTTCTTTCCCCTTCTCTTCTCTCACACGCGCGGCTATGGAGGATGGAGCTTGGAGATGGAGGAGGCTTGAGGATGCTTGCACTAGCATCTAGGATCGTGGAGCTACCAAAGTGCAAGAGAGAGGAGGGTACTCGATCGAGCATCAAGGTAAGCTCACTACACTTGTAGGATCGGCGTGTCGGCTAGGTGAGAGATAGCCATTAGAGCTCGCTTGAAACACTTGAAAGAATAAGCGGTCCGTGGGTCTTGGCGGTTGAGTGAAAGCTCCCACAAGAACTTTATCAGACAGAGAGTTCTCTTGGCTAGTTTCAGCTAAGTTCGAACCCCGAATGGTAGTTAGCACTCGAAAGGAATTTGGTGCCACATAGGTTGGGTCTCTTTGAGATCGCCATTTGGCCAATCGCTCCTCTGAGACTGTCATGATCTGGGCTCCTACTTCAACCATTGCAATGCAGTTTTCACACCAAGGTTGTTCAAATTGACTTCGACCCTCTGATTGTCACTTTAGTTGCTCTATCTCTAAGAGATTTGGTTGGCAGAGCACATCATTGAATGTTACAGTTAAGCGTAGTTTGTTGGCTTCCTCACATTAGAGATGAGTCGCTTGTGTTCATGCAGGAGCCTATTATAGTGCTCGTCAAGATGTTCTTGCTCTTCCCAAGATAAGGGCAATGGCAAGTATTCTTCAAGCTGCTCTTTAGGGAATGTGCCCATGTCTGCCAGGACATAGACACGTGCAAACACTTTGAGCTTAGCAACCAACTCGGTTAAACATTCTACGACACTTCTATGGGCTTGCTCGGTTGCTATCTCATGCAAGGTTCTAGGAGTTTCCCTAGGCTTTAGAATAGCTAGGGGCTCGCGCCTAGACGAGCAAGATTGGTCAATGCTAGGATTTCTTATACTCTTGGGGTTTCCATGTTTCTCCTAAGGCTTTGTTATTGCGTCATGGTTCTCCTTGGATGTGACTGGTATAAATTTGTCACCCTGTTGTGACAACGTTGTATCCACTCTTGATTGGTCAATGCGAGTTCTATTGTCGATGGATTGAGTGTTCCAAGAAACCATTGATGGTAACGACTGCTTTAATGTTTCAAAGCACACAGATGTGTCTGAGGTTTCACCACTATTAGGAGAGGCATCAATGGGGTCATTGGTGGATGGACTCGATGCTTTATTGCCCAGCTCTCCAGTGCTCTTGGTGTCAATGTTCTTGGGGTCCACAACCATCTATAATTGCTGTTGTTTTCGCTGTTTTTTCCTCTTTTTCTTGGTTAGTGAAGGTGTATCTCTCAATGACTCAAGACCCTGGACTAGGTCAACCATTGATGTGCTTGGTTGGGCCTCAACATTCTCTTTCTCTAGTGTGTCCTTATGGGACATAGCCGTGGCATATTGAATAGCCTCGCTAGGTTGTGAGGGTACAACTGCCTTCCTTTTTGGAGAGTCTAGCTCTTCCCTTATATTTAACTCGTCTAGCCTAGACTTTAGATGCTTTGGAAGTGCTGGAGTTGTCAATGAAGTTGGTTGCGACACCTCCTCCACAGGTGAACTACTAAGGACACGTTCCGCAAGGGGCATTGTCACGTCCAAGGGCTGTGACTACTGTGATCCCTGATTGGAAGTAGTAGCAGCTAGTTCAGTGGACTTGTTATTATTGGTGGATTGAGGTGTCAAGTCCTTAGGTCGATTGGAAGTGATCGTGTCTTTTGTTGCCCTTAGAGCATTCACTTGCGTAGATCAAGTATCAGTTGAGCTAGCCACGGTGGATTGCACAGGCATATCCTTAGGTTGAGAGCTAAGGGTGGTGTCGTGTCTTGCCTCTTGGACATTTGGAAGCTCTGATGTAGGTAGAGATTGGGATTGAGTAGCCGCACTTGACGACTGTTGTGCTTCCTGTGTCCGTTTAAGGGGGGTGTAGGAGACTTGGGACTCCTAAGTGGCTTTGACACTGGCTGGGAGATTTACTCGTTTCTATTAGATGATTTTGCTATTTGCTTTGTTGAGCATTTACCCTTGCCATGAGCAATGTTGTGCCTATGATGCGTGCTGTCCTCTTGGGGAATCAAAGGCTCCTTGGGCACTAGTGGCTTTTGCGTATCCTCAACGATTACCTCTGATATCTACTTATCAAGCACGCTAGGCTAAGGATCTATCCTTCGATTGGTCCCGTTTGGTTTCTTGATTTCGACCATGAGGGACTCAGTTACTCCACTGTTGTTGACTCGAGACTTGGTCTTTCATTTAGATCTCCTCCTACGCTTCTTTGCTCTTGATACGATCTGGCCTTTAGTCGATAAAGAAGGTTTAGCAGCAGGTTTTGGCACCCAAATCCATCGGTTACCTATGTAATACCCTTGAGCATGTAGCAACGCTTTGGGTATCCATCATGGCGTTGTGCTGACCCTCCCTCAATACCTTTGTCTATAAGGCTTGGGCTTCTTTTGGGGTCTTCTACGATATTTGTAAGTCCAAAGCCCGTCCTTGGCATTGTCTCTTGACCTTCTTGTTTCAGGCATGGCCTCACTCACTGGTTCTCGTTGTTCGACATGTGCTTGTATCAACTCTTCCAACAAGTCCTTGCTCTCGTTAGCAGGCTTGACTATTATGTTAGCACCCTCTTTGCCTTTCCCTCGAGGTTCGATGAGGTCACCCTTGCTAAAGGTTGTGACTATCATCACACCCGGTAGTGTTAGGTGTATCCTCTGTGCTACATAGTCGGCCTCACACTTGGTTGCCCTTTTGAAGGGTCTTCCTAGGAGGGTTTCCTTCCCATAATTAGCACTATTTGGAGGAACATGAAATAGGATAGGCAAGCTTTCAGTTTCAATTGTCGCAAGGATTTTGCACTTCCCTATGAGTGCTTGTGGGTGTCCCCCTTAAGTACTAAGGGTTGCATCAATCGGTGTGAGCTCTGGTTGGCCTAGTAAGGTCCATGATTCATAGGTCAATATATTAAAATCTGATCCTTCATCAACCAAAGCATCGATAGTGTGCTCTCTTTTCGCGGTAAGTTTGACCCTAAGATAAGCAGGTGGTACTATGTCTTCATCTTCTGGGTCTTGGCTTGTAAATTTAAACCTTCTGACAAATGCCCTTGAGTCCCCAACTGCACGACCAGATGTGGATTCTCCACTGATGTCTTGGATTGTCAGTGCAGTGCTACTCAAGGAGCATCTATCATTAGGACTGTCATATCTAGTCATTCTCGCTGTTGTAGCTTGATGTTGTTGCTTTCCGCTTTGACTAGATGTAGTCTGAATGTAACACGTATGTGTTTTTGCAGTGTGTTCTTTTTTCCCGTGTTGGCTAGATTAGCCCATTGAGGTTCTAGGGTCTCTATTTATCTCTGTTCGGGTATGGGATTTTGGTTGCTCTTTTGCAAGCGAGAATCCATGCTCGTGTAGAGCCATTACTACACTAGGGTCTAATTTTGAGGACCTATCATGGCACATGTTTTCTTTCCAACCTTCTTGGGGGAGGTGCAAAGGGGGAAAAGCCCCCTCTATGGGGGTTCGGGGGGGGGACAATCCCCCCGGCCCGCAGGGCCGTTACGGTAAATGCAATATGTGAATTGAAAGACCATTTATAGCCAAATTTTGAACTACTTGCTCTAAATTTCAGCCCAGTGATCGATCTATGATATGGTTTTGGCTCTATATGGTTGTGAAATACGCGGGATCTAGAGCATGACAGATGCGGAAGCTATGGAGGTTGAAAGAGGAAAAAGAAACTCATGAAGACATTGACCCTGACTAGGACAAATTGTTACACAAGTGAATTAGGTTCCAAGATTGAGACTTGGACTCATAAACACAATCTTGTGTATGGACAGTGACATGACACTTTACTGGAAAGAAAAGAGTACTATCATTGCATTAGAAAAAGAGTGCAAGTACAATGCTTTATAGGAATTGAGTGGTGGTACTTTCTCCTACTGTGCATATGGGATTCTGGTCCTATGCCCTCACTACTTCTCACAAAGAGACTAAAGTAGGTGTGATTGCAAATATCTCAACACCCCTCCTCAATCACAACCAAAAGTACAAAGTGTGTAGAGGCTTTAGTGAAAGCAACACCTGCAAAGTGTGGGCACACCATAAACATGGCAAAAACACTAGAGGCTATCGCAGAAAAGGCTAAATGTGGGTACTACAAACATGATGGACATCCAAAGGCTGTAGCAGGGACCTCACAAAGTGTACAGAGGCTGTAGTACAAGAATAACTGAGGAGTTTATAAGTTTATGTTTGAGGCATTAGGACTAGGAAATATAAAACTAAAAAAGTTTATCTGAATAGAAGGGCTGATGAGGTTTGTCCTTCTCCTAGTGGTCTTTTTCTTCTTCTTCTTCTTCTTCCTTTGCTCCATTTTCTTCTTCTTCTTTGACTACAACTAGATAGGCCTTTTGGGACCTCTTTCTGGCATGGCAGAACTTCTCAGTGTGTCCGGTCCTTTTGCAGAAGTCACAGAAGAGCTGATCCTTCTTGCCTTTGTACCTGTTGCTAACATATAATGCATGCTCATCTCTAGAGGTACTTGGTTCTTCCTTAGTTTTTAGCTTCTTTTCCTCCTCTAACAGTGATGCTTGGATATCAACAAGTTCAGGATTTGACATGTTGATTAAAGTTGTTGATACATTATTATATTCAAGAGGCAAACTCTTAAGTAGAACACCGATGCAAACATCTTCTTCCATTTTAATATTGATTCATGTAAGTTGGGTTAGAAGTCTTTCCATGTAATTTAGATTGTGGCAAGTGATGTGCTGGACTTCATTTCAAGCCTAAAAAACTCAATTAGGAGACCATACTTTGATGATTTAGACTATGCGCCGAACAATGTGTCAAGTCTCTTCCATGTATCCTATGAGGTCTCACAGTTATCCACATGGTGGATATAGCTGTCATCTAGCTCCAGTTTGATAATGGCCTGAGCCTTATCATCGTTCTTTTTCCAAGTGACAGCAAGATCCACATCACGAGGCTTCTTTTCTTTTCCAGTGGTAATGGCCCGGAGGCCCTTCTTCATCAGGATCAATTTGATGCGGGTCTGCCAGGTATGAAACCCGACTCCTTTGAAACGGGAAGTTGGAGAATCTTTGCCCATGTTCAACTTGAGAGACCAGCAGCAAATTAGCTTCAAATGACTGAGAATAACCAAGAATGAGTTGATCTTTGTATGTGTCAAAAGACACAAGCAATGGCAATGAAGTATCAAAAGATACTAGTTTGAAATTTGATGTTTGTTGCTTAAGTTTGACTTGATCATCTTCAAAAAATCTTCATAACTTTCCCTCCTTGCTGATTTAATGGTTGAATACTTGCTGAAAACTTCAGATTAGAGTGGCCTTGGCTTGGTTTAAGTGGCAGAAGAGAGAAAATGAAGGAAAAATGAGCTTAAAGGTAAGTGGCTATGGCTGTCCTGTAAAAACGGGGACCAACAACTGGTAAATGAGCTCCCACGCGCTCCACAGGCTAAGTCTGCTCAAACCCTTTGAGGTGGAGGACCCTCACTAATTGATCTAACTCCCCCTAAGAGGGTTTGTACTCATTATGCTCGAGTTGAGAGATCTAAGCCTTCAAAGTGGTCGCTGTCAAAACTACACCCAGATTTGGGAAAATGCAAATGTCGGGCATGGTGTGCATCAATCTCCTTGATTTTTGTGCCAAGAAGTTGCGCCTTGACCTGAAGAACAACTTTTGAGAATAAATCTTGAAGAGATATAGCCTGCTTGATGAGATATGGCTGCTCCAACAAAGGTAGGTAGGTGTTGTCCACAGACACAGTTATGGTAGCAACTCTGAAAAGAGGCAATGCTGAAGCTATAGTTGCCCAATCTCAATGATTGAGGTGCCAAGAAGGAGCTTTGGAAGTAGAGAAACACTTCTCCAAAGGAAGTTTTGAGAGATTTTGCCTGTGGAGAGAGATATGAAAGCTTCAAACTGACAAGGTGCTGCTGTCTATGGCTGCCATGGAAGCTTCATTGAAGGTAGGAATGCAAATGAAGTTGGAGATAGGGTCCAGTACTCAAACTGAGCTGAGAAGAGATGGAAAGGAGCTAAGAGGAGTGAAAGGAGAGTTGGCCTATGCTCAACTGAGCTCTGATACCATGTGAAATACGCGGGATCTAGAGCATGGCATATGCAGAAGCTATGGAGGTTGAAATAGGAAAAAGAAACTCATGAAGACATTGACCCTGACTAGGACAAATTGTTACACAAGTGAATTAAGTTCCAAGATTGAGACTTGGACTCATAAACACAATCTTGTGTATGGACAGTGACATGACACTTTACTGAAAAGAAAAGAGTACTATCATTGCATTAGAAAAAGAGTGCAAGTATAATGCTTTATAGGAATTGAGTGGTGGTACTTTCTCCTACTGCGCATATGGGATTTTGGTCCTAAGCCCTCACTGCTTCTCACAAAGGGACTAAAGTAGGTGTGATTGCAAATATTTGAACAATGGTCTCTTTGTCAGTTTCAGGTCTACGGGTTAAAATTTGAAAAAAAAAATCCAAATTCGGCCCAACAAGTCCGAGTCTGGTTGTCCGAGGGCCGAGTGGCCAAGTGGGCCGAGGGCCGAGTCAAGTGGTCCGAGTGGTAGTGGGCCGAGGGCCAATTCTGGGACTCAGCAAGGGTGGTCTTATTTTGAGAATCAGACGGACTGGTCCGATTGTGAAAATTGGACAGGGTGGTCCGATTTTGGCACTGGGTCCGATTCTCGCAGTGGTCCGATTCTGGGAATCGGATCGCACAGGGTGGTCTGATTCTGGCAGTCAAACGGTCCGACTCCCGAAATTGAATGGTCCAATTCTGGGAATTGGACGAACTGGTTTGACGGCACAGATGATAGCCCATGGGTTGAGCGCGATGCCTCAAGATCAACGCCTACTCCACGGAATCGTCCCATGCCTTCCAAATAGGTACAAAAAAATACAAGGAACTGCCAGGGATACCTGGAATCACTGTGGTGCTCAAATCGATCAGCACTTCAGAGGTCTCCCCATAGCTCTCTCTCTCTCTCCCTGGCTCTCTAGTTCACTGGCAAAATGTCAAATGTGGTGTTTCCTGGTTCCCTGGGCCTCTTATTGCCCCATCCCAGCCTATTGTAACCTCAGGATTTAATCCCTTATACTCTTCCAGCCAGAAATCTGAATCTGTGCCCCTATTTCCATGTTTCTAACAGCAACAGAACACTTCTGTTTTCCTTCTTTTTCCTATCCTAATCTTAACCTAATGCAACAAAAATCAAAACTAGAGATGGAGATGGATGGTCCTACTCTAGAATTCAACAACAAATCAAAATACTTACTTGCTCCAAGGATTAAAACCTCCTAAATCTCCTAACTATCTCAAGCATTGGTTCGGGCTACAAACCCTACTTCTATGCTCGAATCGATGCACACGGTGCTCAAGGATCGATTTGTCGGTCCCAGCAACAGAACCAAAATGAAGGGGAGCTATGAAGCTCTACCCCGAGACCTACGGACCGCTTATTGATCAAGTGTTTCAAGCCGAGCGGCCATGACTACCTCTCACATACCCGACGCGCAATGCCTACCTTACGAGTGTAGTGAGCTTACCTTGATGCTCAATCGAGTTCCCTCCTCTCTCTTGCACTCTGGTAGCTCCAGATCCTTGTGGCAAGCTCAAGAAACCTCAAGCCCTCTCCGTCAAGCTCCATCCTCCATAGCCGTGTGAGAAAAGAGAAGAGAAGAGAAAAGAGAAGATGAAGAGAAAAGATAGGGAGCTTCTTCTCCACGATCCCTCACTCTCAGCACTCACTCCCTCACTCCCTCACACTCCCTCAATCCCTCACTCAAGCACAAGCAAGAAGGCAAGAAACAAGAGAAGAAGAAGAAGAAGCTTTGGCCACACACAAGAATGAGCTTCTCATTCACTTTTCAACTTTATATACAAAACCCTAAATCCCTTTTGGGCGGTCATCCCCTTATCCCCTTTTTTACATGGCCGGCCATGGCCTAGGCCCTTTTTCCCATTGTCCTTCTATCTTCCTAGCTTCCTTTCCACCTCCCATCTACATTTACAAATTGCATGGGTGAGAGTCCGCGCTCCTTGAATTAAACCATGATGCACTTGTGCTCTTTTACAAAACCATGCATTTCTGCACCTTGGACATCCAAGGAGTAGCACCTTGGACATTAGAATGATGCATAGATAGAGGTGGACTTCCTAAGGTGGCTCTTTAGTTAGGATGTAGACCTTGGTATTTCTAATGTGGTTCCTACACTTCATTCTAATTCTATGAGTGTTATTCAATTGGCCAAGAACCTGATCTTCCATGCGAAAATGAAGCACATTGAGATGCGATACCACTTTATTCAAGAGGTCTTTGAGGAAAAGTCCATTGAGCTTGTCAAGATCTTAACAACTGACCAAAATCTTGTAGATTTGCTCACTAAAAGTCTCTCAGTGGAGTGCTTTGCATTCCTTAGGAAGTTGATGAGCATTGGATGAGATGGCATCTTTCCTCATCCTATTGTACTTATGTACATTTGTACTTTGTCATGTTTTTCTTATTCTCTCCTCACTAGGGACACATTCGCCTTTAAGTGGGAGGTTGTTGGGGATAAAGGTGCATGTGCCTAGCCACCCATGTATTAGTTATACTGACAATACCTGCACACATGTACATTGCAGGTAGTGGTGGGTGCCCATCACTATTACTTCATTCTTTATTCTTTCATTGACATTTGAATAAAGGAAAGGTTGGTCACACATTGTGACTGTTGGAGTTCCCACATCTTGTGTGTATCTCTCTGTCTTACTCTTGCTCCTTCCACCATAGCTCTTGCTTCCATTTTAGGGCTCACTCCCTTCAACTTCACCCTTATTTACATCGCGATCATCAATTTGTGGTGATCTCCATCACTAGCCCCAATTTGAGTCGTAATTATCCGACTCTCGAGCTCTTCCTTTTCAATGCCATGATGAATATGTGGCTTCTATGGGCTTTCACAGACTTTATGAGATTCAACTTAGATAGTAAAAATCCTCTTCTTCTCTACATCGGCTTTGACGAACTTTATGAGATTCAACTTAGATAGTAAAAGTCCATCAAAGTCGAGATAGAGAAGAAGAGGATTTTTACTATCTAAGTTGAATCTCATAAAGTCCGTCAAAGCTGAGATAGAGAAGAAGAGGTTTTCTACTATCTAAGTTGAATCTCATAAAGTCCGTCAAAGCCCACAGACTCGAGATAGAGAAGAAGAGGATTTTTACTATCTAAGTTGAATCTCATAAAGTCCGTCAAAGCCCACAGAAGCCACATATTCATCATGGCATTGAAGAGGAAGAGCTCGAGAGTCAGATAGTTAGCTTACAACTCAATACGACTCAAATTGGGGTTAGTGATGGAGATCACCAGAAATTGATAATCACAATGTAAAAGAGGGTGAAGTTGAAGGGAGTGAGCCCTAAAGTGGAAGCACAGAGTGGAAGCAAGAGCTATGGTGGAAGGAGCAAGAGTAAGAGAGAGAGATACACATAAGATGTGGGAACTCCAACAGTCACAATGTGTGACTAGCCTTTCCTTTCTTCAAATGTCACTGAAAGAATAAAGAATGAAGTAATAGTGATGGGAACGCACCACCACCTACAATGTACATGTGTGCAGGTATTGTCAGTTTAACTAATACATGGGCGGCTAGGCACATGCACCTTTATCCCCAACAACCTCCCACTTAAAAGTGAATGTGTCCCTAGTGAGGAGAGAATAAGAAAAAAGTGACAAAGTACAAATGTACATAAGTACAACAGGATGAGGAAAGATGTCATCTCATCCAATGATCATCAACTTCCTAAGGAAAAGGCAAAGTACTCAACTGAGAGACTTTTACATATATACATATATACATATATATATATATATATATATATATATATATATATACATACATCATACATACATACATACATACATACATATATATTCTCAACACTATCTTTCTCTTTTGGAACAATGTATCAATGTTCCTAATGTATCCAGAAGACCTATTTACCTAGCCTTTTTATAGGCTGGGGATACCCACCCTTCACGTCTTCTCTTGGAGCCACCAAATATCACACATCACTCTTCATGGCTGCCAAAACAAGGGAGAAAGAAGCTTTGTTGCCTACCATGATGATGATGATGACAATGGTGATGATAATGTGACGACAACGACAATGATGATGATGATCATCAACATCATCATTGGCAAAAAGGAGAGTGCGCAACTTGGTGGGATGTGGTGATCTTTGATTTTGGCTTAAGGGTTTGTTCATGTGTGTAGGGTGCAAATACAAGGAAATTTAACTTGGGGGAGGAAGTGCAACTAGAAGGGGAAAAATGTGTGTAATCTATGAGAAACAAGATTGAATATACATGGCACAAGTAAAATTGAGACGAGAATTGATACGTGTGTGGTGCTTTGAGAAATATCTTTAGGGACCCAAGTAAAGAATGCAGGTCGGTTTAGAATTAGTAAACAACATTTTATTTGAAGAAAAGAAAAGGAAATGTGCATCAATTTGATTCTTTGTAAGTTGTATCATACAGATAGTCCAATAAGAATGCACCTTTTCATATCTATCCTTCATACGAAATGCAAATCCTTCAAGATTATGGCTTAACTTAAAACTCTAATGCCATTTCTTGAAAATTTGATATAATTTGCTCATGATCCTTTGTTCAGAAAATATGTGATCTGTAGTATTCAGGATAGTGTGTATGTAGCTGATCATAATGTATGATATCTACTATGTGGTAATCGTAAAAAATATAATGTTGCTTACTATTGTTCCTTCGTTCAGTAAACATGTGATCTGTAATATTCAGGATAGTATGTCCTTGTAATTGATCATAATTTATGCTTCATGTCCATGTGATAGTCTTGAAAATTTGATATTGTTTACTATTATTTGTTCATTCAGGAAACCTAAAACCTGTAATATTTAGGATAGTATGTCCCTATAATCAGTCATAATGTATGCTTCATGTCCGCGTAATAGTCTTGAAAATCTGATGTCATTTACTACTTTATATCCATGTGATAGTCCTAAAAACCTGATGTTGTTTACTACTATTTCTTCATTCAAGAAACCTATGACTTGTAATATTTAGGATAATGAGTTCCTATAGTCAATTATAATGTATGCTTCATGTCTATGTGAAAGTCCTAAATATTGTGTGTAGTCTAGGGTTATGCCTTCATTTAGGAAGTTGTATGCTATAATATCAATATTGCAAGTAGATTACCATTTTGCATTGATTACATAAGGCTATTATAATGACACAATGGACTTTTCATCCTAGGAGAGTCAATCTTAGAATCTAGCAAACATCCTAAAAGGATTGATGACTTGCCCCATAGTGGTATGTTCATTGGATTCAGTTTGTGGTTGAAACCTCGAAGAAAACCCAAGGGAAAGAGTAACCCAAGGTTATTCAAAGATTTCCTTCTAGGATAAATCAACTTTTGAATAAATGTTAAATGAGATTTTGATTATGCATGATGTGATCTGCCAATGCATCAATAAAGAATTGCTTGTGATTGTAAGCTGGGATTCTAATTGAATCTAATCAGAATCAAATTAAATAAAATGAAGGATGCACTAGGTCTTCCCAAAGGTTAGTTGCAGGGACCCTATTCCAAGGGGGTTGAAAACACCTCTTCAAGAAGCTCCGATCGGCCTCATTGTAAGAGGTCACTCCGTGGGGAGCTAGTTAAGTAGGAGGAACTAAGAATGCAAGGGGGCTCTAGCTAGTAAAGTACTTAACTCCTAGGATTTACCTAGCCCCTAACATGACCTAGAATTGTCTTTCTGGGGGCCCTAATACTAGTTGATAGGGTGGAATCTTGGATAATACCAAACCTTCATATTGATGTTACTTCTGTATGGGTGGAAGGGAAACCATAGAAAGAAACCTTCAAAGTAATAAAGGAGTTTTTTGTCAATATTTGTTTGATATTGTTTTCATGTTGTGCCTTAGTTACGTGAATGAAACCTATGCTATAAAAAGGCTAATTAAAGGAGTTTTTTTTAAGTGTCCAAATATGAATCTGGTAGGTAATTAAGTAATTAAAAATGCCATCAGAGAAGTGAGAGGATATTACCTCTAAAGGATCTATCGTCCTATGGCTAGGTGGTCCCAGCTAGCTAAAATATTCTTTCAAGAGTTACATTAGCAAGGAAATTATGTTGAAACGGAACCTTGAATCCATGTCGTTTTAGGGGACCTGAGTGGGGCTATGTCTTATGGGTAGAGGGATCAATGTGATGCACTCCCCATTGTTTCTCTCTCTTTGAACAAGTGCAATACGAGTTTACTTCAGATCCGATGGTCTTGTGCAAAGTGAACATTCGAAGACCGATGCTAGCAAATCTCTAGGTGACCCCATTGATTCAGAACCCAGATTTTAGGTCAATCCTAGTGGGTTCATAAGTAGAGCATTTCCACTTCGATGTGGACTTAGGAGAATCTATGAGATTAGCCCCATGTTATTCCAAGGAGTGTTAGGTGGCATCACTTAGAATTTCCTTTCATTATGGAACACAACATCATGCCCTAAAAGATAGTTTTAGGTGGCATGCTACAATATAGCCATTTATTCTCACATGGGCATTGTTCATATATATCTCTCTCTCTCGTTGTAGATTGATTGTTTGCCCTTGTTCGCATTGTAATGATCAATTAATAGTGATCTCCTAGTTAGAAATGAGACTCGATTATAGTTTACTAGTAGATAGTGAAATAATCATTGATTTGAAGTGATATTTTGAAGAGCACATAGTGTGAGATGAGGTTGAGATCAAGATGAGAAGAATGATGCTAGCATGTCGGAGTACCAAAGGATATTGATCAATTCATCCATCTTGGTGGCTCAAGATAGAAGTCAAATTTATTTGCAAATTCTCCAAGATGTAATACTAATCCAACCTGCCATCCCTTACATCGAGACCATCCAAAACTCCTAGAGACCCATATCCAAGTCCCATGGCCACAGAGCATAATCTACCCTTTATCTGGAAAATGGTTTTCCAATGTCTGCAAACATTCAACCACAGAGGTTTTCCATCTCTACCCTAGGCCTAGGATGGGGTGTCAAGAGCCTCCCTAACCTGCATGTTGGCATAGGAGTGAATAAAAATTCTAAGTACCACTCAACCTTGGATTCATGTATCGAGCAATGCCCATATGGATCTCTTGCCTTTTCCGGGGCATCTTATTCTATAGTGTGATCATGGAGATGATTCACCCATGTATCAAACCCTTTTCCAGTAAGCCTCAAGACGAGTAAACTCTCTTCCTTAGGGGATTCTTAAAGTCCAAACAAAAGCAAGGCAAGAAGCCTATCCTTAAACTAAGAAAAAACCATATTTTCTCACAATAAGTATGATATATCTTCAAGAAAAACACAATTCAAACAATCTCTTTGAGTATACCACAAGGGTCAATAAATTTGTCAACACAATCCTCCAAGGAGTGCAACTACTTAGTCATGCACCATTACTTTCTTGTGGCATCACAAAACATCTACATTCTCATCTAATTCAACTTAGGGATCACTAGGTCCCTTGTAGACCCACTTTATGTTTCATGATACTTTTTCATCTCTAGTTCCTTGCACGCATTTCTAATAACAATTTGAGACACATTTTTAATATCCCTTTTATCAAGTAATCCAATCGCGCTTATATAAGACGTATTTCACATCATAACTCTCCTCTTGAGAGTGTAACATTTTCATGAGGCTTAATACTTAAGAGTTTTTACGGTCTTGCTTTTTGAGGGTAGACCTACAAATGGTGGTTCTAAGAATAACAACTCTCACTTTGAGCAATTTAATCTAACCATGATACAAACATTATTTACTCTTATACTATTTTCTTTAATTTAATGCAAAGGCATGTGGATATTGCTTGGGGATATAGGGGTTCCCCTTTGCTTCTACATCTTTAGAGCCTACTCTCAATGTACTCCTCTTAGGTCCCATGTTGAGCTCCTAGTCATGCCTCCTTCACTCTTTGTGTACTCCTTGAACTAGACATTCAATGGACTTAAATAGATCCACTAATCCTTTGGCCATTGGTGGCTGATGATGATGGGGTCTTCTTGGCTCTAGCGATTCTCATCCTACTCAAGTATTGCTTTGTTTTGGTGCCATATTGAATGATTGTTTCCACAAGCTCATCTTCTTCAACTCCTCTAACCCTCTACTTCTCTCTCTCTCTCTCTCTCTCTCTCTCTCTCTCTCTCTCTCTCTCTCTCTCTCTCTCTCTCTCTCTTTGCGCATTAGCATGAGGAAGTTAGGGGCTCTCATCGCCTGCATGTTACACTTTTGGGAGAACCACGCTGCATAGATCGTTCTTTCATTGTAGCTACCCTTTTGTACCATGGGTGAGGAGAATCATTGTATATCTCGAAAGGTCCCATAGGTCATAATTTGGCCTTCCGTTGATGATAATAAACTACTCTACTCTTCTCTCTCTCTCTCTCTCTCTCTCTCTCTCTCTCTCTCTCTCTCTCTCTCTCTCTCTCTCTCTCTCTCTCTCTCTCTCTCTCTCTCTCTCTCTCTCTCTCTCTCTCTCTCTCTCTCTCTCTCTGTGCGCATTATCATGAGGAAGTTAGGGGCTCTCATCGCCTGCATGTTACGCTTTCGAGAGAACCATACTGCATAGATCGTTCTTTCACTATAGCTACCCTTTCCTACCATGGGGGAGGAGAATCATTTTATATCTGAAAAGGTCCCATGGGTCATAATTTGGCCTTTCATGGATGATAATAAACTACTGTACTCCTCCCTCTCTCTCTCTCTCTCTCTCTCTCTCTCTCTCTCTCTCTCTCTCTCTCTCTCTCTCTCTCTCTCTCTCTCTCTCTCTCTCTCTCTCTCTCTCTCTCTCTCTCTCTCTCTCTGCGCATTAGCATGAGGAAGTTAGGGGCTCTCATCGCTTGCATGTTACGCTTTCGAGAGAACCATGCTACATAGATCGTTCTTTCACTATAGCTACCCTTTCCTACCATGGGGGAGGAGAATCATTGTATATCTGGAAAGGTCCCATGGGTCATAATTTGGCCTTTCATGGATGATAATAAACTTCTCTCTCTCTCTCTCTCTCTCTCTCTCTCTCTCTCTCTCTCTCTCTCTCTCTCTCTCTCTCTCTCTCTCTCTCTCTCTCTCTCTCTCTCTCTCTCTCTCTCTCTCTCTCTCTCTCTCTCTCTCTCTCTCTCTCTCTCTCTCTCTCTCTCTCTCTCTCTCTCTCTCTCTTTGTGTGCATTAGCATGAGGAAGTTAGGGGCTCTCATCGCCTACATGTTACTGTTTTGGGAGAACCATGCTGCATAGATCGTTCTTTCACTGCAACTACCCTTTCCTACCATGGGGGAGGAGAATCATTGTATATCTGGAAAGGTCCCATGGGTCATAATTTGGCCTTCCATGGATGATAATAAACTACTCTACTCTCTCTCTCTCTCTCTCTCTCTCTCTCTCTCTCTCTCTCTCTCTCTCTCTCTCTCTCTCTCTCTCTCTCTCTCTCTCTCTCTCTCTCTCTCTCTCTCTCTCTCTCTCTCTCTCTCTCTCTCTCTCTCTCTCTCTCTCTCTCTCTCTCTCTCTCTCTCTCTCTCTCTCTCTCTCTCTCTCTCTCTCTTTGTGCGCATTAGCATGAGGAAGTTTTTCAAAGGATAGCTTATAAAAAATAACGTGAGGAAAATGGAAAAAAATCCTAGTATCCTTCTACTAAGGGTAATATATAGCCCTTTATTCTCACATGGGCAATGTTCATTCTCTCTCTCTCTCTCTCTCTCTCTCTCTCTCTCTCTCTTCGTAGATTGAGAGATTACCCTCATTCACATCGTAGTGGTGATCCTCTGGTTGGAAATGAGACCCGATTGCAATTCACTAGTAGATAGTGAAATACTCAATGATCTAAAGGGATGTTTTGAAGAGCACGTAGTCTGAGACGTGGTCAAGATCGAGATGAGAAGAAGGATGTTGGCAAGAGAGGAGGCTATCTATGCTCCATTCCCCTTCCATTGTGTAGGGCCCTCTGAGATATCTTTCTATAGCTGCACTATTCTCGATTGTGGATCATCTATTCCACAATTTTCATCCCATATCCACCGTTTCCTCTAGTGTTTTCCTCATACCTCCCATCCCTTTCAAAGGAGAATGATATTGGTGATGTGGTTATGCATTTCTTGGCCCTTTATGTTTTAGAGGGGGCTTCCTAGGATCGTGAGGATTTGCTTCAGGGTTCCTAGTCTACTTTGGGCCTTTCATTTATGAGGCTACACCTTTTCTTTGTCATCAAGCCACCATTCCCTTCTACTTGGCCCTTGGTCCCTGGTGTTTCTATGCAGCTTATGGTGCCTTCAATAGTTCCTCACTATCATCTCTCAATTGGGTTAGAGGCTTGGCTCACCCATCCCCGACTGAAGTTTTCAGGTGTGATTTGTTCAAGACCTCTTCATTTCCATTGCCCTTTGGTGGCCTTCC
This sequence comes from Lygodium microphyllum, assembly GCF_053477565.2. Lineage (NCBI taxonomy): Eukaryota > Viridiplantae > Streptophyta > Polypodiopsida > Schizaeales > Lygodiaceae > Lygodium > Lygodium microphyllum. Next base: position 36,863,263 of record NC_141141.1, read on the forward strand.
ATTGATCGGTTGTTTATATGGAGAGGGAGTCTTGCTCCTTTGTTGGCTTTCTTCATCAATAGACTACATTGGCATTGGCACTCTTCGTGCCACCCTGGAATCAACATCTCCTTTGGCCTTCCACCACATCTAGATGTGAGAGGGGGTGTTAGCAATCATGTGTGTCTTGTGTGGTCATCTCATGCCTGTGAGCCTCAGTCTGAGTCAATGAGGACATTAGGAGCCTTGACATTGTATTTGTCTATCATTTTATGTGTTTTAGACACTTTAGATGGAGGGCACATTAGTGCATTTCTTTTTGTGCAATTTTTTTGGCTATTTTTAGGGGTTATCCATTATCCATCATTGATCCTTCATGATTAACTAGCCCTCCTCATTCTCTCATCCCCCTACTATCGTTTGACACCCACACTGATGCGTAGAGCTACGTGTTGGGGCTCTAACTAGTGCAGCCTTGTACCTTCAGCCATTACAGTCACATTGTTCCTTCTCTCTCTTGTATTCTCTCTTTGTCTCCTTCTCTCTATGTTGACTTACCTCTTTCCATTTTGCGCACTCTCAGAAACTCTAGTCACTACCTTAACTTTGACCTAGTAAAGGGGGACTCTAGTCAAAGTTAAGCTTAACTCTAGTCACTTACCTAATTGTAACATTAATAATGGGGGTCCTTGTAAATGTTATTCATGTGTAACTGCTAAGGTATTCACGTTGACATTTTCCATGTGTGCTCATATGACAATGATGGGCTTCAAGTATTTATTTATAATTTTGGGAAAAATAAATAAATAACTAAATTACTCCACATAAGACAATAATTATTATAGGCAGATTATTACAATTTACATGGGAGTGAGTGAAATGGTAAATTTTTACAATAAACTACCTCCATATGTTGTGGCGTTTTTTAATATTTGTTTTTATTTATTACAAAACTTAAGACTTTGGACAAAGTTATTGTTTTTAGTAGCATCAAGCCTAAAATAACTCAAACTAGAGACTTTGGTGCCTACGACTATTTTTAGTCATTCAACCAAACTTGCTATTTTTAGCTTTTTAATTTTGATAAATGGTATTTTTAAACATCTAGTATTTTTAGCATTTGGATGTTTGGTTATTTTTACTTCTTCTTTTGACCTTTAGAATTGCTCCTTTAACCTTATGACTTTAATTCTATTGAGTATTGTCTTTGGAAATTTGAAATTTAGTCCCCCTTTACATTGTTGTAAATCCCCTTAAGATTATTTCTCTCATGATATAGAGAGGGACCTGGCACTTTGGCATTGGTCAAAACTTGTGTTGGTTATATTTAGGAAGCATCCATACTTTTGATAGTGCTCACTACCAACTTGCACTTTTGTCATGACCTTTTCTCTAATGCATATGATAAGGCCCTCTAAGCTAACCGCATTGTTTGTAATAACATCCCATGCGGTGACTTGCCACACAAGAAGCCACCTCTTATCTTTGATGATCTAAGGGGCCATGCACATGAAGTCCAACCAAATTGGAGCTATGGGCACAACTAAAAGGTGCCTATTGCACACGTGCTTGATTGTCGTGTGTTATTGGTTTCAGAAGCCAAAGTTTCATGCAAGGAATCAAAAGGTAAAACCATCATTGCTCCCTCTATGCATGAGGCAATGACGCATACTCTAGCATTTGCAAGTTACCATAGTGCCCTACTATGGTTTTCTTTTTGCGTTGCTATAACTTTAGATGCACAAAATATTCCGCGGCCACATTAAAAAGGGCGATTCCACTTTTGAGTGTACTCAAAAGTGTGTGCATGCTATGGCATGTCATGTAGAAGCATCTATTCCTAAGGCATGTGTAGGAGGATCACACAAGTAGTGTAGTGTTCATGGGAGAATCAAGGGTTTTTGTGGGTGTAAAATCTAAGGTAGGATTATGAAGAACTTTTGATGTGCCTTTATCTAAGAACATGTTTAATGAATCATGTCTAGTGACCTACCTAGGATTTGTGGAATTGCTCACCAAGCAGGCAAAGCCATGGCTTCACATCGTTGCCTCAAATAAACATGATATGTTGAAATTAATATTATAGCATTCTTGACTATTAACATTTTGGTCAATTTTGATATTGAATCATAATCCAAAAAATAGCTCCAATTAATCCTAGTATTTTAGAAAGTTATACTTTGAAAGTATAATTATATTAATGAGTTGCATTTAGTGACCTACGTAGGATTTGTGATGTCCCTCATCATACGTGCAAAGTCATGGCTTCACATCACCTGGAATAAATATGATAAGGTGAAAAACATTATAACGTTCTTGACTCTTAATAGTCTCATTAATTTTGAGAATTAATCACAAGTCATCAATATTTTAGAGTGTTATACTCTAAAAGCATAACCATATTAACTCTAGGGAACAATTTGACATTCTAACAATTAATGTGTATCTCAAAATTTATCTTTTTCATTTTCTTATAATGCGATTATATTAGATGGTAAAAACAATAGATACATCATACATGGTGCAATTGGATGCTAACCCTAGTTCAATAGCTATTTACGAAAGAGCTTGAAAATCTAGAGCTTGTTGCTTCCCATGCATATATTTTTTTCATTTGTTAAAGCGTGTATATGTGGATATTCTAAAGTTCTAAGAATATAATTAAAACTATCATTCCGCATACGCTTTGCTTGCACACAACGCTAGGCCGCTTTGCGACAACTTCACACTATCATGAAGTGGCTATCAAAGTACTGCATGGCAACTTCACTCGATAATCCATTTCTCCTCTTTCTCTCTCCTCTTTTCCCTCTCTGTTTCTAATGTTTTTCTTATTTATCTCTCCCTCTCTCTCTCTCTCGCCCAATTTCTTATGTCTAATTTTTTTCTTTCTACCTTTTATTTTAGTTTATTTTCTCTCATCTTCTCCCTCTCTCTTCCCTTTTTTCTCTCTCCTCTTTCCCTCCCTCTTCCCTCTTTTTTCCCTCTCTCTCTCTCCTCTTTTTTCTTTTCTTCTTGTCTCTCTCTCTCCCCTCTTTTTCCTTCTCTTCTTCTTCTCCTCTCTCTCTCATATTTTTTTCTCCCTCTTTTCTCTTTTCTCTCTCTCTCTCTCTCTCACACATCTTTTTTCTTTTCTTCTTTTTCCTCTCTCTCTCTCTCTCTCTCTCCCCCCTTTTCTTCTCTCCCCTTTCTCCCTACTTTTTTACTTTTCTCTCTCCTCTTTTTTCTTCTCTCATGTTTCATCATTGCTTTCTCTCTCTCTCTCTCTCTCTCTCTCTCTCTCTCTCTCTCTCTCTCTCTCTCTTATTTATTCATTCTCTCTTTACTTATGTCTATCCTCTTTTTTGTTATCTCTTTTTTCTCTCCTCCCTCTCTCCTCACCTTTTATAATTCTCAATGTGTGTGTTCATAATCTCTCCTTTCTTTTTCTTCTCCTCTCTCTCTCTCTCTCTCTCTATTTATCTTTCCTCTCTATAATTCTCTCTCTCTCTTCCCTCCTTTCTCTCAAAGTATGTGAAAAACTATATCAAAAATTTTTAATTGATAAAAGTTTTTAAAAATATTTAATTAAAAGAGAAAAAAATACAAAAAAGGTTTTTTTAATATCTAATTAAAAGAGGAGAAAAAAAGTTTAAATTAAAAGTTTAATCTAACTAAAAGAGAGAGAGAGATAAACTTTTGATTTAAAAAGGGAGAGAAAGAGACTTTTGTGAAAAGTTTGATTTAATTAAAAAGGAGAGGGAAGAGAGAGAGCCTATAATGGAGTTGGAAGAGAGATGGGGGGTTTAATTACAAAGGGGGGAGAGAGAGATTACACCTAAGAGAGAGAGAGACAAAGAGAGTACACCTAAAGGAGATTATACTTAAGAGAGAGGGGGGTTTTAATTAAAAAGGGGAGGTTTAGGAAGGGAAAAGCTCTCTAGGTATTCAAAGTTTTTTGAAACTACAATAAAAATAATATAATAGTTATAAAAATATAAATATGAATTTATAACCACAATATTAGCTCAAAAGTACAAATTAGTATCTTAAAAATTTAAAGACCATACTTACATCTTTTCAAGGAAGGTTTTGAGAAAGGAAAATCCATTTTATGAGATGGCATTCAAATCCTTGGCAAAAGACCATCAAGTTTTCAAGCGTTACATTGCTAATGTTGTTTTTAACGCCTAACAAAATACCAGGGGCTTTCGAATGGCACTCGACTCGACTCCTGACAATGCATCGCGGCCTCATCGCAGCGGCAGCCATGGCGGACCTCACAAGCTCTCAAAGCCTTCCTCAAGTAAGTCTTCCGCTCGCCTTTCTACCTCTTCTGCGTCGAGGTTTCCTCCGGCTCCCTCGCCTGCAATTAAGCACAGTGAAAAGGCGGCAGCAGCTCCTCCCCCCGTTCATACTAAGGTTTCACGAGCTTTCCTTATTTCTTTCTCCATCTGAATGAAGTCCAGATTCATTTAGGCGTAAGCTTTTCTCTTCTCCGTGGTAATCAATCTCGAAAGCTCTACAGCAAACAGCACACCCCTGCGATGCTACCAGTTCTTGTGGTGACGAAGCTTTGAAATCGCCGGATACTGATATAAAGGATGAAGCTTCGTCCGCGAAACCTGATGCTGAGGAGGGAGAAACTTCGGACCAAAGCGGCAGCACATTGAGTGCTCTCGCGGATGCAGAGAGCGAAAAGGACTGTGTTCCGGTTGAAAAGATCGAAGAGGAGGACGCAGAAGCTGATAACTTTCAGCCTGTCCGTGTCTTAGCGGAAAGCCCGCAGATCAGCAGTGCTGTAAACGTCCGTTCGACACAGTCTGGGGAATCCTGCTTAAGAGAAGAGACAAAAGTTCTTGATGGCAGTACCTCCAGTTCGACATGCTGTGAAACGGTGATATATGTTTATCGGAATCTCTTCTGAAGTTAATTGCGCTAGCTTTAAGCATTCTTCAAGCTATGTCGAAAATGCACGTTTCTTCAAGATTTATTAGTCTAGATTATTCTTTCGACAATTTGCTTTAGTATTTCGTAACGCGTAACACGTTCATTTTGCCTCAGGAAGAAGACTTCATTGAGTCCAATCTAGATGGAATGGATTTGATCTCAATGGACCATCTCGACAGCGAGCAGGAAGGATTCCTGTTTCCCAAGGTAACGTCCATTGTGTATTGTAAACGTTCTTTGAAATTGCCTTCCTAAGTTGACGTGCATTGTGTATTCTAAACGTTCTTCGAAAGTTTTGCTTCACCTTCATTGCGTTTTGAAAGCTGTGTTGTGATTCGTTGATTGTAGAGAAGATGATACATGGCAACAGAGGGTTTTAAAGCCCTTTGACTGTTCTGGCTCTTTCGTGCAGGGCGAGCCTGAACTCAAGATCGAGCCTGCTCTGAACGGGGATGAAGGTTTTGCGTCTGCAGAAGTAAGTTCAGAATTCCGGGGTAAAAATGAGCTAATTCAGTCACCAGAAATTGAAAGAGCACTGAAGTCGTCCTACGACCTTAGGGGAGCCGCACTAACTGTTCATGATTCAGTACACAAAAGTAACATCATCGCAACGAAACCGTATCCAATGCTGGCCTCGGAAGACTGTCGAGCAATGGATGCAGCATTCACTGCACTTGCCAGAGACCTTCTTGAGTCAAAACTGAGCTCTCCTAATCCGCAGGAATCTCGACCAGCATGCGTCATACATATGCCTGGGAAGGTTCTTATTGCTGCTTTGTTGAGCTTTATAACCGTTTTCTCCTGCTTGCTTTCGAGCATAGACAACCGCAGCAAGAGCCGCTTCTTACCTCCTACGTAGGCAGTCCAAAGCGGAGTTTCAGTATATGGCTGAGCTGTTTTGCTGATAGACTTTGTTTGCAAAATTCTGTACCTGAGGATGTTACATTTGTCTATAAAAGTGCACCTTTAAAGTTGTAACCAATTTATAGTTTGAAGTCAATAACTTCAACGATGGCAGTACTGGAAAGATTTCCTTCATGCAAGACTTTTGTGATGATACAGATTAAAAGAAACAGCTAAGATAACACAAGAGAAGAAGTTGAGAAATTGGAAGCTCAGGCCGACAAGTACAGCCTTTTACATAGGCACAATGAATGGCGGAACCAGGAGGGCCTCTCTCTGGAAGGGAATTGTTTTGTTGTTTTGAGTGTTGCACAATGTACAATGTTCATGATTTCTGGAAACCACCTTCTTGTCGCAAGAAATGTTCATATTTTGCTGCAGAGATTCGGTAAAAGATTACAATTAATTCTGAAAGAGGAAGATTAGGATTTAAAGTGAACTTGCATACTCACAAGTGCGGAAAGACTTAGGCACACTGTACGCTCTGTTTTTGTACTCGTTTTAAGCAGCAGAAGGAACTAATGTGCTCAATAGCAAGATCTGCTATTTATCCTCTTTGATATCGCTTGGATGAGACGCATTTCTTTGAAACAATGATTTCAGACGCGAAAAGATAATGTTTGAATTAATAAATATTAGGCATTACATAAAGGCTAAGGCGATTTAGCCAAAGAGCATTGAAAGCTATGTCCCGCATGGTCACTAAATGGTTAACTCCCAAAAAAACTCTAGATCCCATAAGGCTTGTAAATTGAAAAGCCTAATAGACTAAAGGTTTTTTTTCTTTTGTAATGAGACATAATACTAAATAATCGCTATTTACATCATATCAAGACAAGGCAGGCTTCACCCAATATCTTAAACTCTTCCAAGGTGCATAAAAGCCACCTTGAATACTTATGCCTTACCTCTCAAGAATCTAAAACAAACTAAGCTATCATTTCCGATAATACTAAACATCTCACAAGGAGAAAGCATCTTCTCTTTCTTCATCAAAACCCTATTACTTGTTTGCCCAAAGTAGAAACATGTGACAGCTCTTAACAAGTTCCAAATCCTAAGGCTCTCCTCATTCATTTGTCTAGGATCCCCAAACAAAGCAGATCTCATCTTCAAAGAATCATAAAACTAATGATATATAGGGCAATTAGGATTCACGTTTTAACCTTCAACACTCTATCTTTTGTTGGTAACATCATTCTAATGGTCTTCCACAGCATTAAATTCAACCTGCGATTGGGAGTGGCTCTCCATGCCCATAGAATTTTGTTATTCCATGCATTTGCAGAAGCATGGGGATACCTATCCTTCGGGCCTTCACTGTGGCTAGGACATCATCACCTTTGGGTTTCCAGAGGTCTTTCCATTTCTAAATTTCAATGCAGGTTTACCTTTATGGTTCCGAAGACGAGCCCATATTCCTACTTGTCCAACCTTTGCAGTAGGGGGCCTGCAATCCTTTTTATTTCTGATCACTTCTAAAATTCATTCACTTTCCTTGTCATTGAAACAGAATCTCTTTGCAATTTTTCCAGCAGATAACAGTTCCAGATTACTAGTATCCCAAATGTCTATCCCAGCAGATAACAGTTCCAGAGCACTAGTATCCCAAATGTCTATCCACCTGAATATTCCCTTCAGTCCAATTCTGTAGCTTAATTTGGGGTTGAATTTGAGTGGAGTCCAATTACCCTCAAAGGCAAATGGGAAGGACCATATACACTGCATCAGAGCTTGATCTCCTCTCCTAGGGTTATCACAGACCCATAATAGACTAAAAGTTAAAATGCCAAGTATTTGTACTTCCTACTAGTGTTTGACATCACCAAGCGGACATGCGTTGAGAGTCATTGCCTCTGAGACGATGCATGCTGTTGAACTTTGATATCATGAATGTTGGGCAGCACACCCATTACAAAAGAGGTGCCTGAGAGATTCTTCTTGCCCATATCACAACAGAGTCCATGACCATCTATGTCATGCAATCCTTCATTTCTTCAGCTTAAAGTCTGTAAAACAAAGCGTCGGTTGGCTATCATCACTCTCCAAAGAAAATTTATATGCTTGAGTGGAAATTTGAGAGACCAATTCTTCCCAAGACAACTTATGAGCACATCTGTGTCTAGATTAGATTCCTAGCTCCTGTTGATTCTTGAAAAATTTTGTTGCTGAACAAGATCAATTTCATAGCTTTACCGTTCAAGGTGGACATAAGAGCTTTGTAAATTGTTTCCAAGTTGCAAAAACATAATGCTTCTCTCCTGAATAAGAGAAATTTTGAAGCCATGCATTTCAGTGCCACCCAATCCCATGTCATTTTGAGGGCTATAGACTTGCGCTAGTGGTTCATTTTGAGGGTGCCTAGAATATTTGTTAGGATTGGTTGAGTCTTTCCACTGCTTGAATTGATAAAGTCCAGCCTTAGCAAAATTCACTCCTCTTCTACCAAGAGTGACAGCTAGAGGAAGATCAAAGTGTTTAAACCTAAAAACATTCTCTTCAGCTCCCACTCTTTGAGAGTGTGTATTATTGCTATCTTTGCATAGAATTTGGACCAAGAGCCAAGAAGATGAGCTTTAAAACCCTAGGCCTTCACCTTTATGATGGTATGGGTTTGCAAGATGTCCAAACTAGAGAGTCCCCAAGATGTACATAACTTTTTAGTTGCTTTGAATAAAATATCAACCAACATACATGATCGTGGAGTATTTAGGGCCCAACTTTTGTTGAGCTATTTAAGTGCTCCACAAGAAATAGATGCAAAGCATTTGTTGCTCCCAAACTTGCCCCATAGAAAGTCCCCAATGATGGAATCTCATTGCTTTTGCTCCTTATAGTTCCAATTGATAAGAGGAAGATAGACAGAGAGCATTGGAAATATAAAAAGATTTAAGATTTTCAATTTGACGTGGTGTGGCCAATTGCTAAGATTCCAATTGCTCATCTTCTTCCTAATGTTGTCCAAGACCTAAGAGGACCTGATGGATTCCACAATATCTATGCCCACAAGCAAGCTTAGGCATCTAAAGATATTTCATGTATTTACCATGGCACCTTTTCAGTTAAGTCACACATGGACATGCATGTGCGCATGCACACACACACACACACAAAGAACTAGTTTAAGAAGATAAGGAACCTGTAAGGAGAATGGATTTATAAGAAAAAGGAGCTCTACTTTGAAGAGTTACCCCAAGATGAGCCACTATTGAGTGGGCATTGATGATGAACTTACTAATTAATGGTGAGAGATATGGTGCAATGGGAGTGATTGTCAATGCATGGAAAATGATTGACATGGATTGCTTAGATTAGTTTAATCATTTTTATTACTTTGAGAAGGGGTGCAAATTTGTATGAAGCATACATGTTGATCACGTTAACTCCTTTGGAAGGTTTAGGTCAAGCAAGCCAAATTCCACATGGTTCTAAGGTTGTAAGGGTCACAACCTATCTATTTTCTGTTGCATGCCTCAACCTATATTAAGATCTTGTGAACATAGCTATTCCTTCAATTCAAAATGGGATGTAGAAGCATGACATCAATACTATTAATGTATTTATTTGAGGACTTGTCAACATTGATTAAAGCTAGTAATTCTGAAGGTCTTGTGATTTGGAATAGATTTGCAAGCCTTTCCTTGAAAGGTTTGTTATCCAATGCCATAAGCCAGAGCATCCCATCTTGAACTTACATATTGAACATATAAGAATGTATATTCTTTGAGAAGGTTGAAGGTCATAAAATCTTAAAGTGGAGGATTGAGAACATGGTTATGAAATTTCAATTCTTGTATGGTCGATTAACTAATTTTTGTTCTAATTTGTGTTGAATCCATTTACACCATCTAGATTTCCATCAGGAAGATTACTTACTAGTTGACTCCTAGTTGAGTACTTACAAATTTGGGCATTGATTGATTTCTCTCTTCTCTTTTTCCTTGATAATCGCATATCATATGTTTGTTCCTCATTCATTAAAGGTAAACATACTGATGTTGATATCCTGACAAAAAGAACTCAATAGCATATGAAACTCTTGGGCAATGTCCTTGATTGCTTCAAGATAAATATGTTAATGTTGTTACCCTTGCAAGAAGAACTAAATAGAGTATGAGGAACTCATGAGCAATGTTGCATCAATTCATCTAAACACTTGGGGGTTCTTTTTCTTCTAAATATTGATAAGAGACAATAGAAACATGTGTATAGGGATGATATATGTTTCAACTTTGCTCCATAGAGCACCACCATCACCTGCAATTCAGTCGATTTAGTGGGATGACAGAGATGCAAAGGCTCATGCTTTGATTACATTGTTTGTTAAATGTACCATCCCATATACTTGCTCATGTAAGACAACTAAGAATGCTTGGGATATGCTTGCATGTTTGTATCAAGGAAGAAATGAGCCATGTGTTGCTTACCTACATAAGAAATTCTAGAGTGAACATATGGATGAAGGCGACTCGGCGAATAGTTTTTTTACAAAGATCAAAGATCTTAAGGAGCATTTAATTGCTATAGATGAGATTTTACCAGACAATTCATGTGTGCAAACTATTCTCAATGGTCTTCCTAATTCTTATCATAGTTTTGCATCTACTTTTCATGTGATGATGAAAGGCAAGCCAAATGCATTATCATTTGATGAGTTGGTTTCTATTTTGCTACAATATGAACAATCTAGGCAAAACAGGTACATTATATGTTTTGTAGACCAAGCTTATGTGGCTAGTCAGAAAGGTAACGAAAAGCTTCATTTTCAATTAATAAGAAAATTTCTAAAAATGCTACTCAAACAAAGAAGGTTGATAAAGATAAGAAGAAAAATGAGAATAAAATCTTTTGAAAGTATTGTAAGGTAAAAGATCATCTTATCTCATTAAGGACTATCCTAAGCAAAGGTGCTCCCCCTAGGGCACAAAGACTACCACATAAGCAGAGGAGATGGAGATCTAACATTGTTGCCCCCTCTTTGCAAGATAAGGTACATTCAGTGTGGCTACGAGGTACTTATTCCAAAGGCATCCTTCCAAAAGGTGCTTCGAAAAATTTTGCAAGAAATGTGATTAACTAGGTCGGGCACGAGCATACAAGCGGACTAGAGCAGTCATGGAGGCCCTAAAAATTGTTACAAAGGATTTTCTCATTGACCTATTTGATGATATTCAATTGGCACCCATTATATGAACTTCATCATTCGACTTTGACATAGCAAAGGACGTTCCCCATAGGATGATGCCACTTGTGATCTAAGGTCTTGCCATGTATGCTACAACTTGGAAGGCCAGATTTTTTGTATACTCTGTGAGACAATTGTATGTAAATAAATATTTTGTCTCATATGGTGTGTACTTAATTCCAATAATTTTGAGGAAAGTTGTTTGTTTTTTTCTTGAAATGTGTGACCAGTAACATATGTTTAATATACACATGCATTGCAAGTAGTACTAGGTACATGTATCGTGCATGATGTGCCGCACGTGTATTGTACAAATTATTGCATATAGATTATCATATTTGTATGTACCATGTGTTTAGATAATACACTAACATATACAAATACATCATGTGTTATCACATGCAAATAAACATTCACTTTTGTCGGTTTAATTTTATTGTTTTCTAACAATTGAATGCTTCAGTTGATGTGTAGAGCAGGCATTCATGTACCGCATTATCATGACATTTACACAAACTACACTTTTCCTTAATGAATAATACAAAGGGAAGATATAACAAGATGCAAGTAAGGAGTCTCATTCACTCCTAGTCTTTTTTAATAATGGCGGAGAGGAGGGGCCTTCCAATGCAAAAAGTTTTTTCTTTGCTTCAAAAATGGTGCTTTTCCTCTACAAGTATTCCTCTAGGGGAAGTGGGTCTCGCACTTTGACAAGCTCACCTAATGTAGCGAGCACATACATTGCTCCACCATATGCTTGGTCAAATAAATAAAGTAACTTTGACCACTTGACTAGCATTACCTTCTCTAAGATGGACATTAGAGGTATTATTCAAAAAGGTCCAAACTTGGTTAATGTCCAAATTTTCATGATTGTTTTCTCCCCTCCTAGTGAGCATTTCTTATGAAAGACAACCTAATGTGATCCTTTAGGCCTAAGTCCTTCTGCTAATCCCACATGTTAAGATCCTCCTTGCTTTGATGCAAACTCGTCTATATATACAATTTATCTTGAACCACATGGTCCAACTTAACAACATAATTACTAACTTATTTGGAGTTATTAGAATGGAATGAAAATTGAGCCTAGGGTGCATTGGGTCCACATGAGTCCATCAATGAAAACTTGGGTCAAGATGAGGCCTGGAGCAATCCTGGCATCTAGGGCCACTTTGTGACAGGTTGCTCCAGGGCTGATCTTGCTAACCTTGGGCCTTGGTCTAAATAGATTATGTTGTAACACTTCAAACTTGGCCTTGAGTATAAGGCAACATGCCTCTTCCATGGCAATCTACTCCTATGTTATTATGATATCACTCACTGTATCCAAGCTTGTGTCATCATATCTTTCCACCTCTACCATTGTTGAGTACAGGGCAACATGCCTCAGCCATGGAAATCTTCTCCTATGATATTATGATAGCACTAATTGTATCCAAGCTTGTGCCATTCTATCTTCCCACCTCGACCATTGTTGAATGCACATCCACGTAATCATAATCAATCAAGTCATTCATTGAATCCCTAACAAGAATCGAGAACAACTCCTTTTCTTTCATATCCAAATATTACAATATTTTGGATAGAAGCAAGTATCTTAAAGGTTAGATTATCATATACACTACATCAAGTGAGGATGGATTTACAAAATGAAGATATTGAACTACCATACTCATTTGCGTTCCAACTTAAAAACAAATGAGTAAGTTTTTATTTCATATTATATCCACTCAGGTGTATATCTGATTTCACTTCCTGATTAATAAACATTTGTAATATTTTTTTAATAGATATCAACGAGGAGAGAGAAGAATATACAATGCAAGGATATTGAAGAAAATATCTCTTTACTACCAATATAAAATACATGTACAAATTTTTGTCAGTCATCTCCATGACTTATACACAAGGGCTTACAATCTGAGGCAAAGCTACTTTTTGTGAGAAATTTTCTTAGGAGAAGGGACATCCTTTCTAGGAGTCCTTTTGCCTATCTTTGATGCTTTGGTTTCCTTGGGTGTTGAAGACATAGCTCTACCTATTGTAGTTACATGCACCTCCTCTCCTTCAATGTCCAAGCCCCCACTATTATCCATTTGTGTTGGTTGTATACAATTGCCCATTATATACTTCATGATCTTTGCTCTTATATACCAAACGTGCTCACTTATACAACAATCCCTTATAAACTATCATATATTTGTAAGAAAATAATTTTAGCTCATTATTATTCTTTACAATGGACTATTTTGCAATAAAACTCTATCTTAAAGTTTAGTATGTTTCACATTACCTTTATAAGTTTATCATCATTGAGATAAATAAATTGAACCAATCTTCTGGCATTTACAATTACTCTCCAGCTACAAGAGTAACTATCATCCTGATGAAGACATTGCAATCAATAATATAAAGTAAAACTAAGAGACTTGTTTATGGTAGTTTTTAGAATAAATTTTCTTTATATGTTCCAATCATATTAATCAAGACCTTACTGCAACTTGTCTATATTGCATTGTTGCAAGTAAGTCGGAAGGCATGGGAGGCTTTTTCTCTAGCACTTCAATCAATCTTTTTACAACTCTATACCAAAAAGGTAATAAAATATAGAGTTATTACAAAAGAAAGATCAAAATATTTAGAGTACCTGCAACAAAAATATCAAAATATAAAGGATACCCTAGATTATATAACTTACAACTTGGCATTGCCATGGCTTCCTTTTATAGAATTGATGAGGAAACATTGCCTCTCCACATAGTCTATTCCAATTAGGCTCCAATGAGAACTGAAAACAAGAATATTTCAATAATCTAGCAAAACAAGATCTCATGAAATCTAACAAAATATCAAATTACTTACTTTTCATTGTATGGAATCAGAAGAAGCTCCAAAGATTCAAAGTCAATTGAATTGAGCCAATGGTCAAAAGCACTTGCATCAAGCTCACTCCTCATATAGTATGAGATAGATGGATCAAGAACCTTAATCTTTTGTTATATATCAAAGGGGAGCTCATGCATTACACACCTAGTAAAGGAATGGAGATAGTAAGCATCAACATGAAAGTCTATTACTAGAAAAATATAGTGAGTAAAAACAAATTTTGGTAAACTATACCTCATCCCAGCAAGAAGAATCGATTCATTTGCTTCTTTCACTTTATTCTTGAGAATTTGAACACAATCATAGTCCAAAAATACCATGTTAGATCTTTTGTTAATATCACCAGGTAAAAAGCAAGAAACATGGAATTCCTTAGGGTCAACCCTTCCAAGAAGGGTAGATAACTCCTCTTCAAAAGATAGGAGGTGTTCTGCTTCCTTTTCTTCTTCCTTATTTCTTTTATACTCCCTCCATTTATCTCCCTACTCTATTGTGGCCTTTTCCTCTTTCTCATGTTGTCTTGTGTCCTTTACATGCATAACATCTTCAACCTTCACACCATGATCATGTTTCTTCTTTCTATATGGAGGCACATCTAAAATATTGAAATCCTTCACATCAAAAAGAGGTACTGGCTCAAGGACCTTTGAAAATGTGTATCTCAATCTCCTGAGAATTATCATGTCTTTATCCATAAGCGTAATCCTATGTGCATGAGCAGCAAAAATATAAGAATCTTGGAAAAAATCAATCAAAAAATCCTATATAGCCTCTTGAAATACAGTTGAGACCTACTGCCCTAGTCCATCTAAAACTATGTAGACTATGCTTGTCATAGTTTTCTCTGTCAAGCCTCTGAAAAGACAACTTTGAAATTGCATTATTCAGAGCCTTCATTGCACTTCTAATCTCCTTAAGGCACCTCACATGCTATGAGAACCTTCTTCTTGGCTTTGATTTCCTTGTAAGTTTGGAAGGCTTGGAGGATTGATGGATCTTAAAAGCAAGACCTCTAGGATCAACTTTCTGCTTCCTTGCAGTGGCCTTAGTTCTAGCCATCTGAAACATCCAAAAAAACAAATAATACAAAAAAATGAGGAAAGATCTCCTAATCTCTTATTTTAATTTATCTACAATCACTAAGTAGCAAGCAAATACTAATCACATAGTCTAAATCCAATTTCAATAAAACAATGCACAAGATGTATGAAACATGAAGAGGTGTTTTAGACTAGGGAACTTAATAGCATATTGTGTTTCATACGACACAAGGGAAACAATGCATGCTCAAGTCGTATGAAACATGAGGAGGCCTCACTCGAAAAAGTGAACATAACACCAATCATGTTTCATACATTACAACACAATAATGGCAAGCCTTAGTCCTATGGAATGCAAAGAGGCCTTACATGGACACGAGAAACCTAACACCCATTGTGTTTCATACGTGCATATTCTTGCTATATCATTCAAAGAACAATATGTGGTATCCAATTAGTTAGTACATTCTAGCAACAATTTCCATCTCACACTATCAGGTAGAAAATTTTATATTTTAAGGAATTTATATTTGAAATTTTATTGTTCGACTCAGCTTTTAGACTACTTTATGGGCAACATTATTTACCCTAAACATATCGACTTTGTAATATATGTTGTTCGAACAACAAACACATGCATTTGGAAGATATTGAAAGGTCATAGAGGATATTGAAAGTTCTATAACCTGCATGTGCATGTGCATGACATATGAAATTCCAGGATGGCTTAAATGGACAAGAGAAAGCTTACACCCACGTCACAATAGAAACAATGCAGACCTTAGTCGTATGAAACGCGAGGAGGCCTCACATGGAAAAGAGAAACCTAGCACCCATTGTGTTTCATACGTTCGGCGTTTTTGGGGATGATTTGGTAGAAATTGTCGAGGGATTCAGAGCTTACTCATATTTTAGCAAAAAACTTACATTCTCGAGGGTTCAGTGCATATGATGGGAGATGAAGCCTTCTTTAGTAGCCTTGCATTGAAGAATAGTTTTGCACTGCGATCAAATTAGCTTTGTGTTGGTCTGGTTGAGCATAGAGAGAGCTTTGTCATCGAAAAAACTCTTTTGCGGTTCAGAAATCGAGTTTATAAGGATGTTGGTTTACACATGTATCTGCGTAGTTAATTTCACACATGTGACTCCAAACCATTTTTGCCTAGGAAGTTGTACCACATGTCACTTACTTTTTCAGCATGATAGCGCTTTTATGGCTCTGATTTTTTTTTTTCATTTTCTTTTTCATTTTAAGCACACCTCCTCCGAATTAGTGCAGCATACTTTTTGATCAAACGTGCGGTGACCGTTGGCATATATACATGAACACTCAGGTTCAAATTTTGGTTACTATTTTTTTCATGTATCTTGTCTTATCTTCGACTAGTTATTTATCTTGTAAGAATCGCAAACCAAAACAAGCATATTCTTACAAGAAACCATTTATTCTCAAAGGAGCAAGGCCTACAGATATCAAGTATCATACTTTTCTTAATATTTTTCTCTACAATCCTGATTTTCCAGGCAGCATTGAAGATATTAGTTGGTTTAAGAGGAGAAAGATCCATCTTGTTAGTTGGTTTAAGAGGAGAAAGATACATCACAGGGACTTAGAAATTATGTAATGGTTTTACTTTGTTTTTCTATCAACATTGGTCTAGTACACATGTTAAACGATGTTGTTTTGATGTTCTTGACAAATTGTTTTGTTCAAATTTTTCGGATGTATAAAACACAAATTTGTCAAGTTTTTTTATAAGTAACGTGTGAAACGCGATTTTGTGAACTATGAAGCGATCTAAATCATTGTTTTTGTGTTTCATGAGTCGTGAATGTTAAACAAAGTTTGATTGATGAGACTTGGAATTTCATGCTTTCTCTGCTTGTTAACCTCAATTCGAGATGGCGACAATATGAAGCAAGGGTGAAAAAAGAAGAGAAAAAGAGCAAAGGTGTAGAGGTGGCTCCTAAAGCTAAGCTGAGGCAAAAAGTGTAATTTTAAATGGACGGTGCCTCAAAAAACTCTAAAAACTCTTGTAAAAGAGCGCTAGGCTCCCTCCCGTGCCATTTGTAAAAGAATAGATGGGTGTGGGCTTAAGGCATGAGGCAAGAAGAGGGAAATAGAAAAAAGATTCTTGCCACAACAGCCGGGTCATGTAAAAAGGAATGGGTGTCCATGGGATTTTAGGGCTTGTATATAAAGACCAAAAAGTGAATGGAAGCTCATTCTTTGGTGTGTGGCTAACAAGAGTCCTCTCTTCTTCTCTTCTTCTCTTCACCTTGCTTGTGTATGTGCTCTTGAGAGAGGGAGTGTGAGAGTGTGAGGGAGTGAGGGAGGGTGAAGCTCTTCACCATCTCCTCTTCTCTTCTTCTCTTCTCTTCCCTTCTCTTTTCTCGCACGCGTGGCTATGGTGGATCGAGCTCTATGGAGGAAGCTTGAGGATGCTTGAGCTAGCATCTAGGATTGTGGAGCTACCGGTGTGTGCGAGGGAGGAGGCAACTCATTTCGGCATCGAGGTAAGCTCACTACACTCGTAGGTTTGAAGGTGCGCCAGCTAGGTGAGAGATAGCCATTAAAGCTCGCTTGAAATGCTTGAAACAATAAGCGAGTTCAAGCTTGATCACTTGCGCGCCTCATATCAAGAATCGAAATAAGGGATTCATCCGCGAAATGGAGCTTGAGATAGGTAGGAAGTTTGGGTTTTTGGATCTTCGGTACAAGTAAGTATTTTGGTTATTTTGGTTGTTTGATGATTGGAAAAGAAGGGGAAATCATTTCAGTTATTTGCTTCCGGTTCTTGTTGCATTTAGCGTAGGTTAGGATTAAGAAATCGGATTGAAAAAGTGTAGGGTTTACTGCTATAAAACGGGGCCAAACAAGGCACAAATCATGGTAAACCGGGAAAAAAGAGTGTTTGAAATTATTAATGTTGGCAAGTGAGTGATTGGGGATAGCAAGACCTTGCTCGAGAAGGGGTTTAAGGGCCAGGAGACCATAGAAGAGCTCATTTTTCACCCTGGCATTGAGAGAGAGAGAGAGAGAGAGAGAGAGAGAGAGAGCTTCCATTGGTGATTCGATTCAATCTTGCCATCGGGGAGTTCATCGCATGCGTGAGGTATATCAAACCCTTCCTCATATGTCCTTGTTGTGATCTGGAAGTTTGTGTGTCTTGTGATTGTGTGGATCGTTGGATTTAATAAAATTATCCTCGGTGTTGCCGTCGTCGCGCACAACTTGGCCCATCCAAGTGGCTTGGTTTTGGGCCAAGTCTTAGAATTGGCCCTCAGCCCTCTTGCATTTGACCAATTTGGCCCATCTGAATGGACAACTTAGTCGACACCTTTAAATTCGGCCCTTGGCCCTTGCGTCTCAGCCCATCCGAATGTACCATTTGACCCTATTTGAATTCGGCCCTCAGCCAACTTGATTTGGCCCACTTGATTCGGTCCAAACCAACTCGGTCATTTCCACTCTATCCTTTTTTACTCAGCTTGTCCAAGCAATCAACTCGGCCCATTAACCTGATTTGGCCCTTGGCCACGCCCATTCAACCAT
Organism: Lygodium microphyllum; assembly: GCF_053477565.2. Classification (NCBI taxonomy): domain Eukaryota; kingdom Viridiplantae; phylum Streptophyta; class Polypodiopsida; order Schizaeales; family Lygodiaceae; genus Lygodium; species Lygodium microphyllum. Next base: position 36,881,741 of record NC_141141.1, read on the forward strand.
CCAAGCCGCAAATTCAACCATTCTTCCTATTCGGCCCTTGGCTTGCCCGAATCCACCACTCGGGCCCTGCAATTCGGACAAGTTGAACCAAGTCAGATTTTTGCAATTTTTTTGGAAAATTGCACCAAACCCAACTAGACTTCAATCACGCAAACCTTTGTGAGCCATCCCAACACCCAGAACTCGATTCTGGCACAAGGAGTAGGCGAAATCGCAAGACACAACCGCTTAGCAGCTTGAGTAGGTTGTTGAGAGAGTCAGTGCCATAATGACAACCAGTGGAGTCATAGACCCCGAAACAAACCTAAGGCAAGTAAGAAGATATAGCAAGAAACCCTAAAACCTATCAAGATAGCCAAAAATTGTGGCTAGAAATTGATCAAACAAGCCTATCAGGCCTAAGACGGAACGAGAGTACATAAGCTGCTTAGACACTTGTTCTTCGCACTCGCCTTGATTTCCAGCACTTGAAGTACACTTAAGAACAGTCAAAAGCATGATTGAGCACAAGTGCATAGAAAAGAATACACACACACACACTGAGAGGAGGTAATTTGAGGATTGTATGCAATAATTAAGGAACTCACTCAAATAAAAGAACTTGAAGGAACCCACCAATAGGAGAAGATCCCAAGACATAGACAGGAAATCAAAACCCAATGTAGGACCAAATGAACAACGACAGAGACGTGGATCTACCTGACCTACTTAACCTTATTGATAGCTTGGTGAAGCACGAGAACGCAACCATGTTAGAAGAAAGCTCGGACCGCAGGCAAAATGAGGAACTCAACTTAGGAGTTTTCCTATAAGCGATCCAGCAGTTGGTGAACAACTATGATTCTCACGCTTGGTATGAGCACCAACAGTTGGTGAACAACCATGTTAGAAAAAAGCTCGAACCGCCGGAAAAAAGAGGAACTCAACCTAGGAGTTTTCTCAAAAGCAATCCGATGAACAGCTATGATTCTCACACTTGGTATGAGCACCGCGGTAGAACGGCAGAAGCCATCATAGCTGACCTAGAGGAGGAAAGGAAGCTAGCCCACACAGAGCACTGCAAGGCATAGTGGAATACAACCGAGACCAGTAGACTAGGAGCCTGAGGCAAAACACAGAGATTTGAGAGATACAGGAGTGCTAAACTTAGTAGGCAAGAATCGAACTAACCATGAGAGAGTGCTAGAAGGAGACTTGACGTTGAGTGAGCTTCTCATGAAGCGATTGCTAGACAACATAGCAGCAGAGAAGAGCGTTGCAGTGTTAGCAAGGTCACTACTAGCAGGGTTAGGGGTAAACCAAGGCTCCAAGAGCCAGTCTAAGATACCAGTTGTCACTAAGCAGCTCGATAAGTACCAGCCCCACTATGATCCATACAGCTTCATAGAGCAGTTTGAGCAGGTCTACGAGGCCAACGGTCTCACCGACTTGACTCTTAGAGCTCTCAAGCATTCGAGCTTTGCTTAGGTGACAAGGGTCGAACTTGGTACACAAGTCTAGATGCCGCAAAGCAAGTGAACTTCCGTTGCCTCAAAAACCTCTTCATTAAGAGATTTTCTGAGCCTGGATACTCTGACAACCTACTAATACAACTTATGAATGTCAAGCATAAAGAAAAAGAGGACATCCATGACTATGTGACCACATGAGGAGTCTCTTCAAGAGAATCCCGATGGGCAAACGACCGATCAAAAGAGCAGTGTTGACAGTATTCATCAGTGGAATACAAAATGAGGAGCTTTATGAAGCCTTGGCAGGCAACTTGAGCTTGCAACAAGACGCGCGAACTAGGGTGTTCGAAGAATCCATTCGAGTAGACGAATAGCTAAAGAAGAGGAGCTCCAAGAACTCGAACCAAGAAGAGACCAAATCTAGAAGTTTGGGGAGAGCTTTAGCATCTAGGGAGCGATCAAGCATAAGTACCCAAGATAAGGGAAAGGCCACGAACACCAACCAGGAATTGCCTGACATGAAAATGAAAATAGCTAAGATGCAGGAGTTGCTAAGATGACCAATGCGCCCACACATCCAATGCGTATATTGTGGCGGCAACCACTTGCCAATCGAGTGTCAAGACCCCAGGCCACAACCCTGTGCTAACTGCGGTAGGTTTGGTCATGCCATTGCGCATTGTAGATTTCCTAGAAGACTTCTGTACTCACAACCATACGGTCAACCTTACCTAGAGAATAGGCCACAACAATTCTTCGAAAGGGGAGCCCCATCGGCCCTTCCTGCGCCAAATGACATTAAGCCAGCTATTCCTAGAATGGACATAAATACTACTGGAATACCTAGATTGCCTGGTCCCTATGTGACCCATCCACTAAGCGACGCTCCAATCCACTACGTGGAAGAGCCAAATGAGGAAGAGACTTATGTATACCCTTACGTCTCGCACGATGATGAGGGTAACATTGCAGTCCTTATGGACTATCAACTAGTATCGGTAATGGAATTAGGTAGGGGACAAGGTAGAGGCCTAGGAGGGCAGACCCAAGAACCAATCATGTGTTGGACTTGTGGTCACCTAGGGCATGTCTCATCAAGGACTTGAAAGGGAGCAACAAAATAGAGACAAGGCTAACCTAAGGTGCCTTGAGTGTGCGGAATCATTCATCTCTTCGTTGACTTCCCAGAACACCTAAAAGATGCTAAACCCATCTTAGAGGACGAGATCGAGGATCTCTCCTGCATAAGCACGCCATTCTTACCCCCTCGACCAAAATCGAGAGATGCGACTGCGCCGCAAGCAATACCACTTAAGCAAAGCCTTAACGCAATAGGCCAGCAAATCAGTCACTCACATTGGGTAGGATAATCCAGAATAGGAGAAAGAAGAACAGTCAACGACCTCCTCACCACTCTAGTGACCACCCCTGTGACGCTAAGCCTGGGAGATTTGCTTAGGCAACATCTGACCCTACGACAAGAGTTGAAGCACTTGGTTGAAGGATCACCAGAGTAGGTTGCTACAGACCTACAAGAAGATGAGGCAAAGACGCAGACATCGAGTTTGATGTTGCACTCCGTGCCTAAGTCCTTGCACATTAATGCTTTTTGGGAAGGCACCAAGATGCATGCGGTCTTATTGGTCTTAGCCCTAGGTGACACAACAAGGAAAGGGATTGTAGACACAGGGGCAAGAGCTAGTGTACTGAGCCATGTAGTGCTCCTCCAGACTTGGGGAAACCCACCTGTCGAGACTACTAGGCTCAATGTCACATTAGCTAACGGAATGAAAGTGACACCATTCGAGGTGCTAAAAAACTGGCCATTGAAAATCACAGGAGTCCAATTCTCAGTTGACTTTATAATCATGAAGGGAGTGGACTGCGATATCCTATTGGGCCGACCCTGGATACACAATGCTAGAGTGATCGAAGATTGGGGGATGGTCTCATCTTCCTAGGCAATAGAACAGAAGTCATTAGGGTAGAAATGAACTCCTGGAAGACTACACCAGTCGACCTCGACACCATTTCCGTGATGCTTAAGGCTGATGCTCAGATCAAGAAATCCTACGGGCCCTTGACTAAGTATATCCCATGTCCTGAAGACGAGTGGGATTGGATGCATGTCCTTGCTACCATCGACCTGCCATTCTTGAATAATGAGGAGTACGAAGAGGCCATTGAAATGATTAGCAAGCCCAAGGGTACACTCTCAGTACTAGTCTGCATGATGGCAGGAAATATTCACAGAAGACCCAACCCTGCCACTTTCCAAGTGCCAAACAACAAGAGGAAACTCCAGGGGATTTTCGAGTAACAAATTTCAAGACACTCCAAGATCTCTTAGATGAACCAAGGTGGCAATAGACCAGGGTGCGTGACCTAAACCTCATGTACAATTGGGCCCTAGTCCTCGATCAAAGACAGGAGAGCAATCGGACGAAGATGCTTCCGATACAAATACAAAGACTGCCACTCCTTCAGTGATGACGAGAGTGAGGGTGAGATAGATACCATAGAATACAACACTGAAGGGCGAGAGATAGAGCAAATACGAGCAGACCCCAAGCCACAGAGAAAGAACACCTTTAGGATAGAGCAAGGGGTCATGCGCGTGGATTGTGACCATGCTTGGTTGGAACGTATAGGAGCCATAGACTTTGAACAAATAGGCCTAACCCAACCAGGTGCCACACTAGTACTTAGAACAGAGTCAACTTCTCAGCTATGACCACCGGGAGAGACTACCTCTTCTAGTGAAGACAGGGAGTTCAATTCTAAGTCAGAAGTGAGTTCAGAGAGTGACCCAAAAATACCTAGGCCTTCCAAGACTATACGTACCAAGGGGGACCTACCTGTCCACTTAAGGCGCAGACAGTTAAATGAAGGGAGGGAAAAACAACCTAAGGACACACAAGCAGTCGAACAACGAAAACCACATGACCTCTCTAAGAGATTTACAAATTTCAAGAAGGGTGATAGGGTAGTGATCCTTGGGTGCCAAGAGTCAACAAGGGCAAGTAAGTGCACCCATCGAGGGACCTGCCAAAGTCAAGGAGGTGAACCTAGCCCATGAAGGGGAGACACCCCGACCTGTCTCTATTGTTGATGACTTGACGGAGGAAGAGGATACAAGTCTCATTGCTCTCTTGTGAGAGTATATAGATGTATTCGCTTGGTCCTTAGAAGAGCTTAAGGGGGTAGATCCAAGTGTAGTGACTCATAACGTACCCATGGCACCAGATGCAATGCCGGTCAAGCAATGACCATACCCTATGAATTCAAAACACGCTCATGCGGTCAAGGAAGAGATTGACAAGCTTATGAGAGAGAAATTCATCTACAAAATTGAGCACACAGACTGGGTATCACCCATAGTCATTGTAATGAAGAAAAACAAAAAGATTAGAGTGTGGATCAATTACAAGAAGGTGAATGTTGCCACTAAGAGGGACAACTACCCATTGTCATACACCGAGCACATGCTCGAGAGAGTGGTGGTCAAAGAGGCCTATAGTTTTCTAGATGGCTTCTCTAGATACAATCAGGTGTAGGTGCATCTTGGCGATAGGCATAAGACTACATTCGCCACTGAGTGGGGTGTCTTTGCCTACATAGTCATGCCCTTTGGGTTGACTAACGCTCCAGCCATCTTTCAATGCCTTATGTGCACTGTATTTAAAGATATACTCAGGAAAGAGTTAGAAGTCTTTGTAGACGACTTGTGTGTTCACTCGACCTAGAGAGAACACTTAGACAAAATCCGATCAGTCTTTGAATGGTATCGCCTATATCATCTCTCTCTGAATTCTTTAAAGTGCCAATTTTGGGTAAAGCACAGATGCATCCTAGGGCACGTGGTATCAAAGAACGGCATTACCACAGACTTTTCAAAAGTCAGGGTCATTGTTGATCTTCCACCCCCAACCAACTATAAGGGATTTCAATGCTTCTTAGGACATATGGGGTATTATCGACGGTTTGTGCTGAATTATGCATTGATTGGTAGACCTTTGTACAAACTCTTGATTATATTTGAATGGACTAAAGAATGCCAATGTGCATATGAGGAATTGAAAAAGTCTCTGACCACAGCACGGATTCCACAAGCCCCAAATTGGACCATTACCTTCCACGTGCATATTGATGCTTCAAAATTTGTTGTGGGGGCAGTGTTGTGCTAACCTGGCGAACACAATCTCGACTATCCAGTGAGCTCTGCTAGCAAAGAGCTCATTGAGACCAAGATGAACTACTCAAAGATATAAAGAGAAGGTCTAGCCATGGTATTTGCCATGAAGAAATTTTGGCATTATTTACTAGCCACGCATTTCACTTTCTTTGTGAACCATCAAGCCTTGCTATATTGAGTAAACAAACCTTGTGCTACAGGACGCATAGCTCGATGGCTCCTTCTGCTTTTAGAATTCGACTTCTCCGTGGTTATACAAAAGGGAAAGCAGCACTACATGGCCGATCACATGTCACACATCCCCACGAGAGAGGCCGTTGGACAAGGCATCGCCGATGAGTTTCCAGACGCGCACCTATTTAGCCTATCCAACGAGAGATATTTATTTTGAGCCGACGATGCCATATTGGACAGATGACATAGTCCAAGTGCTTGAGCATGGACTACCTAAACGACCAATGGAGAAAGCCCGCCGACTTAGGTGACTCATCCTCAAGATCCAACCCTATCAGTTGATAGAAGGCCAGCTATATAGGCTAGGGCAAGATGGATTGTTGTGTAGATGCGTATGCCAGCATGAGATGCACGATGCGCTCTCAGAGGCACATAACGAATTTGCTGGAGGACACTTTAGCAGAGATACGACAGCCCGCAAGGTGTTGCAATCTCAACTGTGGTGGCCCATGCTTTTTTACAATGCAGCACAATTCGTTAAGCATTGTGACGAGTGTCAGCAAACAAAGGTCCCGATTCGCAAGGATCAATTGGAGCTAACCCCAATAATTGCACGACAACCCTTCGAAAAATGGGGAATTGACTTCATAGGACCCATTAGTCCTGTGGCACAATACTCACAAGCCAAGTACATCATTGTAGCCACTGACTATTTAACAAAATGGGCAGAAGCAAGAGCTACGAGAAAGAATGATGCTAGAATGACTGCCAAGTTCCTGTGGGAGCAAGTAATCTCACGATTTGGCTGCCCCATCGAGCTGGTTAGCGACAAGGGCACACACTTCATTAATGAAGTGATTGTGCATCTTCTATCCACCTTTCTAATTATCCATCGAAAATCCTCGCCATACTACCCTCAGGCAAATGGCCAGGCGGAATCCACAAATAAAATTCTAGTAAACATCCTAACCAAGGTAGTCTTTGCTTTGCGAAGTGATTGGGATAACAAGTTGATGGCAGCCTTGTGGGCTTACTGCACAGCCTAAAAAAACGGCTATAGGTCAAACGCCTTTTAAGTTGACCTATGGAACTGAAGCAATTCTACCTATAGAGTTCTTCATTCCTAGCCTAAGGATCGCACTTCACGAACAATGAGAAGGGAAGAAGGCATGGACGGAACGTCTAGTTGAACTCGAATGCCTCTCGAAAACTCAACTTCTAGCTACCCATGCGCTCATATGCAAGAAAGCACGCGACACAAAAGCTGGTTTGACAAGCATGTCAAGCTGCGCAACTTTGAAAAGGGAGACTTACTGCTCTTGTACTCTGTTAAGGGGCATAAACAAAAAATGAAGTTTAAAGGTCTAGGGCCTTTCAAGGTTCATGCCATTAGTCGAACCGGTAATGTCAAACTCGAGACTCTAGAAGGTGAGGGCATAGGCTTCTTCAATGGCACTGGAATCAAAAAGTACTACCTCCCACGCATCCTCTGCATGAACCACCAATGTTAGAACCCCTTGCAAGGTACGAATAGCCACAATCACGGAGATTGACGATGAAAATGAGGAAGCCATAGAACTTACTTACCTCTACATCATGGTCACTACCAAGCAGATATGCACTTTCAACGTCTTGATCAATGAGGGAGCAAACTTCAATATCTTAACCCACGATCATTGGACCCACATTGCCAAACCACAATTACAGCCCACTACTGCCAAACTAAGCCCATATGGGGGCTGATCATACCGCACTCCTAGGGAAGTGCAGGGCTGCAGTTTCTATCGAGTCTGAGAGCATACCAATGGTCTTTTATGTGTTTCCAAACACTAAAGATGTAGGCATGGAGTCGCTGCTAGGTCGAGAACCTTTAAAAAGAAAGCTCACTACAATGTCAATTATGAGTCACAGCGTATCTACCTAGCCATTGGCAATGTCCACATAGTAGTAGCTTTCAACAAGGGCTGCATGACTCCTACGAGATTCGCAAAGCCATTGGTAGAAATACTTGCAGCCAAGTCTAAGGAGGGGGGTTATGACTTGTTACAACCCACCAAGCCTCTACGCCAACAACCCGCTAAGGCCAAAGACAATGCCCATGAGTCCCAGTTCAGATGGGTATCTAAACATTAGAGCCTAACATGGAGGAGCAATCGGCCACACCTTCACAAGTCTAAGAATGCAACCTCAAAACCTAGGAGGCCAAGACAAAGTTGCAGGCAGCGATGTATGATCAAGTTGCGATGGGTTCCTAAAACCCTATTGCAAGCGCAAGGCTATTATGAGGGTAATGCCTGGATATGGATCCCTAAGGCTAAAATAGCCAAAGACACTGATTAAATGCCACCCTCACGCTTAACCATACCTAGCCACACAATGTGTCAAGGCCTAAAGTCGCATAAGCCTCGAGACACCAAGCCCATAGACTCACAATTGATTATGCCCATGAAGACCCGACCAAGTCTATCGGCCCAAATCTCAACCTGCTACTCCCAAACCCGTACCACGTAACTCTACCAAGACTCAGGAAGCAGCATTCGCAAGTAGTAATTCCCCATTAGCAGTTCAATCCTAGCCTATTGTGCAAGGGACCCAACCTAATCTCAAGAACAACCAAAACCGCAACCATCTACTGCCAAACTCTCTAGTTTCGTCAAACCCCAACCACCCACAGGCCTTAGACCCTCCTATGAGTGGAAATCATTCTTAATAGTGGTTGTAGATCTAGCCGAAGACACAGGGGATGACATGATTGCTTGCCTTAGACGCTTAGATGCCACATTCATGTCATTGGCTCTGAGTTATGACCGCTTGGACTTGGACCTGTTGCAAGAGCCCTTAGCAAACCGAAGTTTGTATGATGCCTTTTTCTCATGGGACACATTCGAATTCGCATTCGTCAAAGCACCCCACTTAACTACTACAAAGTTACTTAGCACTGAGATATCTAGAGAGCAAGTCATCAAACAACGTCTCATTATGTCATACGATAAGTGAGCTACTTTTGCTATCATTGACCAATAAATCAAGGAGTTGAAATAACACACTAAAACTGGATCCCCGTTCTTACAAAACTGGTATGAAGGATGCCAAATAATGACCAATATTCAGTAGCAACGCGCAATCAAGACATAAGAGTATGACCCAACTTATGTCGCTCCAACCTTGTATAAAGTCTTGACAACTATTTGTGGCCAACCCATAGAAGAGCACATCAAAGGACACCCTTACCTTGATCGCCTCCTGATCGAGGAAGAGTTACATATTGCTAGCCATGTCAATTCCGACAACTTCCTAATGGATGTCCTTACTTACATCACACACGTAGGTAGCCAACCCTTCAATCTGGACTGTGAAGCTCAGTTGGAGTATAATCCTGATTTCTATGCTTGGCTCATGGGAAGGTAAATACTTGGTCCATACACTGAATGCCCTTGACCTGCTAACCTTCAATCCTAGGAAGGATTCTTCTCAAATCCGAAAGGGGAGGGGGTAAGGTGAGTCGAATCAGAACCAATCAAAATCAAGCCAATGCATAAACACATAAGAAAAAATGCACCACCGTGAAAACCTTAGTCTACACTTAAACTCAGAAAGAAAAGAAACATATTAACTTGTGATTGAGGAAAAATTTCACAAAAATTTTGAAATAAAGGGTGAAAAGTCTGAAAGGAAAGTTTATTTTGGAGGTTAAATGTTTTCATTCTACAAACATGGTGTCTTTCTTTTCAGCAAATAACTCTTTTGAAAGCACCAATGGGAATCATGGTTTATGACAGGAACAGAAGATGTCATAGCAAGATCATGCTCATCGACTCGCTTTCACGGAGGAGGAGAGGATGTAGTACGGCATCAGCTTAGAAAACCGTGCTTATAATTAGTTGAAATTCCGCAGTATCCGCAACCTCAAGGAGATGGTAGCCAAGGAGGAGGCTGCAAGGAGAGTGATGGAATAGTGTAACCTCTCAAAGTACCTAGAGAAGATTGAGCAAGAGCTTGACCACACAAAGTGTGTGGAATTTCTAAGAACGTATGTTAACCCCAAGTCGAGATGGCAGAAAATGGCGGAAAACGAAGGAAAAAGCGAAAAAAGCATGGAAGAAGAGCAAAGACATGCAGGCGACCTCTAGAAGCTAAGCCGAAACCAAAAGCGCAATTTTAAATGAAAGGCGCTTCAAAAAACTTGGAAAACTCTTGTAAAAAGAGCGCCAGGCTCCCTCCTATGCCAATTGTAAAATATTAGACGGGCATAGGCTAGAGGCATAAGGCTAGAAGAAGGAAATGGAAATAAGACCTTGCCACAATGGCCGGTCATGTAAAAAAGGGAATGGGTGCCCATGAGATTTTAAGGTTTGTATATAAAGTTCAAAAAGTGAATGGAAGCTCATTCTTTTGGTGTGTGGCTAACGAGAGCTCTCTTCTTCTCTTCTTCTTGCTTGTGTGTGCTCTTGAGAGAGGGAGTGTGAGAGTTTGAGGGAGTGAGTGTGTGGGAGTGAGGGACCAAGAGAGTGAAGCCCTTCACCATCTCCTCTTCTCTTTTTCTCTTCTCTTCTCTTCTCTTCTCTTGCGCGCGCGGCTATGGAGGATGGAGCTTGGAGATGGAGGAGGCTTGAGGATGGTTGAGCTAGCATCAAGAATCGTGGAGCTACCGAGGTATGCGAGGGAAAAGGCTACTCACATCGGCATCAAGGTAAGCTCACTACACTCATAGGATCGATGGGGCATTGGCTAGGTGAGAGATAGCCATTAGAGCTCGCTTGAAACTCTTGAAGCAATAAGCGGTCCGTGGGTCTTGGCGGTTGAGCGTGAGCTCCCACTACATTTTGGTTCCGTTTTGCTGGGACCAACGGATTCATGCTTGAGCACTTGAGCGCCTCATATCGAGCATTGAAGTAGGGGATTCATCCCTGAAACGGAGCTTGAGATAGGTAGGAAGTTGGGTGTTTTTTATCTTCAAAACAAGTAAGTATTTTGGGATATTTTGGTTATTTGATGATTGGAAAACATGGAGAATTTATTTCAGTTTTTTGCCTTTGATTTTTGTTGCATTTAGAATAGGTTAGAATTAAGAAATCGAACCGGAGAAGGGTAGGGTTTACTGTTTCGAAACAGGGCAAAACAGGGCAAAAATTGGGCAAAAATGGGTAAAACGCTCACTAGTGATACCTAAGATCGGCAAGTGAGTGATTGGGAGCATCAACCCCACACTTCGAAAGGGGTATAAGAGCCAAGAGGCCAAGGGAGAGCTCATTTGTGCAATTTCAGTGAGAGAGAGTGTGTGAGATAGAGAGCTCCAGCCCGCATCAATTCAATCGCATCACCAACGCACTTATCGGCCCGTTCAGGTATATGAATCTCTCCCTCTACTCCCCTAGATAGGATCTGGAAGTGCATGGCCATTGTGATTGCTTACATCTTATGAATCGATCAGATTTGTGTTCGCACTGTTTACGTGCGCCGCACTCAACCCGTCCGAGTGGCCTTTTCTGGGCCGAGTCCCAGAATCGGCCCTTGGCCTCTATCACTCGGCCCACTCAGCCCAAACCCTAGTCGGCCCACTCAGCATGAACCACTGGTCTAATGAGGAACTCGATTTGAACTCGATACCGGGTGTGTGCGTCGTATGAGCATGGCGATAGGACAACAGACGCTATCATTGTAGATCTAGAAGAGGAGAGAAAGCTAGCCCGCAAAGCATTGCAAGGCATAGCCGAATACAATCGGGATCAGCAGGCTAGAAGCCAAAGGCAAAGTATGGAGTTGCGCAAGGTGCAGCGAGTGTTGAACTTAGCAGGAAGGAACCGAATAGATCACGAGAGAGCCCTAGAGGGGGACTTGACGTTGAGTGAGCTTCTCATGAAGCGACTGCTAGATAATATGGCTACAGAACAAAGTGCCATGGCACTAGCGACATCGCTGCTCACAGGACTAGGGGCGAACCAAGGCTCAAAGAGCCAGTCCAAAATACCGATCGTTGCCAAGCAACTTGACAAGTACCAACCCCATGACGACCCATACAGCTTTGTTGAGTAGTTTGAGCAAGTCTGCGAAGCCAACGGCCTCAACGACCTAACTCAATGCTCGCAAGCGTTCGGGCTTTGCCTAGGCGGCAAGGGTCAGACGTGGTATATGAGCTTGGATGTTGTAGAGCGAGCCAACTTCAATGGCCTCAAGGATCTCTTCATCAAGAGATTCGCCGAGCCCGGATACTCCGATAACCTACTAGTACACTTGATGAATGTCAAGCAGAAAGAGGAGGACATCCGCAACTACGTAACCCATGTGAGGAGTCTCTTCAAGAGAATCCCTCTGGGTGAGCGACCGACTGAAAGAGCAATTTTGACTGTATTCATTAGTGAAATTCGAGATTAGGAGTTATATAAGGCTTTGGCAGGCAATTCAAGCTTGCAGCGAGATGCGGTAGCTAAAGTGTTTGCAGAAGCCATCGGAGTCAATGATTAGCTAAAAGAGCAGAGCTCCAGGAGCTCAAACATAGAGGAGACCAACTCGCGAGGTTCAGAGAGAGCATCAGCCTCTAGTGAGCGATCAATCCCATCATCCCAGGATAAGGGAAAGGCCACCGAGACAGACCAAGGCTTGGATGATGTTAAGATGGAATTAGCCAAGTTGCAAGACATGTTGAGATGACCAATGCGCCCTCATGTCCAATGCATGTACTGTGGTGGAAACCACTTACTAGCCGAGTGTCAAGACCCTAGGTCAAGACCTTGTGCTAACTGCGGTAGGTTTGGCCATGACGTCGCGCATTGTAGAATACCAAGGAGACTTCTGTACTCGCAACCCTACGGCCAGCCTTACCTAGTGAACACGCCGCAGCCATTCTTTGGAAGGGGAGCCCCATTGGCCCTTCTCGCGCCTAACGATATGAAGCCAGCTGTTCCTAAGATGGAAGTAAATCCTACGGGCATCCCTAGACCGCCTGGTCCTTACGTGACCCATCCACCGAGCGATGCAGCCCACTATGTGGAAGAGCCAAGTGAGGAAGAAACTTACATATACCCTTACGTCTCGCATGACGACGAGGGCAACACTGTCCTCATGGACTATCGACCCGTGCCGGTGATGGTAATAGGAAGAGGACAAGGTAGAGGCCTAGGAGGGCAGACGCAGGATCCAATCATCCATTGGACTTGTGGTCACCCCGGTCATGTCTCATCATGCTACCCTGAAAGAGAGCAGCAAAACAGAGACAAGACTGACCAAAGGTGTGCAGAGTGCGGAATCACCCATCTCTTCGCAGATTGCCCAAAGTGAAAGCCATCTTCTAGCTTGGCCAATGTACCTTCTGTCCCATTGGGGCTGTTTGGTGTCGAAAACCTCGATGGGGAGGCCACACCTATCCCATTGCGGGTCATGACCCGAGCCCAAATAAAGCAGTCCGGCATCTCTCTGCCAGGACCTAGCAATCTTGACGCAACCTCGACAAGGAAGAAAAGCCAGAGGCAGAAAAAGAAGAGATCAAAAGCTAAAGTCACACTAAAAACCAAGAGTGCTACGACTTTGCCTGCTAGAAAGAAGGTTTTAGACGCAGAGGCAGAGACTTCAGCCCCTAAGATGGCCGAAAAGGGAAGCGCTAAGATAGGGGAATACCCTCATCTGAAGCAACAGTTAGAGGCCATAGAAAAGGTGAAGGATTGGGTGAAGGAGGCTCAAGAGAATCTCAAGGACGCTAGGCCCATCATGGAGGATGAGATCGATTTTCTCTCCACTGTAAGCACGCCAATATCACCGCCTCAACCTAAGTCCGCAGAAGCAACCGCACCACAAGCAGTGCCGCTAAGACCAAGCCTTGATGCTACAGAGCCGCAGATTAGTCACGAGAGCAGGTCACGGCAGACCCTCAAGACCATGATGCAGAAATGCAAATACCGAGTTTGATGATGCACTCTGTGCCTAAATCCTTACATGTCAATGCCTTCTGGGAAGGTTCTGAGATGCATGCAGTCTTACCGGTCCTAGCCCTAGGCGACATAACAAGAAAGGGAATCGTAGACACGGGAGCTGGGGTTAGTGTACTTAGCCACTCAGTGCTTCAGACTTGGGGGAACCCGCCTGTCGAAACTGCTAGGTTTAATGTCACACTAGCAAATGGTATGAGAGTAAAGCCATTCAGGGTACTTAAGAATTGGCCAGTAAAGATTGCAGGCGTCCAGTCCTCTGTTGACTTTATAGTCATGAAGGGAGTGGACTACGATATCCTATTAGGCCGACCCTGGATGCGCAATGCTAGAGTCATTGAAGATTGGGGTAACGACTTGATTTTCCTTGGCAATAGAACGGATGCCGTAAGGATAGAGATGGATACTTGGAGGACCTCACCGGTCGACCTAGATGCCATCTCTGCTATGCTCAAGGGTAACACTCAGGTCAAGGAGTCCTATGGGCCCTTGACCAAGTATATCCCATGCCCAGAGGATGAGCGGGATTGGATGCACGTTCTTGCTGCAATCGACGTGCCATTCTCAGAACATGAGGCGTATGAGCAAACCATGAAAACGGTCGGCAAGCCTAGCAACACACTCTCCGTACAAGTCTGCATGATGGCATGAACCCTTCGGGGAAAGCCTAAGCCTGTCAACTTCCAAGTCCCAACTAACAAAAGGGAACTCCAGGAGATGTTGGAATACTTGATAGACAAGGTAGCTGGCAATTCAGCTGCAAACTTCAAACCACTACAGGATCTCTTAGGTGAATCCAAGTGGCAATGGACCAAAGTGCATGACTTAAACCTCATGTATAACTGGGCCCTACTCCCTGACCAACGACAAGAGGTGTACCAAGCCCCAGGAGAGGACGAGTACTCTGATGAAAGGGATTCTAACAACGAATACGAAAACTGCCAATCCTTCAGTGATGGAACTGAGGGTGAAGTAGATACCGTAGAATACGACACTAAAGGACAAGAAATAGAGCAAATACGAGCAAACTCCAAGCCGCAGAAAAGAAATATCTTTAGGATAGAGCGAGAGGTCATGCGCAGGGAATGTGACCGCGCCTGGTTGGAACATGTAGGAGGAATAGACCTTGAACAAGCAGGCTTAGCCCAGCCAGGGACGACACCGGTCCTTAGGACAGAATCACCATCTGAACTATGTCCACCAGGGGAGACTACCTCTCCTAACGAGGACGGGGAGTTCGACTCTGAGTCGGAGGTTAGTTCGGACAGTGATCTAGAAATCCCTAGGCCGCCCACGACTAGAGGCACGAAGGGGGACCTACCCGTCCACCTGAGGTGCAGACGGTTAAGGCAAAAAAAGGTAAAACAACCGAGGGATACGCGAACGGAAGAACAGCGAAAACCACAGGACCTCCCTAAGCACTTCACGAAATTCAAAAAAGGGGATAGGGTAGTAGTTTTGTTAGGTGCCAAACGTCAAGGACAAACCAACGAACCGATCAGCCAAGGTCAAGGAGGTGAATCTGGCCCAGGAAGGGGAAACACCCCAACCAGTCTTCATTGCTGACGACTTGATTGAGAAAGAAGAAATTAGTCTTGTCACTCTCTTGCGAGAGTACATAGACATATTTGCCTGGTCCTTGGAAGAGCTTAAGGGGGTAGATCCGAGTGTCGTGACTCACAACATACCCATGACGCCAGACGCAATGCTAGTCAAGCAACGACAATACCCTATGAATCCAAAACACGCTCATGCTGTCAAAGAGGAAATTGACAAGCTGATGAGAGCAGGATTCATTTACGAAATTGAGCACACAGACTGGGTATCACCCATAGTCATCGTGATGAAAAAGAATGGAAAATCCGAGTGTGTGTCAATTACAAGAAGGTGAACACTGCTACGAAGAGGTATAACTATCCATTGTCGTACACCAAGCACATGCTTGAGAGGGTGGCAGGCAAGGAAGCCTACAGTTTTCTGGACGGCTTCTCAGGGTACAACCAGGTGCAAGTGCATCCTGCGGACATGCACAAGACCGCCTTCGCCACTAAGTGGGGCATCTTTGCTTACATAGTCACGCCCTTCGGGTTGACTAACGCCCCTGTCACTTTCCAATGCCTCATGTGCACCATCTTTAAGGACATGCTTCATAAGGAGTTAGAAGTCTTTGTCGACGACTTGTGTGTCCATTCGACCTGGATCGAACACTTAGACAAACTCCGCACAGTCTTTGAACAGTGTCGCTTATATTGTCTCTCCTTGAACCCCTTAAAGTGCCAGTTTTGGGTAAAGTACGGATGCATCTTAGGGCACGTAGTGTCGAAGAATGGCATTGCCACTGACTTCTCAAAAGTCAGTGGCAATGTTGACCTTCCACCCCCAATTAATTACAAGGGAGTTCAATGCTTCTTAGGCCATACGCGGTACTATCGACGGTTTGTACTGAACTATGCGTTGATCGCCAGACCATTGTACAAGCTATTGATTGTCTTCGAGTGGACCGAGGCATGCCAACGAGCGTACGAAGAATTAAAAAAGGCTCTAACCACAGCACCAATTTTACGAGCCCCAAATTGGACCATTACCTTCCACGTGCACATCGATGCTTCTAAGTTTTCCATGGGGGCAGTGTTGTGCCAACCTGGTGAGCACAACTTAGATTATCCAGTGAGCTTTGCTAGCAGACAACTCACTGAGATGGAAATGAACTACTCGACAACATAAAGAGAGGGATTAGCCATGGTGTTGGCTGTGAAGAAATTCCGGCATTATCTATTGGCCACACCCTTCATCTTTTTCGTGGACCATCAAGCCCTGCTCTATCTAGTAAACAAACCTTGTGCTACAGGACGCATAGCTCGATGGCTCCTTCTGCTCTTGGAATTCGATTTCTCCGTGGTTGTGCGGAAAGGAAAACAACACTACATGGCTAACCATATGTCATGCATTCCCATGGGAGAAGCCGCTGGACAAGGCATCGTTGATGAATTACCCAACGCCCATCTATTCCACCTGTCCAGCGAGAGAGATTTATTTAAGGCTGATCTAACGCCATATTGGGCGGATGACATAGTCCAAGTGCTTGAGCACGGACTACCTGAGCGACCAATAGAAAAAGCCCGACTTAGGCGCTTGATCCTTAAGATCCAGCCCTATCAGCTGATTGCAGGCCAACTCTATAGGCTGGGGCAAGACGAATTACTGCATAGATGCGTATGTGAGCATGAGATGCACGACGTGCTCTCGGAGTCACACAATGGCATTGCGGGAGGACACTTTAATGGAGACACGACAGCACGAAAGGTGCTGCAGTCTCAACTATGGTGGCCCACGCTTTTTCGTGATGCCACGCGATTCGTCAAGCATTGTGACGAGTCCCAAACAAAAGTCCTGATTCGCAAGGATCAGATGGAGTTGACCCCAATTATTGCTCGACAACCCTTCGAAAAGTGGGGAATCGAATTCATAGGACCCATTAGTCCTGCGGCGCAATACTCACAAGCCAAGTACATCATTGTGACCACGGATTACCTCACAAAATGGGCACAGACAAGAGCCACACATAAAAACGACGCTAGGACGACTGCCAAGTTCTTATGGGAGCAAGTGATCTTGCGATTCGGCTGCCCCATCGAACTAGTCAGTGACCAAGGCACGCACTTCATCAACGAAGTGATAGCGCATCTCCTGTTCACCTTTCTCATTATCCATCGTAAATCATCACCATACTACCCTCAGGCAAATGGTCAGGCAGAATCCACGAATAAGATTCTCGTCAATGTCCTGACCAAAGTAGTCTCAGTCTCACGTAGCGACTGGGATAACAAACTTATGGCGGCTTTGTGGGCTTACCGTACAGCTTATAAAACGGCTGTCAATCAAACCCCATTCAGGCTGACCTATGGAACAGAAGCAATGCTACCCTTAGAATTCTTTGTTCCTAGCCTGAGAATAGCCCTTCAAGAACGATGGAAAGGGAAGGAGGCATGGACGCAACGCCTGGTCGAGCTTGAACGCCTATCAGAGACCCGTCTTCTAGCCACCCATGCACTTATATGTGAGAAGGCATGTCGCAAGAGTTGGTTTGACAAGCGTGTCAAGCAGCACGACTTTGAACATGGTGACTTAGTGCTCCTCTACTCCGTTAAGGGACATAAACAAAAAATGAAATTTTGAGGCCTTGGACCCTTCAAAGTTTGTGTGATCAGCGGCACAGGCAATGTCGAACTCGAAACCTTAGACGGTGAGGGAATAGGCTTCTTTAATGGCATCGTATCAAGAAGTACTACCCTCCCACCCATCCTTTGCACGAGCCCTCGATGTTAGGACCACTTGTCAAAGTACGAGTGGCCACAATCACGGAGATTGATAACGAGGATGAGGAAGCCGTAGAGCCCGCATACCTCCATATAATGATCACTACAAAACAAACCTTCACTTTCAACGCTCTGATCGATCAGGGAGCAGACTTCAGTGTCCTAACTCATGATCATTGGACCAAACTTGGCAAACCACAACTTCAGCCCACGAATGCTAAATTAAGCCCCTATGGGGCCCATTCCTACGCACTCCTCGGCAAGTGCAAAGTAGCCATTTCTATCGAGTCTGAGACTGTCGCAATGATTTTTTACGTGTTGCCAAATGCTAAAGATGCAGGCACGAAGTCGCTGCTAGGGCGCACTTTCAAAAAGCAGACTCACTGCAATGTTGATTATGAGTCGCAATCCATCCACCTCGCAATAGGCAACGTTCGCATTGTCACAGCTTTCAGCAAGGGCTGCGTGACTTCATCACCGTCCGCAAAGCCACTGATAGAATTCTCCATGACCAAATCTACAGAGGGGGGTAGTGCACGGCTGCCACCTCCTAGAATTCAAGAATCACAGCCCACAGTAGCAAAGCATCAAGCTCAACAGCCTAGATTTCAATGGAAGCCCAAGCAGCAGCAACCGCCGCCTAGGAGTCGACATTCCCTATCCTCATAAGACCAAAAACTCTAACCCTAGGAAGCCAAGACGCAGTCACAGAAAGCGCCGCATGATCAAGCAAAGATGGGTCCCTAAAGCCCTCTTACGTGCGCAACGCTACTACGAGGGAAATACCTGGCTGTGGATCACTAAGGTCCACATGGCCAAAGGCACCATTCATACACCGCCCGCCCTCAAGCTTGATCAAACCGCGTTCCCTAAGCCCTCCAAACCACAAGCCACATTGCTCTCCTAAACCACAACCATCCGCCTCATCCACGACTAAGCCCAAGAGAGTCCCACAAGCCTACCGGCCCAAACCGCAGGCTCCGTCACAAGAGTCATCACCTGCCGAAGTCAATCCACCTCCCCAACTCCAACCTAAATGCAGCAGCCCATCCGACATGGCTACTCCTAATCCACTCAACATCCAAGCGGCACAACCACAAAATCATGAACCCTCCAAACCGCCCATCTTCGTTGTCAAAAGTTCTTGTTTTGTCAAACCTCAACCACATGTTGACCTTATGCCCTCCTATGAATGAAAATCCTTTTTAGCACGCTGACCTCGCTGAGGACACCGGGGATGACGTGGTGGATTGTATTAAAAGACTAGATGACACTTTCGTGTCACTCGTGCTAAGCTACAATTGCTTGGACTTAGGTCTATTAGAAGAACCCTTTGCAACTGAAGTGCAAAATATGCCTTGCTCTTGGGAAACCTTTGAATTCGCATTCACAAAAGCTTCTCGCTCTGCTGCTGAGTTTCTTAACAATGAAATCTCCAAGGAGCAAGCCATCAAAGAGCGCCTTATCACGCCATATGATCCATGAACCACTTTTGCTATCATTGACCAAGAAATCGTGGAGTTATCAAAACTCGCTGATACTGGATCACCCTTCTTGAGGCAGTGGTACGCTCTTAGGTTGCAATGGGAAGTTGAAGGATGTCTCATAATGAGCAATGCCACGCCATCAAAACAGTAGATTATGATCCCACATACGTCATGCCCACCTCGTATAGAGTGTTAACCACTCTTCGTAACTAACCCATGGAAGCACACATCAAAGGACACCCCTACCTCGATTGCTTGTTAACTGAGGAAGAGTTACACATTGCTAGCCGTGTCGACTCTGGTGACTTCCTCACAGATGTTCTCACATACATCATGCCCATGGAAATTCGACCCTTTGATTTGGACCGCGAAGCTCAATTGGAATACAATCCAAATTTCTATACTTGGCTCCTTCACAAGTAACTCCTACACCACCATGCCGAAAGCCCTTGACCTTTTGACCTCAATCCTAGGAAGGATTCTTCTCAAGTAGGAAGGGGAGGGGGTAAGGTGAAATGAATCAGATGAGAAAGGGGTAAGGTGAAATGAATCAGATGAGAAATGAATCAAAGGGGATAAATCAAAGTAAATTCAGTGAACATAAACATGTATTATGAAAAAACGGATGGGGTAGGAAAATGGGCATGAAAACTTTGAAGTAAGGGGCAAAAATTCCAAGTCTAAAAAGGAAAATCTACATTGCTTCTTAATGAATTCATTCAAAAGGCATAGAGTTTTTCTTTTCCAGCAATCAGTGAATTAATATGTGGAAAGCACTAATGAATGTTACGATTTATGGCAGGAGCATAAATTGTCGTAGCAAGACCACGCCCATCGACTCCCATTCACAGACGAGGAAAGGGAGCAATACCTCATCCATCTAGAGAACTGCGCCTTCAATCAGCTTAAATTTCGAACCATCCACAACATAGAAGTTGTGGTAGCCAAGGAGGAAGCAGCCATGAGGGTGGTTGAACAATGCAACCTCACGAAGTATCTTGAAAAGTTCTTGCAGGAGCTGGACCACCTAAAGTGTGTGGAGTTCCTCAGAACGTACATCCCAGATCGAGAATGTGATACTGTGACAGTGGGCAAAGGAGAAGATGCAAAGTAGGTACATGTCCGCTTAGACCCAGCATCGAATTAGCATACCTGTGTTGGAAAATGTAGCAGCCCATACCCTAGACGAAGTAGACTGGAATGGGTACGTGCGAAAAACGATCGACCAGGCAGCCAAAGCATTGGCCCTAGGAAGTGTGCCAACAGGAGGAGAATCTCCAGCCTCTAAAGCTACAGAAAGAAAGAAAGCCTCCTCCAAAGCCTCCTTCATCGGGTATGGATGTGTCTTGACTGCGCTCATCCAGGAGGCAGTGAAGGAAGCAGAGGATGCAGAAGAAGAAGAAGGAGAAATGCCAGAGAGATCGCCTCATCACCAGGACAAGGATAGGTCCACCGATAGAACTGAGACAGAGGAAGAAGGGGAAGGACAGACAAGCAAAAAGACAACCAAGAAGCCCAAGAAGAAGACAACGCAAAGAAAGAAGAAGGATGACGAAGGCAGAAAGAAGGAGAGAGAAGACTTGGAAAGGGCAAAGAAAGAGGCCAAGGAGAGAGAGATGAAGAAGAGATAGGAGGAAGAGAAGGAAAAAGAAGAATTACAGAAAGCAAAGAAGGCATCAAAACAGGAAGCAGAGGAGAAGAAAAGAAAGGAAAAAGAAGAAAAAGAGAAAAAGAAGGAAGAGCAGAGAAAAGCGGAGGAGGAAAGGAGAAGAAAGGCGGATGAGGAAGAGGAAGAACTAAGAAGGAAGGAGGAAGAGGACCTGGCTGAATCCACACACTAGTCCATCAAGCAACAAAACCGAGCTGATGAATTGGGAAATTGGAGCCCACAGAGAGAAGAAAGACCAGGGTCTAGCACACAGGTGTCGGAGATCGTGCCACCTGCAATCTCTGAGGGCAAGGGCAAGGCCCCAATTCATCCAATTCCTACCCTCCTAGTGCCTTCCACTGAACCCACCGCCATCACCCCTAGCATCCCGACCAATGCCAACATGTCAAATTTTGTGGCATGGATGCAATACTTCATCAACAAAGAGATGGCCCAGGGACAGAGCACAGGAACCACGGCCACAGGACAAAAGAGGCCAGCTATGGATGCGGAATCCAGGCAAGATCCTAAAAGGCAGAAGGTAGAAACCTCAACCTCACCCATCCACACAACGATGACGCTATCAGCTAACTACGACAAATACATCGTCAAGCTGCTCTCCCAATTGGAGAAAGCTAAGGAGGAATGCAAGATAGCCGTGGTTGAGTTGGCAGCTGAGAAGGAATTAGTAGCCGCCTTCCAGCTGGATAAAACGAGGATTATAGCCATGCAGCAAAGGAAGATCGTAGATCTCAAACAAGAAATGAAGGCTAAGGATGACAGGAAGGAGCACTGGAGACAGCAGCTTGAAAACGAAACACATGAGCTAGTGAAGATGCAAAGAGAGCACAAGCTCCTGATAGTGCAATATTAGGAGCTCGTTACAAAATCTGCTCAGCTTGATGCGCTTGTGGCTGAGCTGAATGCCAAAGATGAGGAGAGAAAACAAGACATAGAGGAGCAGCAAGAGGAAATTGAGCGCCTGACAGATCAACTAAACTCTGAAAAAGAAGAGCAAGAGAGGTTGGTCAGGGAGTTGGAGGACCAAGAGTAGAAACTTATGATACTAACCCTAAAGCAAGGAGAGAGCATGGAAGAAATGAACAAAAGAGCAGAGAAGTGGGCTATGCACAATGAAAAAAGGGTGAAGACACTGGCACGGCACCTTGCTTTGGTAGAGAAGGAGAAAATCATTGCAGAGAGCAAGGCAAAAGCTGCCCAAGTGGCCTTCGGTGCCTAACAAAAAGCCTTCCTCGACACCATCATGGACACCACCCGCTCAGCGCAAGGAGAGTCGTTGGAGGTGACGCAAAGAAAGCTCAACATCGCAGCAGAGCCTTACATGCTGGATTGCAGATGCCACCCCTACCTGCGGAGGTTAGGCTGAGCTTGGACGAGCAACGGAAATACCTATTGCAGGGCTGGCCTAGCCCCCCAGGAAATCGACGCCCTCGGATTCGAAGAGGAAGCACCACAGGGAGAACGGCAGGGAGAGGAAGCAGAACTTAAGATTGACATGAACCGATTCAGGGAGGATGTAGTCCCATAACCCCCCTCGCCGCAGTCTCAAGAGCCAGCACAAGAGGATCCATCTGCGGAAAGACAAGCCGCATCTAGGGAAAGACACAGAAAGCTAGTAGAGGAAGCTAGGAAACAGCTGAGAGCCAAACCATCCGTGCTGTCATCCGCACCCCTCCCACCTTGCCCTGACGATATCCCTGCGGGATTCCACGCAGAACTGGTGCTGTGGGAGATACAAGAACAAGGAAAGGTTCCATTCACCTTTAGTTTTCTCCTACCCAACAGTCTGTGGAGGGTCTTGCCGCTCAAGGTAATGGATGAGGTGATCGCGATCGGTGACCGGTTGGGGCAAAGATGGCTAGAAGAGCGAGAAAAAACCCCGACCTCCTGGGGCACAGAAGTGGCTGATTACTGGCAGAACAAAGTTTTTGAAGTCCCACACACTATACAGGGCTACAAAAGCCAACTCCTATGGAGGAGGCGAGTATGCGACATCAGTATGCTCGCTTGGATGGCATTTTGTAACACCTTGCCATTCGAGCGGAACAACCCCACCTACATGGCATACCCTCAAAGGGTAGGTGTGGATTTTGATGCTACCCTCCACGGGCGGTACGACTTCCCTATTATTTATAACTCTAATGTAGTATCCTTCGAGCATGCCCTTCTCTTTACCTCCGAAAGCCTAGATGATTATATGACACGCTTTCTTGCGGATTTCTCCTCATGCCCTGACCCCGCCTTTGTAACAACCTGCAATTATCTTAGGTTACTTAAGCTACTCCTTAAGCAGGATCTGACTCCACAAGAGCGCGGCCTACCTCCCCTCTTCTTTGACCCTAACGCTATTGACAACTGCGCCATGGCTCGTCTTATGATGAGGGCTAGTCTCCTCCCCTCTTTTTGCCTAGCCCTCTTAGAAGATATGAATGACAGCCAATTCACTAGGTGCAATCACCCTTTCCTTTCCACCACTTCACTCCACGTCCGCATGAATCTGAAAGGATACATGCAAAGCTACCAATTTTTGAGAAAATCTATCCGACCCCCTTCCCCTCCTCATTCAGATGAAGACAATTAGGCCTGGCTGTCATTCCACAACTGCAACCAAAAAAAAAAAAAAAAAAAGAGAATAACATGAAAGAAAAAGCACACAAGCACTCACTTGCAGAAGCACTTAAATACCACATAGAGCACTATCACTGCACCTAGGGATTCTCAAGTTAGGCGTGCCCGGTGGCTTCGGTCGGTCGGCTCCGCTCCTAACCCCCTAGCCCTTTTTGCTTCCCCACTTCATGCTTAGGGCACATCAAGGGTAGGACATACCTAGGGAGCTAACACTCGCCTATGGTTAGACCTGTCACCCTAAGCCACTTACACTGCACCTCCCTTAACACAAATGAGGTCCTCAAGTGTGGGACATCACCCAGGCTTGCGGTTAGACCCACCTCCCCATTCCACTAGCACGAGCACACTGCACTACAACAGTAAGATAGACACTCCCCTTAGAAAGAGCACCGCACCTTCTTCTTTAAGGCATCACACAAGCGGCGAACCACCAACTTCGGAGGCCCCCGTCAACCACTCGCTATCCATCCGGCTTCCCCAACAAACCTCTACTACGCACGTGAATCTACATGTGGCCCTTCCCTTTACACCATCATTGCCCAAGTGCCTACCACCCTACAACAACACAGAAGTGCCATGGGACTGGCACCTGTCTCGGAGGGGGGTAATGTTAACCCCAAGTCGAGATGGCGAAAAATGGCAGAAAATGGTAGAAAATGAAGAAAAAAGTGAAAAAAACATGGAAGAAGAGCAAAGACACACAGGCGACCTCTAAAAGCTAAGCCGAGACCAAAGGCGCAATTTTAAATGAAAGGCACCTCAAAAAACTTGGAAAACTCTTGTAAAAAGAGCTCCAGGCTCCCTCCTATGCCAATTGTAAAATATTAGACGGGCATAGGCTAGAGGCATAAGGCTAGAAGAGGGAAATGGAAAAAAGACCTTGCCACAATGGCCGGTCATGTAAAAAAGGGGATGGGTGCCCATGGGATTTTAGGGTTTGTATATAAAGTTTAAAAAGTGAATGGAAGCTCATTCTTTTGGTGTGTGACTAACAAGAGCTCTCTTCTTCTTCTCTTCTTCTTGCTTGTGTGTGCTCTTGAGAGAGGGAGTGTGAGAGTGTGAGGGAGTGAGTGTGTGGGAGTGAGGGACCAAGAGGGTGAAGCCCTTCACCATATCCTCTTCTCTTCTCTCACGCGCGCGGCTATGGAGGATGGAACTTGGAGATGGCGGAGGCTTGAGGATACTTGAGCTAGCATCAAGAATCATGGAGCTACTAAGGTGTGCGAGAGAGAAGGCTACTCACATCGGCATCAAGGTAAGCTCACTACACTTGTAAGATCGACGGCACGTCGGCTAGGTGAGAGATAGCCATTAGAGCTCGCTTGAAACGCTTGAAGCAATAAGCAGTCTGTAGGTCTTGGCGGTTGAGTGTGAGCTCCCACTACAACGTACAACCCCGATCAAGAATGCAAAACAATGACGGTGGGAGGAGGGGAGAATGCTAAACAGGTGCAGGTGCCATTGAACCATGCCTTGGTGGAGAAGGCACTAGGGTTGGAACCTAAGGTGGAGAAGAAACATAAGAGAGATGTGTATGCTATGCTAAGGATGAAGAGGGAGGATGTCTTGACAAATGACGACATCATCATACAAGATATCCCCGATGCTGAGGCTTGCCTGTAAGAAAAATTGCTACACTCACTCTTCTCCAACCAATGCTATATCTCCCTTATGCATCTAATCAGTGTGCCTATGTTGGAGAATGTGGAAGCCCATACCTTGGATGAGGTAGACTGGAATGGCTACGTGCTCAAGACTATAAACCAAGCAGCCAAAGCACTAGCCCTAGACAACAAGTCGCGAGCAGGTGGAGAGTATCCAGCCTCTAAAAGTACCGAGAGAAAGAAACCTTCCTCGAAATCCTCTTTCATCGAATATGGAAGTGTGTTGACAGCCATCATCCACGAGGCTGTAAAAGAAGCTCAACAAGGAGAAGAAGGAGAGGATGAAACTCTAGATAGATCATCGATCCACTAGGAGAAAGAGCCATCGAGTGATACGACAGAAATTGATAGGACAGAGGAGGAGGATCAGGAGGCTCAATCTAGAAGGAAAAAAGCAAAGAAGCCCACTAAAAAGACATCTCAAAAGAAGAAATAGTCAAAAGGGAATCCCTAACAGAGGCTGAAGAGAGGAAGAAAAAAGAGAAGGAAGAATCAAAAAATCTGGTAGAAGAATTAAGGAAAATAGAGGAAGAGAGAGAGAGAGAGAAGGGCTACATAAAAGGAGGCGGAGTTGAGGAGAAAGGAGGAAGACATGGCCGAAGTAACTCACTGGTCCATAGAATAGCAAAGCCGACTCGATGACCTAGGGGCTTTAAGTCCCCCCAGGGATGAGGGTCCTGGCCCAAGCACTCATGTACCCGAAGTTATATTACCTGTGGTCATCGAAGGCAAGGGCAAGGCTACCATCCATCCCATCCCACCCATCTTGGTGCCCACCAGAAAAGCAACCACTCTCACTCCAAGCATCCTGACCAGTGCCGATGTAAACAGTTTTGCCACCTGATGCAGTACTTCATTAATAAGGAATTGGCCCAAGGAAAGAGTGTAGAGACTATGACCATTGGGCCGAAAATACTGGCTACAGATGCCAAGTCTAGGCAAGATCCGAAATGCCAAAAGGTGGAAGCTTCGACCACTCCAATCCCTACTTCTATGACGCCACCAGCAAACTATGATGAATATGTTGCTAAACTGCTCTCTCAGCTAGAGAAGGCAAAGGAGGAAAGAAAGATAGCGATGGCCAAGTTGGAAGCGGAAAAGGAGTCGGTGGCAACCTTCCAGCTTAAAAAGATGAGGCAAATACCTATGCAACAAAAGGAGATCTTTGATTTAAAACAAGAACTAAAGGCCAAAGATGACAAGGAGGAAGGCTGGCGGCAATCGCTCGAAGATGAAAATCAAGAGCTAGTGGAAAAGCAAAGAGAATATAAACTTTTAATCATGCAACGTGAGGATTTAGTAGCAAAAATAGATCAAAGAGGCATGGAAGAGTTTGCCGCAAGGGAAGAAGAAAGAAAGCAAGAAGAGGAGCAACACCACAGAGAGATGAAAACCATGACCAAAAAGTTGAGCCTTGAAAGTAATAAAATTGAAGTGGAGGGAGTTCATGAGGTCAATTAGATGAGAGATCAGGAGCTCAATGTCATCTTCTTCTCCATTATTCTTCTCTATTTCTCCAACAATCCACACCCACAAAATGGTATCCTCAAAAGATAGATACCCCAAACTTAAGGACACTTTACATACGGTTGTACTTTAGATACATACAACCATAGGATATGACATATTTATCAACACTCCCCCTCAAGCTCAGAATGAGCTTGCACACATAAGACTCCAATTGCACTCCTGAAGAACTCAAACTTATCTTTACCTAATGCTTTGGTAAAGATTTCAGCAACTTGGTCATTTTTTTTCACATGGACCAAGTCAATCTCTCCATCAATGACTTTTTCTCTAATGAAATGATAGTGCACTTCTATGTGTTTTGTCCTTGCATGGTAGACTGGGTTCTTTGCCAATATAATGCTACTAACATTGTCACAATACATAATAATTCCACCATCAATATCTATCCCCATGTCAAAGCTCTGATACCATAATCAAACTGAAGTGGAGGGAGTTCACGAGGTCAATCAGATGAGAGATCAGGAGCTCAATGTCATCTTCTCCTCCATTATTCTTCTCTATTTCTCCAACAGTCCACACCCACAAAATGGTATTCTCAAAAGATGGATACCCCAAACTTAAGGACACTTTACATATGGTTGTACTTTAGATACACACAACCATAGGATATGACATATTTATCAACAGAAAGAAAAGAGCAGGAGAGAATGAGCAGGGAATTGGAAGATCAGGAGCAGAGACTCATGGACCTGGTACAAAGACAAGGAGAAAGTATGGAGGAGATGAAAAAGAGAGTCGAAGAGTGGACATGCCAAAATGAACGAAGAGTGAAGACCTTGGCACATCGCTTAGCTCTCGTGGAAAAAGAGAAAGTCCTAGCAGAAATTAGAGCAAAGGCAGTCCAAGTGGGCTTCAATACTCAACAAAGCGAGCTTTCCTCAATACTCTGATGGATGCCACTCACATGGAGGAAGGGAAGTCCCATGAGGTGGTAAAGAAGAAGCTGAGCATAGCATGCAGAGCTCTGCAAGTAGGGCTACACATGCCACCACAACCCATTGCACTTGGGTTGAGCCTTGATGAACAATGCAAGTACCTATTGTTGGATGGCCTAATCCCCCACGAGATTGATACACTAGGGTTTGTAGAGGAGGTACAGCAAGAAGATCGCCAAAGGGGTGAAGCTAAACTACAATTCGACATGGGCAGATTTGAAGAAGAAGTAATCCCACGACCCCCTTTACTCCACTCTGAAGAACAATAGTAGTCAATAGACACATCCATGGAAAGAAAAACCACCCTGAGGGAAAAAAGAAAGAAAATGGTGCAAGAAGCCAGATAGAGATTGAGGGCCAAACCTATAGCATAGCCGTCCGCACCTCTTCCACCATGCCTAGGTGACCTGCTGGCCAACTTCCATGCAAAACTTGTAGTTTGGGAGAGACAAGAAAAAGAGAAACAACCTTTAACTTCAACTTCCTCCTCCCCAACGGCCCCTGCAGAGTCACTCCCCTTAAAGTAGTGAAAGAGGTGATCGGCATTGGAAGTCGGCCAGCTAGTAGGCCAACAATGGCTGCAAGAAAGAGAGAAGAATGCCACCCTCTGGGGCACTGAGGATGCGGAGTATTGGCAAAATAAGGTTTTTGAAGTGCCTCGTTCTGTGTGTGGATATGAGTGCCAACCACTTTGACAGAGACGCATTTGCGACGACAATGTGTTCTCTTGGATGTCTTTTTGTAATACCCTCCCCTTTGAGAGAAACAACCCCACCATCATGGTGTATCCTCGTAGGGTAGGAGTAAATTTTGATACAGACACCCATGGTTGCTACGACTTTTCCATATCATATATAAACCCCGTACTACTACCTTAGTACAAGCCCTCACTTTCACCTCAGACAGCCTAGATGCTACCATGACTCGCTTCATTGCTGACTTATCCTCCTGTCCCAATCCCTCCTTCATTACCACATGCAACTACCTTAGGCTATTAAAAATCTTACTTAAGTAGGATCCCAACCCGAAAAAGCGTGGTCTTCCCTCACTCTTTTTTTATCCTAAACCCATAGATAGCTACGCAATGACCCACCTAATGATGCAAGCCAGCCTTCTACCTTCCTTCTTCCTAGCTATTCTTGAGGATATGAGTGACAGCCAATTCACCCACTGTAACCACCCATCTCTCTCCAACACCTCTCTCCATGTACACTTGAACCTTAAGGATTACATGCAAAGCTAGAAATTTTTGAGTCACTCCATTAAATCCCCTTCCCCACCACATTCTGATGATGATAACTAGCAATTAGCTATTGCCCAAATCATGTAACTCAACAAGCACAAAAAAAAAAAGGAAAAGCAAAGAAAAGAAAAGAGAAGGCCAAACACAAAGACAACAAACAAATAACAATGGAAGAAGCACATGACACGTCCAAACACAAGTCGCGGCACATAGCTCACAATCACTGCACCTAGGGATCCTCAAGTTAGGCACGTCTGGTGACCTCGATTGGTCGGCTCCCATCCTAACCCCCTATCCCTTTTCAACTCCCGACTTCACGCTTAGGAAACCTCAAGAACATGACATACCTAGGGAGGTAACACTCACCTATGGCTAGACCTATCACCCTAAGCTACACACACCGCACCTCCCTTCGCACGAATAGGGTCCTCAAGTGTGAGACATCACCTAGGCTTACCTGTGGTTAGACCCAGCTCTCCATTCCATGAGCACGAGCATAGAGCACTGCACATTGAGGTAGACACTCCCCTTAGGTAGAGCACTTTCTCCATTCAAGTACAACAAGATGTTGCAAACCACCAACTTCGAAGGCTTCAATCATCCACTCGACATACCTTAGGTTCTCCATCCAAATCATTACCAAAGCTTCCTAATCAATGGAGTCCACATGTGGCCCTATCATCACCCCATGAGCCACTTGCCCAGAACCCACCCTTCCACAACAAAGAGCTCGAAGTGCCATGGGACTGGCACCCATCTCGGAGGGGGGTAATGTTAACCTCAATTTGAGATGGCAAAAATATGAAGCAAAGAGTGAAAAAAGGACAGAAAAAGAGCAAAGGAACAAAGGTAGCCCCTAAAGCTAAGCTGAGGAAAAAAGTGTAATTTTAAATGAAAGGCGCCTCAAAAAGAGCGCCAGGCTCCGTCCTATGCCATTTGTAAAAGAATAGACAAGTGTGGGCTCTTAATGCATGAGGTAAGAAGAGGGAAATAGGAAAAAGGACCTTGCCATAACAACTGGTCATGTAAAAAGGGATGGGTTCCCTTTTCATCAGAATCAACAACAATGACTTCTTGTACAGAAGGATGTTGGATTTCTTGTATATCTTCAATATATGGATAGTTGTTCTTCATATTCAATAAGAGAGAAGAAGATGGAGGATATTGTATGCAAAGACAAAGAAGTTGAAGAGAAGGGTGAAATGTTTCAGAAGGATATTGAGAACCAGTTAGTGCAAGGATTTGATGTTGCTTTGTTTAAAAGCGAGAACATTACAAAAGTGAAAGAAAAGGAGATAGAGTTGAGTGCAGAGATTGAAATAGGTCCTCTTGAATGTGTACCAACATTTCCTTGTTATCTCATCAACAAAAAGAGATATGTATTGCTAAATGATATTCAACACCTTTTTTTATCTTAGAGAAGATTACTACTTGGTAATCCTTGCTGCATGGGGTCAAAATGATAAGAATTTTATATTTATGAAGAGGAATTGCTAGCAACTCTTGATGTTGAGGGAGAGAATTTTCAAGACAGTTATGTAGCCTTGCATTCTTGTATTAATCAAATCGTAGAATATAAAAAGGAGGGGATACCTACAAATGAAGAGTACTTACAAATAAAACAGAGATTTGGTATTGATAACATGGGTTATGAAGAGAAACTAAAGTCTCCATTAGAG